>NC_092712.1:278956063-279260323 GCF_047496885.1 Scyliorhinus torazame
GGGGGCTAACTCTGTCGCAAACAGCTTATAAACGTCTGCTGGAAAGCCGTCCGGCCCCAAGGCCTTCCCCGACTGCATTCCCCTGATACTATCTATCACCTCACTCAGCCCCAGCGGCCCCTCCAATGGAGGAGGGCAGCAGAGCGCAGGAAAGGGTGAGGAGAACAGCAGGTAGGGAGAACAGATAGCGGACGATAGGTGGATACATAACCAACCCCGGGAGGGGGGCCATCACACTGGTGGGAAAGCTAGCACCGGGAAGTCTGAGGGAAAGAGGGGCCGCGCTCATCTCCTGCAAGGGAGTGAGCGCCTGGCAAGGTGAGAGATAATGCATCAGTAACAGGAGAACAACTTGGGGAAGAAATTGAGGGAAGGGAGCATGTAGGGGAGGGTAAGAGGAGGACAGTCGGGAGGTGGGGGGAGAGAAAGTACCATAGGGGAGTGTAGGAGCAAAGATGGTAAGGACATTTGGAAGGATGCAACAGGCCACACGTGGTGACTTAAATACAAAGGCACTGCAAGCAGCCACTTTGGAGGGTCCCTGAACAAAGGGAAATCCTGGAGTGCAAGGGCTCACCCACATAGCATACACATAGTTGGCAGTCATCTTGGACGGCCCCCTAACAGGGAAATCCCGGAGTGCAGAGGCACGTCCACCAGGTACGTATGGTGGATCCCGCATCCCCCCCCCCCCCCCCCCCCCAAATCTGGAAATTCTCCTGGAACGTTAGGGGACTTAACAGCTCAGCGAAAAGATCCAGAGACTTTGCCCACCTGAAGCGTATGAAAGCCAACATAGTCTTCCTTCAAGAGATGCACCTGAGGGAGAAGGACCGACTGCGGGTAAGGAATGGCTGGGTGCAACAGACCTACCATTCCTGCAACGGGACAAGGGCCAGGGGGGGCAGCCATACTGTTAAATCAGAGGATGATTTTTACCACGACGAGAATGGTTACGGTCCCAGGTGGGCAGTAGGTCATGGTCAGCGGTGTCCTGGACAGAGCACTGGTAGTCCTAGTCAACTTGTACACGCACAACTGAGATAACTTGGAGTTTATAAAGAAGACCATGGTGGAAATCCCCGACGTTGACACGCACCAACTTATCATGAGGGGGGGGACTTTAACTGTGTACAGGATCCACGGATGGACAGGTCGAACTCCAAAACAGGGAAGACCTCCAACATGGCAAAAAAAACTCACCATATTCATGGAGCAGGTGGGGGCAGTGGACCTATGGTGGTTCATCCACCCAGGGGAGAAGGAGTCCTCCTTCTCCCAGGCACACAACATATGTACACGGATCGACTAATTTGCAGTGGGTAAATAGGTGCTTCAGTGCTAGTAAGAGTGGAATATTCCGCGATAGTAATCTCTGACCACGCTCCACATTGTATGGATGTGAGGTTGGAGACTGATCGTGGCCAAACCCATCCATCGGCATGGAGGTTGGACATGGCACTCCTGACTGATGAGGCTTTCTGCGAGAGAATATCACAGGCCATAGACAAGTATATTACTAATAACCGGAATGGAGAGGTCTCGCCCTCCCCGTTCTGGGAGGTGCTGAAGTCTGTGATCAGGGGTGAAATTGTTGCTTACAAAGCACAAAGACACGGACAAAGGGGGTGACTGGGTAACAGCTAGTCGACTACATATTGGAAGTAAACTGGCAATGCTCTTGAGGCCCTGACCGTAGAGCTCTGGGTGGAGAGAAGAAAGCTACAAATGGACTTTGATCTGCTCTGCATGAGGAAAGCAGGGCATCAACTCCGCCAGGCATGGGGGGATCCTGTACGAGCACGGAGAAGAGGCCAGCCGCCTTCTGGCTTGCCAGCTGAGAAAGCATGCAGCCACGAGGGAAATAGTGCAGATTAGGGACAACAAGGGCAAACTCGTAGCGGAGCTGGTAAAGGTCAACGAGGCATTTGAGAACTTCGACTGGGAGCTGTGCACCTCCGAGCCCCCAGCAGGGGACTTGTGGATGATACAAAGAACAAAGAACAAAGAAATGTACAGCACAGGAACAGGCCCTTCGGCCCTCCAAGCCCGTGCCGACCATACTGCCCGACTAAACTACAATCTTCTACACTTCCTGGGTCCGTATCCTTCTATTCCCATCCTATTCATATATTTGTCAAGATGCCCCTTAAATGTCCCTATCGTCCCTGCCTCCACTACCTCCTCCGGTAGTGAGTTCCAGGCACCCACTACCCTCTGCGTAAAAAACTTGCCTCGTACATCTACTCTAAACTTTGCCCCTCTCACCTTAAACCTATGCCCCCTAGTAATTGACCCCTCTACCCTGGGGAAAAGCCTCTGACTATCCACTCTGTCTATGCCCCTCATAATTTTGTATACCTCTATCAGGTCGCTCCTCAACCTCCTTCGTTCCAGTGAGAACAAACCGAGTTTATTCAATCGCTCCTCATAGCTTATGCCCTCCATACCAGGCAACATTCTGGTAAATCTCTTCTGCACCCTCTCTAAAGCCTCCACATCCTTCTGGTAGTGTGGCGACCAGAATTGAACACTATACTCCAAGTGTGGCCTAACTAAGGTTCTATACAGCTGCAACATGACTTGCCAATTCTTATACTCAATGCCCCGGCCAATGAAGGCAAGCATGCCGTATGCCTTCTTGACTACCTTCTCCACCTGTGTAGCCCCTTTCAGTGATCTGTGGACCTGTACTCCTAGATCTCTTTGACTTTCAATACTCTTGAGGGTTCTACCATTCACTGTATATTCCCTACCTGCATTAGCCCTTCCAAAATGCATTACCTCACATTTGTCCAGGTTAAACTCCATCTGCCATCTCTCCGCCCAAGTCTCCAGACAATCTAAATCCTGCTGTATCCTCAGACAGTCCTCATCGCTATCCGCAATTCCACCAACCTTTGTGTCGTCTGCAAACTTACTAATCAGACCAGTTACATTTTCCTCCAAATCATTTATATATACTACAAAGAGCAAAGGTCCCAGCACTGATCCCTGTGGAACACCACTGGTCACAGCCCTCCAATTAGAAAAGCATCCCTCCATTGCTACCCTCTGCCTTCTATGGCCTAGCCAGTTCTGTATCCACCTTGCCAGTTCACCCCTGATCCCGTGTGACTTCACCTTTTGTACTAGTCTACCATGAGGGACCTTGTCAAAGGCCTTACTGAAGTCCATATAGACAACATCTACTGCCCTACCTGCATCAATCATCTTAGTGACCTCCTCGAAAAACTCTATCAAGTTAGTGAGACACGACCTCCCCTTCACAAAACCGTGCTGCCTCTCACTAATACGTCCATTTGCTTCCAAATGGGAGTAGATCCTGTCTCGAAGAATTCTCTCCAGTAATTTCCCTACCACTGAAGTAAGGCTCACCGGCCTGTAGTTCCCGGGATTATCCCTGCCACCCTTCTTAAACAGAGGAACAACATTGGCTATTCTCCAGTCCTCCGGGACATCCCCTGAAGACAGCGAGGATCCAAAGATTTCTGTCAAGGCCTCAGCAATTTCCTCTCCAGCCTCCTTCAGTATTCTGGGGTAGATCCCATCCGGCCCTGGGGACTTATCTACCTTAATATTTTTTAAGACACCCAACACCTCGTCTTTTTGGATCACAATGTGACCCAGGCTATCTACACCCCCTTCTCCAGACTCAACATCTACCAATTCCTTCTCTTTGGTGAATACTGATGCAAAGTATTCATTTAGTACCTCGCCCATTTCCTCTGGCTCCACACATAGATTCCCTTGCCTATCCTTCAGTGGGCCAACCCTTTCCCTGGCTACCCTCTTGCTTTTTATGTAAGTGTAAAAAGCCTTGGGATTTTCCTTAACCCTATTTGCCAATGACTTTTCATGACCCCTTCTAGCCCTCCTGACTCCCTGCTTAAGTTCCTTCCTACTTTCCTTATATGCCACACAGGCTTCGTCTGTTCCCAGCCTTTTAGCCCTGACAAATGCCTCCTTTTTCTTTTTGACGAGGCCTACAATATCACTCGTCATCCAAGGTTCCCGAAAATTGCCGTATTTATCTTTCTTCCTCACAGGAACATGCCTGTCCTGTATTCCTTTCAACTGACACGTGAAAGCCTCCCACATGTCAGATGTTGATTTGCCCTCAAACATCCGCCCCCAATCTATGTTCTTCAGTTCCCGCCTAATATTGTTATAATTAGCCTTCCCCCAATTTAGCACATTCATCCTCGGACCACTCTTATCCTTGTCCACCAGTACTTTAAAACTTACTGAATTGTGGTCACTGTTACCGAAATGCTCCCCTACTGAAACATCTACCACCTGGCCGGGCTCATTCCCCAATACCAGGTCCAGTACCGCCCCTTCCCTAGTTGGACTGTTTACATATTGTTTTAAGAAGCCCTCCTGGATGCTCCTTACAAACTCTGCCCCGTCTAAGCCCCTGGCACTAAGTGAGTCCCAGTCAATATTGGGGAAGTTGAAGTCTCCCATCACCACAACCCTGTTGTTTTTACTCTTTTCCAAAATCTGTCTACCTATCTGCTCCTCTATCTCCCGCTGGCTGTTGGGAGGCCTGTAGTATACCCCCAACATTGTGACTGCACCCTTCTTATTCCTGATCTCTACCCATATAGCCTCACTGCCCTCTGAGGTGTCCTCTCGCTGTATAGCTGTGATACTCTCCTGAACAAGTAGCGCAACTCCGCCTCCCCTTTTACATCCCCCTCTATCCCGCCTGAAACATCTAAATCCTGGAACGTTTAGCTGCCAATCCTGCCCTTCCCTCAACCAGGTCTCTGTAATGGCAACAACATCATAGTTCCAAGTAGTAATCCAAGCTCTAAGTTCATCTGCCTTACCCGTAATGCTCCTTGCATTAAAACATATGCACTTCAGGCCACCAGACCCACTGTGTTCAGCAACTTCTCCCCGTCTGCGCTGCCTCAGAGCCACACTGTCCCTATTCCCTAGTTCTCCCTCAATGCTCTCACCTTCTGACCTATTGCTCCCGTGCCCACCCCCCTGCCATACTAGTTTAAACCCTCCCGTGTGACACTAGCAAACCTCGCGGCCAGGATATTTATGCCTCTCCGGTTTAGATGCAACCCGTCCATCTTATACAGGTCACACCTGCCCCGGAAGAGCTCCCAGTGGTCCAGATAACAGAAACCCTCCCTCCTACACCAGCTGTTTAGCCACGTGTTTGTCTGCTCTATCTTCCTATTTCTAGCCTCACTGGCACGTGGCACAGGGAGTAATCCCGAGATTACAACCCTCGAGGTCCTGTCTTTTAACTTTCTGCCTAGCTCCCTGAACTCCTGCTGCAGGACCTCATGCCCCTTCCTGCCTATGTCGTTAGTACCAATATGTACAACGACCTCTGCCTGTTTGCCCTCCCCCTTCAGGATTCCCTCTACTCGTTCGGAGACATCCTGGACCCTGGCACCAGGGAGGCAACATACCATCCTGGAGTCTCTTTCACGTCCACAGAAGCGCCTATCTGTGCCCCTGACTATAGAGTCCCCTATAACTATTACTCTTCTGCGCTTTGACCCTCCCTTCTGAACATCAGAGCCAGCCGTGGTGCCACTGCTCTGGCTGCTGCTGTTTTCCCCTGATAGGCTATCCCCCCCGACAGTATCCAAAGGGGTATATCTGTTCGAGAGGGGGACAACCACAGGGGATTCCTGCACTGACTGCCTGCCCTTTCTGGTGGTCACCCATTTCTCTGCCTGCACCTTGGGTGTGACCACACTTACATACAGTTCCCGATGAACTGGGCATTCCTGTTGTGGGGTGTAGTGATCTCTATGTGTGCATGTACACAAGGGGTTAATGTGTAATCAGTAGCACCAAATGATCACTAGAGGACTGGACCAACAGGGGTATAAAAGGCAACCACATTAGGTCTCTCACTCTTGGGTGCACTGTGATCAAAGCAACAGCAGACTAGTTTAGATGGCCATTGGCTTTGCGTACAATTACCATAGTTAGATCTTGTTAACCTTATCACTAGTATCAAAGTTAAAGTAAAGAACTCATGTAAATATTGTTGTAGTTACTCAATAAACCTTTTGTTACTACTGGAAGAGTTTGAATCTTCTTCATCGGGTTTCAGAATACCTCCTCACGAACCAAGGATTGAGTAGCACACGTTACCTACCACACAGGTAACAAAACATAGTACCAGTTGAGTGGCTTTAACAGAACTAGTTAGATTAGGTTAGACAAAAAGAGAAGACTGGACATTCGACTGTGGAAGGCTTCGCAGCAAATGGATCCTCGACGACTAACTATGGGACTCATTGGACCTCTAGGGCAGCTGGAAACAACCGTAATTTAAATTATGACTGGAAAAGATTTGAACAGATATTGCAAATATTTATCGCAGCTAGTGATTTAAACACGGTCTCTAACGCAACAAAAATAGCACTACTACTCTCAATAGGAGGGCATGAAGCTAGAGAAATCTATAATTGCTTTAATTACTTAGAAGGTGAAGACGACACCAAAATAGAAGTAATACTCTCAAAATTTGATGAACACTAAGTCAATCTGGTGAGATGCTGGAAAAATGTAACAATTGTCATAAATGCCAGAGAAACGGAGGGCCCATCACTGATTTTATTCCAAATTTCAAGTTAATACCACAAGGCTGTGATGATGCTGATTTCGGAGACACTGATAATGAATCAATTAATTTCTGGACTATCTGATAAAAATTTGAGGGAAGAAGTATCACAAAATAAGCATCTACCTCTAGAAACTGCGATACAAAAATGCCTTGCTTATGAACAAAATCAATACTGTGAGTCTTTACCAAACACCCAATCAGTGTCTAGAAAACAAAATTGGCACCAAAACTTACCACGAGGCAGATGCAGGATCTCACTAGATGCAACAGATCTTTTTGATTGGCCGCCATCTTGAGCGAGAGCGTTACGGCCAGTACGCACAAGCGCACTTTTCAAAAAGAAGGAAAACGGCAAACTGCACTTGCGGCATGTGCGAGAAGCCGCACATGCGCAGTTGCACCAAGAGCGCACAGTAAAGGAAATTCGAATTGTGCATGCGCAATCGGGCCCTACGCATGACGTCACGAGCGCCATGACATCAGAGGACCAGGACCACGGCCACTTAAAAGGGAAATGCACGAAAATGAACAAAAATAAATTTAAAGTTGCAAAACCCAAGTTTCTTACCTCAAAAAAGACAGAACAATGCCCGAACTTACACCAGCAGTTGAAAATAACTTTTGCAGCACCCTGGAACAAGCAGTCTGCACCACCCAAAGGAAGAGCACAATGAAAAATCCGAAACCAAAGATGATTTGTTCATTGAACATGACGCGAACGATAACAACTCCGAAACAAAAAGGGATGATTTGTCTATCGAACAATGCACACAATACTGCTCAGACATGTGTTATGGGCGAGGTGTTTTCAGAACCCAAAATGTATTTGTTGCTTTTCCTAGCACACGGCTTGTTCCCTAGGGGTGGGATTACAATTATGGACAAGTGGGTTTTTAAACACACAACACTGTTTATTCCATGAACTCAACTTAACATCTTAAATAAACATTGGATCTCTTAACACCCCTTACTTCAAATATTGCAACAGTAAATAATTCCTCAAAATGTTCCTTTAAACTTCCAAGAGACTTAAGACCTTTAAACAGAATCACATCAGGTTAAAGGCTTTACTATTATGAGTTTAAATCACCCAAATGATCCAGAGATAGTCTTTCATGGCAGACATCACAGCAAATCCAGCTCACTGCAAAACACAGACACTCAAGTTATTTTTCAAACTCAAGCTAAAAACTGCAAAATGGTTGATCTAAAGCCCAGCTCCACCCACTCTCTGACATCACTGTTTTCTTTTTTTTTAAAATATATTTTATTAAAGTTTTTCAATCACAATTTTTTCCCCCTTACAAATCAAAAAAAAAGATTTTTAAAATACAATTAACATGATAACTACAATCTAACATTGAGTAACTAACTAACATGGTAAACTAACCAAATAACATAAAATGAAACTCCCCCCGTCCCCCCTCCCCCTCCCAGAACCCGAACATCTTCCCCCCCTCCCTCCCTTTCTTCCCCCCCCCCTCCCCCCTGGGTTGCTGCTGCTGGTCATCTATCTTCCCTCTAACGTTCCGCTAGGTAGTCTAGGAACGGTTGCCACCGCCTGGTGAACCCTTGAGCCGATCCTCTCAGCGCAAACTTAATCTGCTCCAGTTTTATGAACCCCGCCATATCGTTTATCCAGGCCTCCAGTCCGGGGGGTTTCGCTTCCTTCCACATGAGTAAAATCCTACACCGGGCTACTAGGGACGCAAAGGCCATGACATCGGCCTCTTTCGCCTCCTGCACTCCTGGCTCATCCACAACTCCGAATAAAGCTAACCCCCAGCCTGGTTTGACCCGGACCTTCACCATCTTCGAGATCACTCCCGTCACTCCCCTCCAATACCCCTCCAGTGCCGGGCATAACCAAAACATATGTGTGTGGTTTGCCGGGCTTCCGCCGCACCTCCCACACTTGTCCTCCACTCCGAAGAACCTGCTCAACCTTGCTCCCGTTATGTGTGCTCTATGCAGCACCTTAAATTGGATCAGGCTAAGCCTGGCACACGAGGAAGAGGAATTTACCCTGCTTAGGGCATCAGCCCACAAACCCTCCTCAATCTCCTCCCCGAGCTCTTCTTCCCATTTTCCTTTCAGTTCGTCCACCAGCTCCTCCCCCTCTTCTCTCATCTCCCGGTATATCTCTGACACCTTGCCCTCCCCGACCCACCCCCCCCGAAAGCACTCTTATCCTGGATCCCCTGTGTCGGGAGCAGCGGAAATTCCCTCACCTGTTGTCTTGTGAACGCCCTCACCTGCATATACCGAAAGAAATTTCCCCGGGGCAGCTTATACATTTCCTCCAACGCTCCCAAGCTCGCAAACGTCCCGTCTATAAATAAGTCTCCCACTCTCCTGATTCCCAACTGGTGCCAGCTCTGGAATCCTCCACCCAGCCTCCCTGGGGCAAACCTATGGTTGTTCCTAATTGAGGACCCCACCAAGGCTCCCAACACACCTCTCTATCGCCTCCATTGCCCCCATATACTTAATGTTGCCGCCACCACTGGGTTCGTGGTAAACTTTTTTGGTGAGAGCGGTAGTGGCGCCGTCACCAACCAGCGCTTCTAGACTCGTCCCTTTACAGGACTTCATCTCTAGTCTTTTCCACGCCGCTCCTTCTCCCTCTATCATCCATTTACGAATCATCGCCACATTGGCGGCCCAGTAGTAGTCGCCCAAATTCGGCAGCGCCAGTCCCCCTCTGTCTCTACTACGTTGTAAGAACCCCCTCCTTACCCTCGGGGCCTTCCCTGCCCACACGAAGCTCGTGATGCTCCTGTCTATTTTTTTTAAAAAGGCCTTAGTGATCATTATAGGTAGACACTGGAACACAAATCGGAACCTCGGGAGGACCATCATCTTAATTGCCTGCACTCTGCCCGCCAGTGACAGCGGCTGCATGTCCCACCTTTTGAAATCCTCTTCCATTTGTTCCACCAGTCGTGTCAGATTAAGTCTGTGTAAGGTTCCCCAGCTCCTGGCTATATGAATCCCCAGGTATCGAAAGTTTCTTTCCACTCTCCTTAGCGGTAGGCCATCTATCCCTCTACTCTGGTCCCCAGGTTGTATCACAAAAAGTTCACTCTTTCCCATGTTAAGTCTATATCCCGAGAAATCTCCGAACTCCCTCAATATCTGCATGACCTCTATCATTTCCCCCCCCCCCCCAACTGGGTCCGCCACATACAGCAGTAGGTCATCCGCGTAGAATGACTCTCGATGTTCCTCTCCCCCTCTACTCACCCCTCTCCATTTTCTGGAGTCTCTCAACGCTATGGCCAGTGGTTCAATTGCCAACACGAACAGTAATGGGGACAGCGGGCATCCCTGTCTTGTTCCCCTGCATCATCCCAATTCGGGGCATATACGTTAACCAACACGACCTCCGTTCCCTCCAGTCTGCCACTCACCATCACATATCTGCCTCCGCTATCTGCTACAATGCTCCTAGCTTCGAATGATACCCGTTTCCCCACCAGTATGGCCACCCCTCTGTTCTGTGCATCCAGCCCTGAGTGGAAAACCTGTCCCACCCATCCTTTCCTTAACTTAACTTGGTCCGCCACCTTCAGGTGTGTCTCCTGAAGCATAGCCACGTCTGCCCTCAGTCCTTTCAAGTGCGCGAACACTCGGGCCCTTTTAATCGGCCCATTTAGGCCTCTCACGTTCCACGTGATCAGCCGCACTGGGGGGGCTACCTGCCCCCTTCCCGTATCGACTAGCCATCACCCTCTCTAGGCCAGTCCCACGTCCCGGTTCCGCGCTCCCACCCGTTCCCCAGGTGGCGCATTCCAGCCACGACCACCCTTTCTTTAACCAGTTCCTCTTTGATTTCTGCAGCCGCAACCCAGTTATCTCCCCCCCCCCCGGCTAGATCCCCATTTAGCATGATTGCTCCCCCCATATTACTTCCGAAAGTCAGCTGACTTCAACTGACCCCGGCTTCTCCAGCTCACCCCCCCCCCCGTGGGGAACTCGTATCTACCTTGCGCCTATCTTCCCGCCATCACCTTTCTGGCGTGGGAACAAGGACGGTAGGCCCCGTATTCTCTATAGTTGTCCCGCCCCTTGTGGCGCAGCTCCCTCTACCCTCCCATTCCCCATCCACCGCCTATGTCTCTTCTTTCCCCCCACCGGCGCCCACATTTCTTAGTGTCCCCCCCCCCTTCCCAATTTACATCCCTATATACATCGGCATTGTCATTTCCCCTCTAACATCAGTCCCTCAGCTCCGATCCAATTTCTCGTTTTTAATAAAGGTCCATGCTTCTTCCGCCATTTCGAAGTAGTGATGTCTCTCCTGGTACGTGACCCACAGTCGTGCCGGCTGCAGCATCCCGAACTTCACCTTCTTGTGTAGCACCTCCTTGGCTCGATTAAAACTCGCCCTCCTTCTCGCCACCTCCGCACTCCAATCCTGGTACACCCGTACCACCGCATTCTCCCATCTACTACTTCGTACCTTTTTGGCCCATCTCAGAACCACTTCTCTGTCATTGAAGCGATGAAATTGCACGATCGTCGCCCTAGGTGGTTCTCCCGCCTTTGGTCTCCTCGCAGGGACCCGATGAGCCCCTTCCACTTCCAAGGGGCCCGAGGGAGCCTTAGCTCCCATTAGCGAGCTTAGCATCGTGCTCACGTAAGCCCCACAGTCCGCTCCTTCCCTCGGGGAGACCCAGGATCCGAAGGTTCTTTCTCCGTGCTCTATTTTCTAGGGCTTCAATCCTTTCAATGCACTTTTTGCGGAGCGCCTCGTGCGTCTGCGTTTTGACCGCCAGGCCCAGGATCTCGTCTTTGTTGTCCGTCACCTTCTGCTCCACCACGCGGAGCTCCGTCTCCTGGGTCTTTTGTGCCTCCTTAAGCCCCTCAATTGCCTGTAGCATCGGGGTCAGCACCTCCTTCTTAAGCAGCTCCACACATCGTCTTAAAAATTCGTCTTGGTCCGGCCCCCATGTCGCCTGGGCTTTCTCCGCCGCCATCTTGCTCCTTTTTTCCTCCTGTCCCTATCTTCGAGGATTCTTCGCGACCTGGCCGCCGCCGCCGATATTTTTCTCTTTCGTTGGGGGGGGGGACGACTCCCTGTTGTCTCACCCCACACCGGGTTTCGTCCTGAAAAAATTCCCCGCTGGGGCTCTTAAAAGAGCCCGAAGGTCCGTTTGAGCTGGAGCCCCCGAAACGTGCGGCTTAGCTGGACATCGCCGCAACCGGAAGTCACATCACTGTTTTCTTAAAGATACATTGCTTAAACATCCATGTCTTAAAGGCACTCTCACATGACATGGCTGAGTTATTCGGATATGCTGATTACAGCATCAGCAACAAGGTTGAAAAGCTCAACACTACTCTTCTCATGGTAGATGAATCCAATACCATGGTGACATGGCAGATCGTCGATACGTTGGATGACAGCAATACCCAAGACGAAGACGACGCCACACAGCACCGAACGACTCTGTTAAGAGAGCACAGATCGACTCGACAGCGATTTATAAAAAAAAAAAAAAAAAAAAAATGCACGAATCCACAGAGAGAGCGATGACTCTCCACAGAGAGAGCCATGACGGACTCCACAGAGAGAGTGACGCAAGCCTCCTCAGACAGCTCGGTGACACTCAAAAATGGAAGCAAGCAAACATTTCATAGCGAACGCCATGCATGAACAAGATCGTGAAGGTCTATCAAGCTTATTTGAGCCACCAGAAGAAGACTGGCAGTATACCCAGCTTATTTGAGCCACCAGAAGAAGTCCAGCCAGCTCATTTAACCAACAAGAAGACACTGATTGTCTACCCACTGTATGTGAGACAAATGACAAAGAAATCACAATTCCCGTACAGGATGTGCAGGATCACAGCGAGACTGACATATCTCAGCTCGTCTGCACAGAAGCACTCAATAATCAGAGGACGGCTATTCATGTGTCCAGAGAGACCACGCAATAGAAATTCTGAAGATTTTGACTCCAGAAGAGGAGCACCAAGAAACCAAAGGTGATTCAAATGAACCAGAAATAACTCCAGAAGAGGAGCCCAGAGAGATCACAGATGATTCAGGTGAACCAGAAATGACTCTAGAAGAGGAGTACCAAGGAAGCAAAGCAGAGAAATCAAATCCACCACAAATGACTGATGTCACCAACATCAATGCAACATCAGATCATTCTCACAATTCTCAAGAAGAAATGCTCAATGTAACAGATATCACAAAGGACACTGACACTAATAACTGTGACAATGACTCGTATCATCCAAACGGAACACTCATTGAGCGCAACAGCAACAATGAAAACAACATCCAGCACAACAAGAGCAACAACAACACGAAGCGCTGCAGAAAGAAGAACGACAGCAACATTAAAAACTACAAGCACAACAACAACACAACAAGAAGCATAACAAAAACAGAAACAACAAGCATGACGCAAACAACAACAAGAACGACAAAGAAAAGGACCAAGACAGAAACGACAACAATTAAACAACGACCTGTACAACATGGTAAAACTCTGCACATGAAGGACAATGCCACAGCACACTGCAAAACAATGGCAAGAGTACAAACTTGCCATGGCCTGGCAACAAATCTCTCAAATTCACATTTGCTCCATAACAAACAAGCAAACCAGCTTTCAAGGAAGATGACATGCAGAATCAATACCACAAACACAAGAAAAAGTCCAGGTCAGACAACCAAGATGTAACACAATCGCTACCAAAAGCATAGGAAATAAAAGCATAAATCAGACAACAAAGTGATTCGACCACTCAAATACCTCATTGATGACTTCTTGGTTACTTAAACACAGGAACACTTATGACGTTCACAAAGAAATAACAACATCAACATCACCACTTCAACAACAGAAGAAGAAAGCAACTCGACCGAACAAACTCATAAAGTATGGACTTACAAAAATTTTTTAAATTTAAGGTTGAACTCATAAATATTAATTGGCTTTGTATAATCGTCAAGATCATCACAACTTGTACATAACATCATTTGCCTACCTGTTTCATGCAAGCAAAAAAACAAACTTAAGAGACTAAATGTATTAACATTTGATGGACTAACTCATTGATTTTATGTATTGCCTTTGCAAACTGCATCCATTATGTTTGTTCAATTTTCTTTATGTAGATATGTAACACAAAAAAGGGGGGATGTAGTGATCTCTGTGTGCATGTACACAAGGGGTTAATGTGTAATCAGTAGCACCACATGAGGACAGGACCAACAGTGTATAAAAGGCAACCACATTGGGTCTCTCTCTCTTGGGTGCACTGTGATCAAAGCAACAGCAGCCTAGTTTAGATGGCCAGTGGAGTTACGTATAATTACCATAGTTCGATCTTGTTAACCTTATTACTAGTATCAAAGTTAAAGTAAAGAACTTATATAAATATTGTTGTTGCTCAACCTTTTGTTACTACTGGAAGAGTTTGAATCATCTTCATCGGGATTCAGACTACCTCATCATTAACTAAGGATTGAGTAGCACATGTTACCTACCACACAGGGAACAAAACATGGGGGAAGTCAGAAAACGGGGGCTAGAAACGCCACTCGAACTTGGAAAAGTCATGGAGAGCATTAACTCCATGCAGGCAGAGAAGGTGCCAGGACCAGATGGATTGCTGGCTGACTTGTACAAACAATTTGCGACGGCACTGGCCCTAGATGTTTTCAGATTCACTGGTGAGGGGCACCCTGCAGCCTTCGCTAGCACAAGCCCAAATCTTGTTTATAACGGAGAATTACAAAGACTCAACAGAAAGAGGGTCCATTTCGCTGCTAAACGAGAACGTGAAAATACTAACCAAGATCCTAACCAGGAGATTGGAGGACTGTGTACCAGAAGTGATAGCAGAAGACCAAACGGGCTTTGTCAAGGATAGATGGCTAACATCAAACATAGGTTAGGTGGATTGGCCATGCTAAATTGCCTTTGGTGCCCAAAAAGGCTAGGTGGGGTTACAGGGAAAGGGTGGAGGTGTGGGCTTAAGTAAGATGTTCTTTCTGAGGGACAAAAGCCTGTTTTGGATGGGCTGAATGGCCTCCTTCTGCACTAAATTCTATGATCAGGCAGGTGCTGAATGTGATCATTACCCCACCTGGAGAGAGAACACCAGAGGTGACCTCCCTGGATGCAGAAAGGGCTTTCGACATTCGAATGGAAGTACCTCCTAGAGGTACTGGAGTGGTTTGGGCTTAGAACAGGGTTCACTACATGGGTGAAACCCCTGTACAGTGCTCCCACAGCGAGCGGATAGACAAATACCACCAGCTCGAAGTACTTCCAGCTGCACTGAAAGATCTTCTTATCTCTACTCGGCATAAGGTAGTCAGTCTGGTTGAATAGGTATCCAAGCACTCCTTATTTTTCAAGAATTCACTTAATACATTTGCACAAAATTAAACCGAAAAACCTTTGAGAGTACATCGAAAATTCCTTAATACGGGAGAGTAAAAGAAATGGTTTCAAAATAAAAGTAATTTCAACAAAGACTTTAAAAGTAACTTTCACAGGTGCGTCAAGAATCTTATTCAAATTTGCCATCCGGGGGTCGGAAGAAGGTTTCTACAAAACGGGGGAGCCATTTACCCAGTTGTTCCAAGACCTGTTTGTAGCCAACAGCCAGTAAGGCAGATGGAGTTGAAAGCTGAGACCCAACAACAAATGCAAACAAAAGTGGCGAGGGGGGGAAGCAAAAGAGGCTTGGAGCCCAACCATGCTCAGCAAATAACAACATACACGGCGTCATGCCAACCAAACAGGAACAAGATACAAGAGCTGAAGAGGGCACGCCAGATGACTGGAAGGGAAGGGGGGGCCAGGAAGAAAAGGGGGAGAGGAAGGTTGGGAGAGGTGGCTGGAAGTATGCGCTTGCTGGATAATGCAAAAAAGAAGTTGCAAACATGTAAATAACGAAAGACAACCGATGTATATATTTTTTTGTTTTCGATGTACCTTCACGATTACTTTTTGTTTTGTATAGCATAAAAAATCTTTAATAAAAACATTTTTTAAAAAACTATCTTGTCCAGCAACCGCCTGTGCTCCTCCTCCCTCCTCCTATCCCTGTGAACCTTGAACAAAATGATGTCCTTGAACCATTGCCTCCAACGCTTCCCAGAAGATAGCCGCCGACACCTCCCCATTCTGGCTAAGCTCCACATAATTCCCAATCACCAATCTCACCTCTCAAAATGCCTTATCCGCCAAAAGACCCAAATCCACCCTCCACCCCGGCCTCTGTACTTGCCCCAAACTAAGCCTGATCCCCAGTCAATGTGGCACATACTCTGCACCCCCCCCCCCTCCCCCCTCATCAGCACCGCCCATCTCGACACAAAGAAATTGATTCTGGAATACATCTTGTAGACACGTGAGAAGAAGGAATACTCCCTCCCAGGTTCCTGAACCTCCACGGGTCCACCATCCCCATATGCTCCATAAACCCTCCCAGCTCCTTCGCCATCCTCGGCCTTGTCATTGACTTGGGGCTTGACCTGTCCACCTTCTGATCCATTACACAGTCACAATCTCCACCCATAATTAGTTGCCGTGTATCCAAGTTCGAGACTGCTTCCAGTAATCCCTTTACAAACCCTGCATTGTCTCAGTTTGGCGCATGTACATTAACTAATATCATCAGCGTCCCCTCCAGCATCCCACCCACTAGCACAAATACTTCCCCCTGGGTCCCGCACTTCCCTGGCCGCCACAAACCCCTCAGATTTTGCAAAATGGCCACCCCATTAACCAAATAAAACTCCGAATGACAGATTTGCCCCACCCACCCCTCCGCAAGTGCACACCTAAATACTACTTAAATGTTATGAGGGTCTCTGTCTCCACCCTTTCCGGCAGCGGATTCCAAACTCCCACCACCCTCTGAGTTAAAATGTTTTTCCTCACAGTCATGTGAGTGTCCCTTTAAGAAATATTTGTAGTCTCAAATGGCTGCAGTGATGTCATTGTGGGTGGAGCTGGGCTGTGGCTCTGGTTTTTACTTTCGTTTTTGAGCTGGGAGCTATTTGTGGCTATTAGTTTTACTTTCGGTTTTAGACAGTTGGAAGCTGCATTCAGACAAAGAAGGTTTATTTTGGTCTCTGCATGTTAAAAGGTGTCCAGATCACTTGATAATTTAAAAGTGAGAATTGTTTTCTGGAAGGATTCAAACCTACTGTTTTGGTTAAAAGTGTTTGTCTGGTATTGGATGATATCAAATTGAAACAGTTGGAAGTTGAAAGGGTTACATATAGAGTACTGTAGCTGTGTGGGATATTTATGTTTGTAGTTGATAAGAATGATTACTGTGTGTGTGTTTATAGAAATGTTAATTCTACTAACCGCGAAGAGCATTGACCGAATATAGCTCAACGTTTACTCGTCATAAAAGTCAATGATGGATGGTTTGAAGACACCGCACCAGCTTCGAGTTACTGATAATGTAGATGCGAATTGGTGCACTTTTGAACAGCACTTCACTTCAGGCACAGCCCGATGAACGGAGAATAGCGTTGCTGCTCACTGTAGTAGGTCCACAGTGATTGAAATCTTTAATACCTTCACGTTTGATAGTAAAGCTGATAGGAAAAATTTTGATGAAGTCATATAAAAATTCGATCAACATTGTACACCTAAAGAGAACGAAACATTTGAACGGTACATTTTTCGAACCCGCACACAACAGGCAGGCGAATCGCTCGACAGCTTCCTAACTGATTTGAGGTTAAAGGCTCAAACATGTAACTTTGCAAGCATCCATGAACCAAGATCAGATTGTGTTCGGTATAAGCAATAACAAAATTTGCGGAAAATTGTTGAGGGAGAATGAACTCCAGCTCGACGATGCCATTAAAATTTGCTATGCCAGCGAGCTAGCTGCACAGCAGATTAGTACCTTTAACCGTAAGTAATTTTGGCATGAAAATCCGGAGATGCAGCCGACGCCATTGATGTTGTGACGCACCCAAAAGCAAAAAGGGGCCTCGACAGCGGTGGCCATTTTAATCAATTACCCGAGCCACCATTGTGTGCAAACGATGTGGCAACAGATATTTGCAAAGGCAATGTCCAGCATTTGGAAAAGTGTGCGCTAAAGGCAAGAATCACTTTGATTTATAAATCGAAGCAAACTGAAAAGTCTTCGTAGCAAATTTATAGTAATAATAATGAAATTGCAATTGTTCACTGGACAATTTCTCTAATGATTGATCAAGCATTAGTGAATGTTAAACTTGACACGGGAGTGAGAGCTAATCTTGTAAGTCTGTCAGACATTCGAGAAATGAAAGTCAAATTGAAAATCTTGAACAAATCCGTACTTTTGAAAGATTATAATGGTAAACGAATCAAGACTCTGGGTGTATGTGAACTAAATGTTAAAGTGAAGGATAGGATTCATAAAGTAAAATTTTTGATTGTGGAAGCAGATTGTGAATCACTACTGGGTGTGGAAGCCTGTGAAGCCCTTGAATTGGTAAAGAGAGCATACACTGCTCACTGTCCTTTAACCATGGAAAGTACATCAGTGGTTTCATCATTAAAGCGTTTCTAGAAATATTCCATGGATTCGGAGTTTTGCCATTCACTTATCGGATCCAACTGAAAAAGAATGCGCAACCCGTTGTACATGCTCCAAGGCAAGTACCAGTGCCATTAAAGGATCGGCTGAAAGCCGAGCTGGAGAGGATGGCAAGTCTGGGGTGATTTTAAAATAAAAATATAAAAATTGAAGAGCCAACAGATTGGGTGACTCCATGGTATGTGTGAAGAAACTAAACAATGACTTGGGAATCTGCATGGATCCTAAAGGCCTCCACTTAAATATAAAGCAAGAACATTATCCAATTCCGAAACGTGAAGAGATTGCAAGTGAGATGTCAGGGGCGACATGGTTTAACAAACTAGGTGCATCGCAGGATTTTTGGCAACTCCAGTTGGACGAGGAAAGCACAAAGCTGTGCATATTCGATACTCCATTCGGGTGCTACTGTTTTCTCAGAATGCCATTTGCTATTATTTCAGCATCTGAAACTTTTCAACAGGCAATGGAACACATTGTAGAAGGAATTTCAGGTTGTTAAGAGTGTACATGGACAAAATCAGCGTTTGGGGTTCAACAAAAGAAGAACACAACGATAGGCTCATTTAAAGTATTAAGAAGCATAAAACAAAAGTGGTGGCGCTGTGGGTTAGCCCTGCTGCCTCACTGCGCCGAGGTCCCAGGTTCGATCCCGGCTCTGGGTCACTGTCCCGTGTGGAGTTTGCACTTTCTCCCCGTGTTTGCGTGGGTTTCGCCCCCACAACCCAAAGAGAGGTGCAGGCTAGGTAGATTGGCCACGCTAAATTGTCCCTTAATTGAAAAAAATGAATTGGATATTTTAAATTTTTTTTAAAAGCATTAAAAAAATTATGGTCTCGGGTTAAATGAAACCAAATGCCAGTTTGGTGTTGTCTGCTCGAGGTGAAGATAACGGCGATATTAAACATGCCACGTCGAACAGGCAAAAAAGGAGTTCTCATGGATGCTAGGTATGATAAATTTCAAAGTTAAATTCATTCCTCCTTTATCAGCAAAAACGACATGCTTGCGTGAAATAATCAAAAAGGCTACTGTTTTCTAATGGACCAAAAGACATGAGCAAGAGTGGCGAACTCTGAAGATAGCATTGACAACAGCTCCAGTGCTGACATTCCTTGATCCTACAAGGAAGATGAAAATCTCGACTAATGCGTTGAAAGATTGGCTAGGAGCAGTGTTATTGCAGCAAGACAGTAATGAAAATTGGAAGCTAATTGCTTATGCTTCTAGATCAATGACTGACGTAGTGTAGATACGCTCAAATAAAGAAAGAATGTTTAGGTCTGATCAATGGCTTAGGAAAATTTCACAATTATGCATATGCCTACTAACATTCTTGGTTGAAACAGATCATAGACCGCTCATAGCAATTATAAGTTTAAAAAAAAAACTGAATGAGATGTCACCATGAATACAGAGAATGATGCTGAAAGTCCAGAGGTACAACTTCAATCTTTCTTATACTCCTGGAAAACATCGTAGTCGCTGATGCACTCTCACGAGCTACGGATATGGTGGATAAACAATGCAACTGGGCAAAATAATAGCGAATCCATGGCAGAAAGTGGGAATAGAACTTTTCTATCTCGCAGGAAAAGAATATCAGTTAGTGATCAACTATTTCTCTAATTTTCTAGAAGTGGTACAACTATCCAGCTCATCGGCCAGGTGTGTCATCAAACATATCAAGGATATTTTTGCTTGTCATGGCATACGACAAGTTGTCATGAACAAAAATGGCCCATGTTCTAGCATCCATGAATGGTCAGAGTTCACACCGAGCTATGATTTTTAACACATCACATCTAGTCCTCTTTATCCGCAATCCAATGGGAAGGCTGAAAACTGTTCACTGTGAAGCAACTACTCAAAAAAGAAATGGACAGCCGGGAATATCCATATCTCGCGTTACTTAGCTATAGAGAAGCACCATTGATTAATGGGTTATTACTTTCATAATTGTTAACGAATCAACAATTCCGAACCACCGTACCATATATTTCACAGGAGCCAACCAATCGGAAACCTGTGAAGAAGTTCAATTTTTTTTTTTTAAAGGCCGAAGAAATATTATGATAGATCTACAAGATGTCTGCCACTGTTAGCAAAGAATGACAGTCAGGAAAGAAGATCCTGATGGATGGTTGAAGTATGCAATGGTAATATAGCCATCAGGTCCGCAGTCATGCATCATCGTCACGGATCAAGGGCAAGTTCTACAAAGAAACAGGAAGGTTTAGCAACCTGTTGTTTCAGAATCACCAGATAATGTAGAGAGCAATCTCAGAACAACTGAAAAAACACTACCTAAACACACACAAACAGAACAAGCTGAAGATCTACAAAGCACAAACACAACAAGAACCATTTTCAGAAACATCTGAATGCCAGTCAAACAAGTTCAACCAGTGCTTAGAAGGTCGACAAGACACAGAAAAAAGCCAAACAGATTGAATTTGTGATCGACATTGAATATGTAAATAATTGAAGTATTATGCATATCATGTGTATCGTGTATTAAATTTAAATAATGCATGTAAATATTCATTTCCAAAGGAAAGGGGATGTGATGATCTGCATAAGCAGTTATGTAACTATTAACAAATGCGACCTCCAAAACCAGCAGGTGGCAATAAAGAACAACCACGTAACACTGCAACCTCGGGGGAGTCTGGAGATGGTCATCGAAGTGGATAGTTGCATTTGTAATAGCTCTTGGATAATTTTATAATGATTTTAATAGTGGTTTTAATAGTTTTCATATTGCTATCTGACCCACGTTATTGTTAATCAATAAACATTCAACTAGTCACAAACTAGACGTTCTCTAGTGCACTAATTCCATCCGGCCAAGCACCAGAACATAATACCGCCCTCTTGTGTCTCTCCTGTGGCCAGAGAGGAATTGAAAATTATTGCCAGTGCACTTTCTCTTTCTTACCTCACTTCACTCAGCATGGGTTACATTTCATCTGACCGTGGGAATTTGTCTATTTTGAAGCCTCCCAGACCATTCAGGACCTCCTCTCTGTCTATGTTAATCTCATTAATTTTATTATAGTCCTTCTTCCTGATTTCTATACCCACACTGTCCTCTCTCTCTCTCTCTCTCTCTCTCTCTCTCTCTCTCTCTCTCTCTCGAGTGAACACAGACACAAAGCATTAATTTGGAACCTTCCCTACAGTCCCCAGCTCCCCACACACATTAGCATTGTGGTCTTAACTCTTTCCCTAGTTATCCTTTTACCCTTAATGTATTCGTAAAACCAATTTAGGATTTTCCTTTATTTTATCTGCCAGTATCCTTTCATGTCTCTTTGTTGTTCTCCTAATTTCCTTTTTAAGTTCCCTCTTGCACAATTTGACCACCTTTAGGGCACCTGCTGTTTTGAGCCCTCAATATCTACCATAAGCCTCCCTTTTTCTCCTTATCTGATGCTGTATATATGTTGGATAAGAGGAAAATATGTACTTGTTTGAAGTGATACTCTTCTGACCTCTGGTTGCAGCAATTTGTTGGAGCAGGGTAGAAGGAGCTTTATTCTGCAGAGTTACAATATATCTTTCTATAAATTTTGGTTTCTTGGTGTTTAAAATTTAATCTGTATTGATGTTTCTCTGCCAGATAAAGTTGAAACCGTGCATATAATTGAGATGAATGTTGACAATGATGAAGAAATGAACAGTTCTGATATCATTGATGACCTGTTTGATGGGGTCATGGACGAAGAATATGGAGATGAGGAATTGGATGAGAGAAAGGTGTGCAGCAACGAAACTGGAAGTGCAATGGAGGAAAAAAATGATGAACTGAACATGTCTTCAATGTCACCACTTGCTCCATTGGCAGAAACTGTTGATACTGTCACAAAACCAGCGGTGAGATTTTAGTTTTTTGTAATCCTATGTGTTTATGCTTCTGAATTTTTTTTCTTCCCCTATTCTGTTAATTTGCATGCTCATCAGGCTAAAGATTGTTAATGCTGGAAACAGATACCTTGCCATTTTGGGCATTCAGTATCTGCTTGAGAACACTGCATGCTGTTTAATTGCATCCACCCACCACTCCTTTGCTCCAGCCCATTAATGTACCTTATGCCCAGCTTTAGAAGAGTGCCTCTGAATGCACCAATGTGACGTTTCCATTCTCGCTGCAACTACCCTTGTGCTGGACAGTTTCAAAATAAATCATCTGTGAACCCTAGAAATGTACAATGCAGAAGAAAATGGGTTGTTTGGCACTTGCTTTTGCCGGATCTCTGATAGAGCTATGAAATTGGTCTCATTCTCCACCCCAGTTTTCTGGTAGGACATCCAAATTCTAACGGGCCTCTGAATTTTAAAGATTAAAAAATTCCTCTCTGTTTTTGGGAATAATCTTCAATTCACACCCTGCAGTACTAACTCACCAACCTGTATAAATCATGTTTATGATTTTTACCTTTTGGCAACTTTTATACCATAAAGCAGAAGTAGACCACCCAGCCCATCAAGACTGCTCTGCCATTCAATGAGATCATGGCTGATCTGATATAATCCTCAACTCCACTTTCCCGCCATATCCCCATAACCCATGATTCCCTTACTGATTATATATCCTCATAATCCCAACTGTTGATGCAATGTTAGATTATGGCAGCATAAGAGCGGCATGGTGGTGCAGTGGTTAGCACTGCTGCCTACGGCTCTGAGGACCCGGGTTCGACCCGGGTCACTGTCCATGTGGAGTTTGCACATTCTCCCCATGTCTGCGTGAGTTTCACCCCCACAACCCAAAGTTGTGCAGGTTAGCTGGATGAGCCACACTAAATTGCCCCTTTAATTGAAAAAAAATAATTGGGTACTCCAAATTAAAACAAAGATTATAGTATCACAGCACCTTTTGTATGTTTTGAACAGAAGTACTAGTCTGAAAGTATGGTTCATAATAGTACCAAATTGGACAAAAATGAAATGCTTAAGTTAAGTAATATATTAAAGAATCTATTTGGCTCAATGATATTTGGAAATGTTGGTTTTGAAGAAGTTAATATTGTGCCGTAGAATCCCTACAGTGCAGAAGGAGGGCATATTTGATCATTTTTGGGCAGCAAGGTAGTGCAGTGGTTAGCACTGCTGCCTCACAGTGCCGAGAACCCAAATTCGATCCTGGCCCCCGGTCACTGTGCAAATTCACATTCTCCACGTGTCTGCTTGGGTCTCACCCCCACAACCTAAAGATGTGCAGGGTTGGTGTATTGGCCACACTAAATTGCCCCATAATTGGGGGGGGGGGGGGGGGAAATTGGGTACTCTAAATTTTTTTTTAAAAATTGATCATTTTTATATGAACTAATTTCTGCAAATATTGCAATTAATCCTGAACACAGGAGGACAGTATTCCTTCCGTCAAAACGAAGAAGAGCAAATTGCAAGGAGGAAACATGACCAGAGCAGAGTCCGCTGAGAGTGACCACAGCTTGTTATACAGGTAATAATACAAAGGTGGTTCAGGATGCTCAGAAAATAAATGAGACCAGAGTTTGTTTTTAAAGTATTTCTTTAATGAGTTTCATTTGAACCTTTCATTTGTTAGTGTTTTTGCCTTTTGACCTCCAGCTCTGGGATCAGTCTTGAGCATATAATAGTTTCTTTGTTTTTTTGGGCATTTGTTTGTATTTTGGCTTATTTTGCTTTTTTTAAATTTATATCACCATTTCTTTCCTCTGCTCGGGGAAAGACAGGATAGAATTTTATCCAACCAGACCTGCAGGCAGCAGGGACAAGAGTAGTCACTCTGGAAACTGTTTTTGTCATTGAAGTGGACTTTGCTGTATCTCTTTAACGCAACTGTGTTATTAGTAACCTGCTTCCAATTTCGCGACCAGGTGGAGGAGACAGGATAACATGCTGAATTTGTCAAAGGAAGGATTTCTAGTTAAAAGGATCATGGCATCGAATTTTGCCGAGGGGGATGGGAGTGCTACTGTAGCCTAGCCAAAGCCCGGAGGGTCGTCCCCTTGCAGGAAGCCTCCTCCATCCGCACCAACTCTGAATGGGTTCATGTACCCATCCCCTCACTCTTTCTTTCTGCCGTTGGTGCCCAGTGGTAGTACTGCAAGTTTGGTAATGCCAGGCCACCTTTAATTTTCCTCCTTTGCAGTGTTGGTTTGGGAGCTCTCGGATCCTTACCCCCCCCACACAAACGCCATGATTCGGCTGTCTACGTTTTGGAAGAAGGCCTTGGAGATGAAGATCCATGTGGATCTAAACTGGAAGAGGAACCTCTGCAGCCCGTTCATTTTGATCCTCCGCACTCCCACCGCCAAGGAGAGTGGGAGTGTGCCGCACCTCCTGTAGGTTTTTTTTAACTTCCTCTACCAGGCTAGCCAGGTTCCACTTGTGGATCTGTGTCCAGTCTCTGGCTATTTAGATCTCCAGGTATCGGAATCTGTTTTGGGCTATTTTAAACGGGAGCATCTCCAGCTCTGTCCCTCCCCCGTTTGGGTTCACTGGTGAATGTCTCACTTTTGCCCAAGTTGAGTTTGTAACCTGAGAAGTTTCTGAACTCTTTCAGGATCTGCCTTCAGTCCTTCCTGTGGCTTCAAGGCATACAGGAGCAAGTCATCCGCATAGAGTGAGACTCTGTGCTCTTTGTCTCCTCTCTGGGTGCCCTTCCAACTTTTTGCATCCTGCAGGGCTATCGCCAGGGCTTCAATTGCCAGCATGAACAAGAGCGAGGACAACGGACATCCTTGCCTTGTGCCTCTTTGTAGCTGGAATTATTCAGAGCTGCTGGTGTTGGTTCAAACGCTCGCCTTGGGAGCGTTGTACAGGAGTCTCACCCAGGCAGTGAATCCTGCTCCTAGCCCAAACCGTTCCAGTACCTCAAGGAGGTACTTCCATTTGACTCTGTCGAAGGCCTTTTCTGCATCCCAGGAGATGATGATCTCTGGTGATCTCTGGTGTTCTCTCTCCAGGGGGAGAGTCATTATCACATTCAGCAGCCACCTGATGTTGGCAGTTAGTTGCCTAGTCTTGACAACGCCTCTAGTACGCAGCTTTCCAGCCTTTTGGCCAAGACCTTTGCGAGTATTTTCATGTCTACATTTAGCAGCGGAATGGGTCTATATGATCGACATTCCGTCGGGTCTTTGTCTTTTTTGGGTATCAAATTGTGGCCTGCACCAGGGTAGGGGACAAGCTGCCCCTCTCCCAGCGAGTCCGCGAACATGTCCCTTAAGTGTGGGGCCAGGACTGGAGTGAACGTGCACATCAAGCCCAGTGGTAGCGGCCACACTGAAAATGTGGGCCCATTATGACAGTACTTCGGGCTGACTAGGATGGCCCCCATCTGCGGCAAGCGCAGATCCCCCCCATAGACATGCTAGGCACCACCTTTAAGAAATGGAGACGGGACGGGGCACGCTGACAATTGGAGACTTTTACATAAGGCATAGACTAGTGACATTGGACGAACTAACGGAGGAATGGGAACTGCCGGCAGGACAGGAAATGCGACACCTGCCAATAAAGCTCTTCTTCCGCAAAGAGACAGTAGGGTACCCCAGGGCCCCGGAGATCACATTATTAGATGACGTAAATACAGACAGTAAAGAATGTGGACTCTGTGGGCAAATGTATGGACAGCCATTGGACAGAGTCCGAACACCACTAAACGAGTCCAGACGGAAATAGGACGAACGGGGACAGAAGGTGGGGTGGGGACTCTGGAGCGAAGCACTGAGCAGGGCCAACTCCACCGCCTCCTGCGTAAGGCTTAGCCTCATGCAGTTCAAAGTGGTGCACAGAGCACACCGACCAGAACCCGAATGAGCAGGTTCTTCCCGGAGGTGGAGGATAAATGTGAAAGGGGCCCGGCCAACCACACCCACATGTTCTGGGCTTGTCGCAAACTGACTGGGTCCTGGACAGCCTTCTCTGAGGCAATGTCCAAGGTTGTGGGGGTGAGGGTGAAGCCACGCCCAAATGTGGCCATCTTCGGGATATTGGAGCAGCCAGAGCTACACATGGGGAAGAGGGCTGATGCCCTAGCTTTCGCTTCCCTAATCGCATGTCAAAGAATCCTGCTCGGCTGCGATCAGCAGCACCGTCCCCAGCTGCAGACTGGCTGGCAGACCTTTCTGAATTTCTCCACCTGGAGAAGATTAAATATGCCATCCGATGATGGGAGGAAGGCTTCCTAAATGCACGGGGGCAGTTTGTCGGCCTGTTCCCGAACCTGTTCTTGGCCAGCAACAATGAATGGATAGAGAAGCCGGAAAGTTAGAAAGAAGAGAGGAGCAAAAAAGAAAGACAAGGGGGAACCATAGGAGTGCGCAACCCGGGGAGAGAAAGGGCTGGAGCATAAAAGAGACAACACGGGATGGAGGAGGCAACCGCCGCCCCTCTCAGCCACAGAAGGAACAGAAAAAAAGGGAGGGGGGGGGGAGAGACCATAAGCCAAGCCGGATGATGGCAGACTATACAGGAAAACTCAAGGGAAGGAAAAATAAACCTTTCTGTATTGTATAGTGAGTGAACACGACCAGCAATGTACCTAATTGTTTT
The DNA here is from genome assembly GCF_047496885.1 of Scyliorhinus torazame. NCBI lineage: Eukaryota > Metazoa > Chordata > Chondrichthyes > Carcharhiniformes > Scyliorhinidae > Scyliorhinus > Scyliorhinus torazame. The sequence goes on from NC_092712.1 coordinate 278,982,821, forward strand.
TAATTCTTGAAAATACCAATAAAAATATTTTTTTTAATGGATCATGTCAGGGATCAGAATGGTTAAGTGCACTTGATTCCTGAGGCTTCAGCAACCACAGGAATGGAAACAAACCTGGAAAGGTTACCCCATAGACTCGACCGCTTATATGGACGTGCTGCTTTTGAGATCTAAGGGACTGAAGTGAGGTGGTGCTAACCAAGCAGTAAAGGAAGAGGTCAGACCCCAATTAAAGGGTGGCACGGTGGCATATTGGTTAGCACTGCTGCCTCATGGTGTGTGACAGTTGAGTATTTATCTAAGATCTCCCCGATTAGTCGAGGTTATAAGCTACTAGACAAGGTCTTGTTTATATCTAAAGTAAGACTCACTATATGGGAGATCTAATTCTAGTATAAACAATGTGCCTTGCTTTCACTGCCTTCAGTGTACAGGATAGACTACTTAGATTACTATCTTTTCCTTAACTTCAACTATATATTTCTAATTCTTGAGAGCTACTATGCATGGGCACGTGATCTTCCAGATCGCCTCCGAGGGTGAGAATATGATGAGTCTTAGTTAAATGTCACTCTTATTTATTAAAATAGACATGGATCTGTATGGTAAAATATATACGCAATTTATTTAAAGTAAAAAGGGTAATGAAAAATGAATTAAAATGAAAATCGCTTGTCACAAGTAAGTTTCAAATGAAGTTACTGTGAAAAGCCCCTAGTCGCCACATTCCGGCGCCTGTTCGGGGAGGCTGTTACAGGAATTGAACCGTGCTGCTGGCCTGCCTTGGTCTACTTTCAAAGCCAGCGATTTAGCCCGGTGCTAAACAGCCTTGCAAGTGTTTTGCAATACAAGTGTTTTGATAAATGATACAGTTTGACAGATACAGGATATGTGATGAGTTAGCCTCTGACCTTAACTACATATTTGCTTAAACTATTAACTTCTCATACTCACATCGACGAGTAGTTCTCGGAGCTCGATACTCAATCAAGAGCTGAGCTCAACGAATCGAGTTTGCAGTTTTAACACCCAGTAATATCCTAACCAGCTCTCCAAGCGAAACTTTGACTTTTGCAGCGTTTGCTTGAATATTTATATTGATTTTACACTCTGGGAGAGCTAGGGAGTTCGAGGGGCGTTTTAGCTTAGCCTCTTTTTCTGAAAAGCAAGTTAACGCCCCACAGTTATTTCGAGACAAAGAACAATCTCTCTCTCTTGGTTGACAAGGGCTTAATTTCAGGGAGGCCTATCAGGGCACCTGTTTCTAAAGATACGAGGTTGATACCTCCGGTAGCTATCTCCCGAAAAACACCAGCCTCCCTTCTTGACAGGGTCTCTTGCCAAGCAATAGCCTCCCTTAGTGGCAAGGCCACGAGACAAGCAATAACCTCCCTTAATGGCAAGGCCACTAGACTTAATGAGTTCACTGCATCTGGACTCTTACAAAGATAATACATATTGAAAAACATTATTGCGATAAGTAATGGTTTACACTGATAATGGACTCATCAGTCATCAGTTTTTAATATAAGAGTTAAATACATGATTTAGTATAGCATCAGCTCTGATCAGCTTTTAATATAAAGTGAATATATGATTTAATATAAAATCAGTTCTGATCAGCCTTTAATATAGGTGGATACCGCCACAGGTGCTCAGGACCAGGATTCGATCCCGGCCCCGGGTCACTGTCCGTGTGGAGTTCGCACATTCTCCCTGTGTCTGCATGAGTCTTACCCTCACAACCTAAAGATGTGCAGGCTAGGTGGATTGGTCATGTTAAATTGCCCCTTAATTAGTACTCTAATTTTTTTTTTTTTTAAAGACTCCAATCAAACAGAGGTGGATAAAATTGGCTGAGGAAGTGAACTGTAGAAATGTGGTGCCTCAAACATGTATGTGGTGACCCAAGAGAAAAAAGGCCGTGGAGGGTGCAAAAGCTAAGTGTCACAACAGTTTCGGGTGCCGAGCTCTGCACTTGACTTTCCCAGCATTCTCCTGCACAATATTCCTCTCACAAATACACCTTGCAGTTCCACTCATTCCTCTATCTCCAGGCACCTTTTCGCATTTCCATTTGAACATCCAGCACTGAAACTAACTTAGGGCCATCACATACCAATGACTTACAGTTACTCTTTAAAAGTATTGCCGTTCTCTCCCCTCCAAGCAAAATATTCCTTGCATTCCTAACCCCCTCTCCAGAGGAAGACAGAACCGAAAATGGGATGGTGGGGTGGTCTCTGTTGATAGCTGTTGGCAGTGCATGTCCACATTGTCAACTGGAATGGAGTTCTTGGTCTAGGAAGCTGCAAATGTACCTGCTATGAAAGCCTGGACCCCTCTGCGGTAATGGTGGGGATCCTGTATGCTGAGAGAGCTGATTCTCTCCCTGCAGACCCTGCTTTGAGGGTCTTGCCGACTTTGAACTGGATCTCTTCACCATACCCACTTTGTTGCATGGGGATTGGGGAATTTAATATTGAAATTACACAGTCAACAGCTCCATGGTGTTTCCCCACTTGCCTGCAAATCCACCAGGTTACAGCTGGAATTGGAATGAGATCCTGCCAGGTTCGGGACTTGATGTACCACTTATCTTTGCCCACATCCAATCTGACTGCCCCCCCCCCCCCCCTTCCCCGCACCCACCCACCGCAGCTCTGACCGTAGCCATTAAAGTCTCTTGAGGTACTGGGAGGAGCCTGTGCAAATGAAATGTGACTTTACTAATCCATTTTTTAATTCTATTTCACAGAAAATTGAACAAACCCTAGGAAGTACTTGCACTTTCTTCCTCCTATCAAGTGCTTTTGTGGTTTATTTTCTTTGTAGACGATTAACTTAAATTTCACCTTATTTAGTCAGTCTCTGGGGTAAGGTTGGGACAAACCGAAAACTGGAATAATCTTGCACAGACAAAGCAAATTGTCCTAGTGATATTTGTAACTGGTTAATTAATCTTCATTTATTCAACAATCTGCCTTGTATAGCTGTGGAATTTTGAACCAGCAGGATTGTCAACTCTTAATTGGCTCTCAGTCAGAAGAAGCACCTTTTAGGGTTTAATTTTTTAAAAATATATTTTTCTTAGTTTTTCCATTTTTACAAATGCAAAAAAACCTCAAACTGGTACACTACACAGCATGAATATTTCTCCATATATGAATACAGAAAAAGACAGGAGGACACCAACATAGTTGATTCAGCTTAATTATTATATTTGAGATAGGACCCCCATGCATTCTGCAAAGTATCAGATTTGGATCGGCGAATGCAGATCTGGAAATCCATTGGTATACATTCCATGATAATTTTATACCAATTCTGAACTGAAGGAGGTTTGTTGCTAATCGAGGAGCTGAGGATAACCCTCCGTGCTGCAAATGTTAGGATATTATACAACCTTTTTTCATTAGAGTCACTTATCTTTCAATCTAGAAGCCCCAGAATTAAGAACAAAAGACGCGATCCAATTGTCATGCAGCGCGATCCAATTGTCACTGTCTGTGCGGAGTCTGCACGTTCTCCCTGTGTCTGCGTGGGTTTCCTTTGGGTGCTCTGGTTTCCTCCCACAGTCCAAAGATGTCAGGTTAGATGGATTGGCCATGCTAAATTACCCTTGGTGTTGGGTGGGGTTACTGGGTTATGGGGATAGGTGGAGGTATGGGCTTGGGTATGGTGCTCTTTCCGAGAGTCGTGAAGAAAAAAACTCACCACTATTCTTAGAATTCCCCCTATACCAAAAAGGGTCAGTAAGACATTCTAAAAGGCGAACAGGAATTCTCACTCCCTGACTCCTATGCAGACTTAGGTGGGTGCTAGTCGGGTCAATCTATATTTTCAAGTTATCCCCCGGGATAACCCATATCTTCATAGAAGATTTTATCTACTTACCACTTAGTAGCATCAATCCTGGTCCCGCGTTGCTAATAACCCACTGTTTCAGGTTAAAGCTTTTAAGTTATTTTATTATTATATTTTTTTCTTTTAAAAGATGCAATCACTGTCTTTACAGAAAAGTAAAAAAGATCTTGCTTCTGGATTCTCCTGGCTGGTTGAAAAGACCTTCAAGTCTACCTTGACAATCTCTCTTCTTTAGCTTTTGGGCTTCCTCAGATGGATTCGCTGTTCCGCACGGTTTCTGTGCTCTCTCCTTCCCATGAACGAGGGCAGCTATGAGAGCTGACTCTGCTGACTGTCCCCAAGGGTTTATATTCTCCTTCTAGCAGTTATTAAGTTTATATGACATCGTAAAGTAACTTTATTTTACTCTTGATTGTTCAAGGTACCTTTAATCTGAATTATTTCTAACACGGCTATGTATTCATGTTGAGCAGGACTTTAGCTCATCGAACTCTGATTACGTTTTTTCCCTTGTGATGTTCAAAAGTGCTTTGATCCTAGAGGGATGTTACATCTGGTTCCTGTCACTTCTAAAGTTGCTTTATTACCAAATAGTGCCCTTAGCTTGTCAGAATTCTGACTCCGATTTGGGGTTAACGTGTGTTCTTGTGGACACGTTGTCTCCAGCTTCCCATATTCACCTGGTGTCAGCAGAATTTCACACCGAAACATTTGCCGCCCAATTCAACTGAAGATCCTGGCAATTCTTTTTTAGCTGCTTACTAAAATAATTAACTTCAAAGAAGGTGCAAAATATTGTTTTTTGTCCACGTAACTAAAAGTTCAATCTGCTGTGACTTGAAAGACATGCATCAGTTTTACAACTTGAACAGTCACAAGCTGTTTTCTTCACACCTGTTTGATAAAGGCTACCTACATTTCAAAACCTTCTTTTGCAGCTGCTGTTAACCCTTTGTGGGATTTTTCCCTACATTTTCTCATGTATCCTCAGGCCAGGTTTTGACAGACTTCCATGTTTCAAATTATATATTTTCCCATTTTTACTTTACAGCCGGTGCAGACTCGATGGGCCGAATGGCCTCCTGCACTGTCAATTCTATGAAATAACTCTATCCATCCAGACTTTGAATGCGTTGTCCATAAGACCTAGTGGGAAATCCAGATTGCCCTGAATGGGAGAGAGACAGAGAAAATTAAATTAGATCTCCCTTCCAGCTCACTGACCATCCTCCATGCTTTGAGTGTCTATGACGGGCAAAGCCTTGAAATCCCTGAGAAACCATGGGCCTGTAAGGAGTACACAGACTGGTCAATTTCAATATCGAGCCAAATGGAATAAGGGTCTTCTCTGACCCATTCTTGTATGAATGTAAGATTTTTCTTTTTTAATTTAAAATGTTTATTTAATTTGGAGTACCCAATTAAGGGGCAGTTTAATTTCTAATTAAGGGGCAGTTTAGCATGGCCAATTGACCTTCTCTGCACATCTTTTTGGGTTGTGAGAGTGAGACCCATGCAGACATGAGGCGGATGCAAGCGTCACATGTACAGTGGGCCGGGATCGAACCCGGGTCCTCGGTGACGTGAGACAGCAGTGCTAACCAAGTATGAATCTAAGATGAGAGGCGAACTGATACATTTTAATATTCATCACCCCTAAACCTCCTTTGAACAGGAAGGCTGCGATTAGGTTAGTTTTAATTAAGGTTTATTTTTGTTCCATCTATAAGAACTGAGCACCCCATTAATTTCCTTTCGGACTTTAGCATAAAGCGAGATTGGCAGCAACTAAAGGATACAATACCTAGAGAACACGCTCATCTTACTCAGTGCTATCCTATCCAGCCACAATATCGGTAAGGAGGACCAACGACGTAGGTCCTACTTGATAGACATAAGTATGGGGGGTGAAGTTTGTCCATACAAATGTCTGAAAGAGGGGGTAACAAAAATACCCAAATAAGTAAATCTTGATAATGGCCATCTAAATGGGAAATTAGCAAAGGGGGAAGATCTACTTCTAAGCCTTCCCAGAAGCATCGTCTCAAACTTTGTGAAATTGATTTTATCAGAAAATGCTAAACCTACCCAACACATCAATAATAGCAGGGACAGAAGCGTCCAGCTTAAATACAGATAGCAATACATCATCTGCTTCTTGTGTTGCTTTCCTCCACTGAATAGGCCATATACCAAAGGATCATGTATCATTGTCTCTACTAGGGGCTTAATAACTCTTGCGAGCAATAACCGAGAAATGGGGAACACTGTCTCATCCTTCGCTGGAGACTAAAATGATCAGATCTGTAACTACGAGCACGCTGCCAGTGGACTTTTCTAAAGCACTTGTATCCACTTAACAAACTCCCCTCCTGACCCAAACGTCTGTGGCATATAAAATAAATAATTCTATTCCACTTGGTCCAAAGCTTTAGCTGTATCTAATGAGATCACCAAACCATCTAATGTCTGCTTTTGAACGGCCTGAATGATAGGTAATAACCTACTGTTACATGAATTCTAGCCCTTTATGAACCCAGTCTGATCGCCCTGGTGATCATAGGGAGGTTTCTTCCGAGGTGCTGTGCTAGTACCTTAAACAGCAATTTCAAATCAAGAATGGATTGACCTATAGGATGCACATTCTTCAGGATTTTTGCCTGCCTTCAAAGTTAAGGAAACATTTGCTTCACTAAATGACTGCAGCAGCAGACCTGCTTCACATGAGTGATTATACATACCAATCAAAGGATCTATCAGCAAATATTTAAATTGCTTATAAAATTCACACCCAAAACCTTCGGGCCCCACAAGACTGAAGCTCCCTCGGCGAGAGCCACCTTCCACCTAGTGATGGGAGAATTCAGGACCAACCGTTGGCCATCAGAAATTGATGGAGTTTAAGGAAGGAGAAGATGCATCCCTGGACTGTTTTATACAAGTTGGCATAAAACCTTTAAATGCCCTATTAATATCCTCCATCTTAATCATCCTATTGCTCTTTGAAGTCTACCAGGTGGGAATAGCCCTAGAGTTTACCCTCTTCCTATTAAGAAAAAATAGGTATCTACTCTATTTGTTTCCAAACTTGTATATCCTTTGTTTGGCAAACTTTATACTCCTCTCAACATGTTGAGTTAACAAGGGGTCCAGTGCCATTTGAGTTACATTAATATCTTTCAGCAACGAATGGCTAGGATTCCTGCCATATTCCCTGTCCCTTTCTGTTTCAGCCAATTTTACTTCCAACTGGCGATGTCGCTGTAGCATTTTACGTCTTTTGTTGCCTGTATACAAAATGACCAAATCCCTGGTATAAACCTTGCATTTTTCCCGCAGGATTGAGGGGCATCAGAGGGAAAATTGACTGAGTAGAAGAGATCAAATTCAACCTTAAAGTACGAGACAAAGTTATGATCCCTGAGCAAAGATGCATCAAATACCCAAAATCTAGACCAGGGACTGGTTCCCTTGAATAAAAATTCCAGAAACACAGGTGCGTGATCAGAAATCACAATTCTATCTATAGTGCAGGAAGTCACCTGAGTGTAGGATTGTTATTGGCATGACATTGGTGGGGAGCAGAAAAGAAAATGAACTATATATCTTGAGGATGCAGTATTCTCCATACATCTAAATACCTTACCTCTTCGCAAACTGATGCTAAGGCCTTTGTCTGTTGGGTAGGGTGATTTCCATTTACGGGAAGTTGGTCTCATCAAAGGGTTATGATTGACAGTTCAATTCAAGTCCACACCTGTCAAGGAATTTGTTTTTTTTTAATTTAGAGTGCCAAATTCATTTTTTCCAATTAAGGGGCAATTTTGCGTGGCCAATCCACCTACCCTGCACATCTTTGGGTTGTGGAGACGAAACCCCCACACACACTGGGAGAACGTGCAAACTCCGCACGGACAGTGACCCAGAGCCGGGATCGAACATGGGACCTTGGCACCGTGCGGCAGCAGTGCTGTCCAACCTGGTAAAGGAATTAGTTGATTCTAATTCCGCAAAGTCCATGAAGACTTCAGTATCAAAATCAGGGAAATAATTTGGGGAACCAATAACATTCACGATCGAGACATTTTCTCCATGTAATAGCCTATATAATATCCTAGATAATATCCTCCCCCACAATCCTTCATGTTCCATTTTAAATGGTGCATTTTTATTGCCTAACACTGCAACACCTTGGTTACTGGTCAAGAATGAGGCAAAAAATACCTGCCCCACCCAGTCCCTCAACAGTTTTCAGTGCTCCTTGCCATCTAAATTAGTTTCTTGCTATGAAGCTATGTCAACTTTTTCCTTTTGAAGGAAAGACATCTTGGGCGAAATTCTCCAGAAACGGCGCGATGTCCGCCGACTGGCGCCCAAAACGGCGCAAATCAGACTGGCATCGCGCCGCCCCAAAGGTGCGGAATGCTCCGCATCTTTGGGGGCCGAGCCCCAACATTGAGGGGCTAGGTCGGCGCCGGACGAATTTCCGCCCCGCCAGCTGGCGGAAAAGGCCTTTGGTGCCCCGCCAGCTGGCGCGGAAATGGCATCTCCGGGCGGCTCATGCGCGGGAGCGTCAGCGCCGCTGACAGCTTCCCACGCATGCGCAGTGGAGGGAGTCTCTTCTGCCTCCGCCATAGTGGAGACCGTGGCGGAGGCGGAAGGGAAAGAGTGCCCCCACGGCACAGGCCCGCCCGCGGATCGGTGGGCCCCGATCGCGGGCCAGGCCACCGTGGCCCCCCCCCCCCCCCCAGGACCCCCGGAGCCCGCCCGCGCCGCCTTGTCCTGCCGGTAAGGTAGGTGGTTTAATTTACGCCGGCGGGACAGGCATTTTAGCGGCGGGACTTCGGCCCATCCGGGCCGGAGAATCGAGCGGGGGGGGGGCCGCCAACCGGCGCGCCGCGATTCCCGCCCCCGCCGAATCTCTGGTGCCGGAGACTTCGGCAACTGGCGGGGGCGGGATTCACGCCAGCCCCCGGCGATTCTCCGACCCGGCGGGGGGTCGAAGAATCTCGCCCCTTATTTCTGTTCGTAGGATGAGCTACTCTCCGCACACTCCAGGAGCAAAGTTTCAAAGTAGCTACTGCCATTGGCTTATTCAGCCAAAGAAGGAATAGGATATTGACACACAATTAAAAAAAGGCTTACAAGCCAGACATTTTCATGCCTCGATCAGGCATGCACCAAAACATAACTTCCCCCATTTCCAACTGTACAGGGGTGCCACTGACACATAATAAATTGTTTTTTCAGGATATGAGACCTGCCTGTACCCTTGCAGGAACCAGTTAATGAATATTTATCCCCAAAGTACAAAAAAATTCCAAAGTTTGTTCCAAGGGTGTTTTCCTAACCTGTTACTAATTCCAATTAAGCAACCCAATACAGTCCAAATGTCACTTATAAATAAAGTTGACAAAACAGGTTAGTTGCTAATCTGTGTAGATACTTTTGGAGAGAGATCTTTTCAAGAGTAGATCCAGTACATTTCTATCTTGTCAGGCTCAAGTCCTATGATAAACAGCTGTTCAACTTAAAATCTTATAACCGATTTCAAAACTACAGACCAACCTGGCTACTCCTATTAATCACGTCATCCATACCCCACTAAATTCCATGACCTGCTTAGCTGGGACTAAATACAATCTCTCAAATTATCTGCACTCCAGGTAACCATCCAAATCTTATAATAGACTGCAAAACTACAGACAGACCTGGCTCCTGTTAATTACATCAACTATACCCCACTAAGTTTAATGACCTGCTTAGCTGGGACTAAATACAATCCCTCAAATTATCTACACTCCATGGAACCATCCAAAATATAAACAATGTTCCATTAGTTCTTTATAACCAAGTAGTGGTTGGAATGAATGTTTAACTCCCTCTTTTGCAATACCTTAATTACAGTTGAGCAAGCATACTGCCTGTATGTATTTTAAAACTAGGTTTTTAATAATACCACTGCCACAAATCTGAAATATATATCTCAATTTCTTACATTCATCACAACCTATAGACTTCTCATCATTACACCAAAGAGTCTTTCCCCTTAAAAAAGAGATAAGATGTACCACAATAAGGATGAGTGCCACATGCTTTTATGCCTTCTAACCTCTCCCATTAAGACATAAGCCACTCGCCCACATACCAGCAGTGGCGCTACTCCTATTTATCATGATTAAAAGCAAAGGAGACCTTAAAGCATTTGCCATCATTATAAACGTACAGTTACAAAGAAGAGAAAACTGATATTTATTACTAATATTTATTGATCTCTGAAGTTATGAAAATGCATAATTATGGGCCGAAAAGTTGACTGTCCCTGGCCTCAAAGACGGTGTATGATGTGCCCTTTCTAACTTAATACGGCTGGCTTTCTTAACCAGATTAAGAAAATGTGGTAGCCAACTGGCAAAGAAATTAACAGGGACCTTGCCCTCAACTCCTGGTAAACCAACAACTCGGACATTTTTTTTCTCTGGACGCATTTTGCCAAATCATGCAGGAATTCTGACATACCATGTGGCTGCTTTTCCAAGGATTGTAAGCGGGTCTCAACCCAGGAATTTGCATTTTCGACAGTAAGGATTCTCTCCTCTGCTTCGTCGAGGATTTTGCAAGTATTCTGCAGTTCTCTACCATGAGCACTGATATTCTGCGCTATTAAACCAAGTTTCTTGCAGTGACCTTAATAATAGCGGTCATCAGATGTACTGCCTTTAAGAGTGCCAGATCGAGAACCCCTTTGGAGATTAAGTCACCATGTTGAGTTGATGATTCTACACCAGTTGCTTCTGACTTCTCTCTTCCAGGGACATTCTTACATGAAGTTCTTACTCCTGGATAAGGTAGGTATGGGCTGCGCATGTGCGATAAATTAGGTGATTAATGATGAGCAGTGCCAGATCCCACAGAAACACAGCTATTCCCACGCTCGCATCATGTGACCTCCCCACCCCCGGGTATAATTTGAATCTGTCTTGTGTTGTAATTTTGATTTTCTTTTTCTCCTCCCTTTTTTTTTCACAGCATTGATGCCTATAGGTCTCAAAGAATTAAGAATACCGAGCGCCCTTCAGTGAAACAAGTCATTGTCCGTAAAGAGGATGTTTCTCAAAGACTTGAGGAAAAAAATAGTGCAACTCTAAGTTCAGTTACCATTAAACAGAAGATGAAGGTAATGTCTTCATTGCAAGAGGACTATAGCATGCTGGACATTAAATCAACCTGATTGCCATCACAATTATGCATTTTGAATTAAAGCATTAAAATTGGGACAAGAAAAGAAATGAAGTTTCATTTGTATTTGTCAGAAGCACAAACTGTATTTGGTTTTGTTTGGATTTCATTTTTTTGGGGTGGGACAGAGTCAACAGACTTTCTGTCAGTTGGAACACAAAAATTCCCTTAATTTGATTTTTGTCTTGTGTTATTTGGTTTCACTTTATCATTCGAAGAATCTGAACAATGAGATAAATATCCAGCAAAGTGTTATCCACCAGGCAAGTCAGGCTTTAAACTGCTGTACAGATGAAGATCATGGGAAAGGATCTCAGCAGGAAGCTGAAGCTGAGAGGCTGCTACTGATTGCCAGTAAGAAACACTAAGATGCAATATAATTTATAAATGTACAATTTTATCAAGTACAAATCTGTTATGCAGTGGTGTTTGGCGAGGACAGTGAATAGTTGAACGGTAAATGTGTGAAAACTAATTTTTGACCAAACAGCTGTTAAGAAATTAGGAATTTTCAAAATATTGAATTTAAATCTGCCTTAATTTACCATTTTATCTCTGTTGTTTGCTATTTAAAGTCTATTAAAAGCTAAAATTAAGAATTTGGTTACTTCTCATTAGTTATGCTATTATGCACTCAAACTCTGAATCATCAACACGCCACTGAAATACCAATTTTAATTATTCTAATTTTGATCCTACTTATCAGAATAATATGGTCAGACCACCAGTGGATTTATGTTTGACAAGCATGGATGTAAATTAAGTTGACTACACTCTTTTATAAGCAACATATTCTTAATTGGGTTAAGAAAGTGCCCACTAGATTTGTTCCTTTCATAATATAGTGTGCAATCTGCATTTTCCTGGGTTTTTTTATTCTTTCGTGGCATATGGACATTGCAGGCAAGGCCAGCATTTGTTGCCTGTCCCTAATTGCCGTCGAGTTAACCACATTGCTGTGGATCTGGAGTAACATAAAGGCCAGAACAGGCAAGAACGTCAGCTTTCCTTCCCTAAAGGACATTAGCGAACCTGATGGGTTTTTGCGACAATCAACATTAGATTTTTAATTCCAAATTTGAATTCATATTTCACCATCTACCATGGTGGTTTTGAAGCCGGGTTCCAGAGAATTACCCTGGATGCTTGGATTACTCGTCCAGTGAAAAATAGTCTCTTTTAAGAGAACAAATGATCAGAACAAATTAACCAATGGTGGGGCATTGTACCTAAAATAAACGTCAAAAGAAAACTTAATACCTAAATATCATTTCTGAGAGTGATGATGCACCCCAGTCTGGTCAGTCAGTGGGTGATGCTTGAAATCAAATTATCAGTGCTTTAGAATCATTTTTCCTAAGCCAAATTGTACATTTTCCCTTGGGATGGATTATATCAAGCTCAGTTGCAAGTTCAGTTTACAATTGACAGCATTCAGATTGGAAGGCTAAATAAAATAAGCCTGACATTGCAGCATAAAACACGATTGTACAATATAAAGAATAATATGCACAAATTGATTTGTAGAACTATATCTTTTGTTTTATTTTTGCACTTAGGTGAAAAGAGGTTGGCACTTCTTACTGAACTGAACAAACTAAAGAGTGAGGGAGTGCCAGTTAATAGAAGAGGAGACCACACGGAGAAAGCAGCTGGCGAATTTGCTCCATCGAGGGGCTGTATTGCCCTTTCAGAAATCCGCCTTCCTTTAAAGGCTGATTTCATCTGCTCAGCAGCTCACAAAATGGGTAATTTCATTTTAAAGTGGGAAAAGATATAAGGTGTGATTTTGAGCCTTCACTCTATATCCATGAGAAATGGGGCACAGGCTCAAAATCCAGAGAGAATCGAAAAACGTGATTCTCTCCGGCATGTTTGAGTTCCGGAATTTCCACCACCCCTCGCCAGTAGAATAATGCAAATCACTCCGTGAGTGCCTGGGAACCTAATTTTAATACATTAGCATGCCATTAGCGAGCACTTTCTCCACATCCTACCCCCCCACCCCTCACGGAATATTCACCGGGCACCATCTGAGTTTGTCAGGAATTAGTCTGTATGGCTGTGAAGTGGGAGAATGAAGGTGGTCTCTACGTCTGTACTTGTGCTGTGCCTTGTCTATCACAAGGGGCTGTCGTTTGCGTGATATGCTACTTCACCCTTCATTGACAAATCAATTGTGCCAATGAAATCTGAAGTACTAAAGTTCACTGCCACTGATTGAAGTCCCAAGCATTGTACCCCAATGTTTATAAGAGTTTACATCACACAAAATATACACCCCAATGCAAGGCTTCATGGTGAAGTCTATTGTTACTTACCCCATTACAGGTCATGATGGAGGGGCTTCTTTGAGGTGCCCTGTGATGATGCAGACCTGGGTCCCACGTATCCACTCAATGGCCCTGTCGCTTAGCACAAGGTGATGGGTGGGGGGGGGGGGGTACAGGGCATCCTCTCTCTACGCACCATCCAGGTGTCTGGTCAGGGCTCCCTCGGGAAAACATGGTGCTGGCAGCCATCCCCTCGAATTGATCTGGAGCAAGAGCTATGGAGGCATTTAAATTGTGCTGCCCAGTGATTACTGAACCAGCCTATGAAGATGGTAATAGATAATTTATTGTTTGTCCATAGTATTGATCCACACAGTAATGAGCTGTAAATGTGATAGATTGTAATTGCAGCTAGATTTGTAGTTTGGTTAAAAACTGGTTTAAAACTTGGTGCAGCAAATATATGATGTGAACATGATCCAATGTGGAACATAGTCCTCAAATAAAAATAGGAAGTGCTAGAAAACCTCAGCAGGTGGGGGCTGTCATGATATTCAGGTAAACTTCATGGTGCAAACATACAGACATACTGATGGACAGATCAACGGACCAATCAATACACACACAACACCACAGGCAAGAGCATACACACTATAAAACGGGGAACACGACACTTCCCGTCCATTCCAGCAGGAGACATCTCCGGGCACAGAGCTCACAACAAGCCACTCAGACATCCACCATGTGCTGAGTGCAACTCCAAGATAGTGTTAGGAATAGGTCCACAGATTCAAGGGTTATGATCGAACCACAGTAACCAGTTTACCATTGTAAATATATGTTAGTAATAAAACTGAGTTGTACCATCCGCAACCGTGTTGGTTCATCTGTGTAGCAGAGCACCCAACACTACAGGGTCAGCATTTGTAATGCAGAACAAGGCCAGCAGCGCGGGTTCAATTCCCATACCGGCTTACCCGAACAGGCGCCGGATGTGATGACTAGGGGCTTTTCACAGTAACTTTATACTTGTGACAATAAACTATTATTATTATTATTATCTGAAAACCGGCAACTTCTGGTCCAATGCCTATTGGATTTTGGATATTGCTGGTTTTCAGGTCAGGCAGATTGGACTGAGATGGGTCAAGTGGGGTCAAAGGTTGCTCGGATCATAGGAAAGACAGGCTTGCAAATGCAGCACCGAGTCAAACAAGCCAGTAAGGTAATTCATGCATCTAATAATAAAATTCATGCATGGCAGCTTAATACGTTTGGTTTGTTGACATTGCCAGTTTTCGACAGCCAGAGTTTGTGACATTGTACCTGTAAAATTGTATGTATATTTAAAAAGTATTTTTAAATTACATATTTGGCTCATTGCATTCTGGTTTCTTACAGATGCTACCATCTATTATTTCTTTATACTGATTAAAGCAGGAGCTTTAAATATGGTGGCCTCACCTCTGGCCTCTACCCAGAACGCACTTCGTGGCGATGCTATTAGTTTCCCCACAAAATTTACACTGTAAGTAACAAATGTGGTAACGCTATCCATAAGCCCTCTTTTAACTTGCATATTTGCAGCCTGACTCAAACTATTTTGCACATTGTGTGAACAGCTTATTTGCATTCAGGTAGTCTATCTAGCACAGCATACATCTGATTAAAATTACCAATCCAAAGTGAGACTTTTTTAAAAATAAAGGAACAGTGTTATCTCCATTGTTCCATTTTATATTTTAATTGGTTTATGTCAAATGATAGTACTCCTTTATTTTCATCCTATAACCACATGCTCCAATAGTTTTGCTGAAGTGATCAACTGTTATTAACTATACCAATATGGATTTGGAAAGCAGTGGAACAAATGTACATTTGCTTTCAGTTGGAAGGTAATGGGTTTAAGCTCTGCTCCAGAATTTGAGCACGTTACCTGGAGCAGTGGCTCTCGTGTATGGTCTGTGGACAAAGGTTCTCCAGGTGGTCCATTGGCTGGTCCAAAAGCAAGTTACTGACATTCCACACCATGGATGAGGTCACACTAGAGATTAGGCCAGATCTTTCGGCCCCACTTACACAACCAGACTGAACGACATGATCGTCTTAAATGCAAGTAACAACAATATAGTTTTATCATCAAAATTTAAGTTCCTGTTACAACAAACAACTCAGATTGGATTTTTAATGCCGTTGGACTGAAAACAGGAATGGCAGGACTTTTTGGGCGACTGGGTTTCCCGTCCTTCCACCCGGAAGAACTGGTGGGGAATACATTGTCCGTCGATCCCAGCAGCACCACAGCTAAATTGACTGAGTACTGGATTTCCATCCCTCACTTGGGTGGAAGTCCCACTTCAGACAGCAGTGGTCAATCTTATTAGCCAGCAGGTCTGTAGTCCCACCAGGGCCAGCAATGGCCAGAACTGACCTACAAGCAGTCTCCAGATTCGTAGTCCCAGAGTCCAGGACTATGTAATGTAGAGGGGCCTGGTTGTGGGGAGGGGACGTAGGTATCTTGATGGAGAGGCCGAGTGGGGGAGAGTGAGCATCCATGAGGGGAAGACCTATGGAATGGGGGTGAGAGGTGGGAAAGATGGCATCCCATGTGGAAAAGTTGCCCTTGAGTAAGGTATACACTTCTTCCCACCCAAGGACAGAGCAGGGTGATCTTCTGGGCTACCCCAACACCTGAACTAATCCTGCCAGCCTCAAAATTGATATCGGGCAGGAAAGAGACCCTGAAGTGGTCAATAATGTATCACTTGAAGAGCCTACATTGGGGCAAGGATGGGCCGCTCCAGGCCTTGCCTACCTGCAAGGCTGCTGGCGGGGCACAGACAATTCTGCCTGAGGAACTGGCTGAATGCGAAAACGAGTACAAGACCAAAGCTCTCGCTCAGAACGAGCCATCACTTCATGGTGCCTCATCAAAAAAGCACTGTTTAAGAACTGCTGATTGAGGCTAACACTTCAGCACTATTTCAATACTTCACCGCAGTGCCATAGTTTTATCAATTGCATGTTGCTGCATGTTTGTAAGTTGGTCATATACTTTGTCTCTTAAATAGTTTTTTTTAATTTTAGGCAGGATGTCTCGAATGACTTTGAAATTGAAATAGAAGTTTATAATTTAGTAAGTATGCAATAAAATGATTCTGCCAGTGTAATACTGTCTTTTGACATGTGTTTTCTCTCTAATATTCTCATTCTTATTTTTAGACACAAAGCCGGGAGAGCAGCACTACAGACAAGAAGAAGAAACCTAATAAGTCTAAGGTAGGGGAAGCTCTGTTGGAAATTGTTTTCCTTTGAATTATTTTATAATCCATCAGCAGTTAACTGGGGAAAGGGTTAAATATAAAATTACCTGGTGTAATTTAACTGAAAATGCTCTGTCAATGAGAGAGTTTGCTCTAATTTTATTTTATTTTATTAGATCGTTACACGTTTTTTTGACTTTATACAGGCTAACATGAAATTGTAATTATTTTTAGTTTTGTGAAGTCTCTCCCCTTCAACAGTTGAATTGTTCATAACCAGATTATAGGCTCTGAACCTTTGCTAGTTGTTCTACATTTTTTTATGTTTGCGAAAAACAGCCAGGTGGCTAAATATATTTTCTTTTTATAGTTTCTTTGCAAAATGTCTGCTCTTCACCTGGGAGTATTTCATTACTTTCGAGAACTGTTTTGCTCTTTGGTATGATTCACATTTTCAATACAACAATATTCATCTTCCCTGCTCACACGTCAATAATAAAACCCCAACCCTGATGTCCCATAATTTCTAAGTGACCTACATTTGGAAATATTTTGAATTTTTTTCCAGACATGCATTTCAAGTGGAGTAATGAATAAGTGCAGTTCAGATAGTACATTATTGATGAATCCTGCACACGAGCTGTAAATGTATTTATTTATTACAAAGTGAACATTGCCTCCTTGTCTTTTTTTAAATTGCCTTACTTATGATTATGGGACGTGAGCAGCAAGCCAAAAGAAGTTCAACAGCCGTGATTAGTATCGAACTGATTGGCCAAAGCTTCCTGATTTTTGCATTGGTCCTCCTGAGTGCACTTAGTAGAGTTGTTTTACTTACTAATAGCACATCTTCGATTGATCCCAAAGTATTAAGATCAAAGATGTATGAACATAGAACATACAGTGCAGAAGGAGGCCATTCGGCCCATCGAGTCTGCACCTGCCCATCGAGTCTACACCGACCCACTTGAGCCCTCATCCACCCTATCCCAGTAACCCACTAACCCCTCCTAACCTTTTTTGGTCACTAAGGGCAATTTATCATGGCCAATCCACCTAATCTGCACATCTTTGGACTGTGGGAGGAAACCGGAGCACCCGGAGGAAACCCACGCAGCCACAGGGAGAACGTGCAGACTCCGCACAGACAGTGACCCAGCAGGGAATCGAACCTGGGATCCTGGCGCTGTGAAGCCACAGTGCTAATCACGTGTGCTACTGTGCTGCCCCAAAGTGGCAGTGAACATTCATGCCAGACAATGCTAATCTCCGTGAAGAGGGAATCTAACCATTTCCCTTCGACATTCATTGGCATTACCATTGTTGAAACCCCCATCATGAAATTCTGTAAGTCAACATTGACCAGAAACTTTACTGGATCAGGGAAGGTGATGGTGCAGTAGTATTGTTGCTGGAATGGTAATTCAGAGACTCAGATTGTGGAATTTGAAGTCGTTTAAAAGAAATCTGGAATTAAAAATCAATGATGACTGTGAAATCATTGTGGATTGTCGTAAAAATCCATCTGTTGTGGAATATTGTAAACTGGCCCTGGTGTCCCTGGGATACTAATGGAAAACGGGCAAGAGCAATCTGTGAACTTGATTGCCATGTTTTACAATATGAGCAAGTGAGGATATTTGTTGAGAACAGCTGAGCCCAACTCAAGGCAGTTTAAAGTTGCCCAAAAGTTTGTTCTGCTAGTTGATTTACCAGCATTTTCCAGCTGGACTATTGTTAACCAATGTTTTGTAAGAGACAAATTCCAAGTTGCCTTGCTTAAGCACTATGCACAAGGATGGTTGGTTGCACATCTGCCTGGTTTTAATTGTACCAATGTGTGGGAAAATGTGTGGCTGTAATTTTATAACACAGCACAGTAGGTGGGAACCTTAACAGCTGGCAGTGCAGTCTGGAAAGGTGACATTTCACTTTTTTAAAAAACCTTTTTAACCGTGTAAAATTAAACGTCTCCTCCACCCCATCTAAAACCTATCATTCTATTACATAGAAGACCATTAGGATATATGATGATCTTTTGCTCATTTATTTGCTGCCCCTTGATGACTTCATCTACAGACATGGGATCAATGTCCACATTTACAATTAAGACATCCGGATTTCACTTCGCCACATTCTTTTCCGACCTCTCCACTGCATCAGTCACCAGACTGCCTTATTGACATTTGATCTTGGAAGATCTAGCAGCCAGGCAGCAGAGAGCTCCCAGCTCTAGCTGCCGTTACGGCCTGGAGCATTGCCGGGTCCGTGGCTGCGCACGGCGGCGGCCTGCAGCGGCCGCGCTGTGCGCCATGGCGGACGCATCCCCCAGACCCAAATAAAGCCCCCCCTCCCACCCGCAGATCGGCCCTCCCCCAACTGTGGCGGCGCTGGACTGAGTCCGCAGCCGTCATGCTGAGTTCACGACGGGTGAGACCTCACGTGTCCCACACCGTCGGGAACCCAGCCAGTTGGGATGGCGCATCGTGGGGCAGACCTCGGGCAATGGCCTGGGGCCGTGGTTACAGCGTGCGGCGTACTCCTAGTGTATGCTGCATTTCAGGGGGCGGAGCATCGCGAAAGCGGCGCCGCCACCGATTTTGGCGTCATCGGGGATTCTCCACTCCGTCGCTGAACGCGATTTCGGCACCGGGGATCGGAGAATCCAGACCCATTGGGTTTCTGACTTCATATTCTCTCCATCACAAAATAAATCTAGTTTCACTTCCGTAACATCACCTTCCACCATTCCTATCTCGGGCCATTTGATGCTGAAATCCTCATACATGCCTTTGTTGCCACCAGCCAACTTCCATAAACTTTAACTCATTTAAACTTTTGTTGATCGTATCCTACTCTATACCTGGTTCTGCTCATCCACTGCCCCTGTGCTTTCAGATCTACATCGGCTCCTGGTCTCTCAATTTCTTTCTTTTTTTTAAGTTTGGGGCACCCAATTTTTTGTTCCAATTACGGGGCAATTTGGCGTGGCTAATCCACCTACCCTGCACATCTTTTGGGTTGTGGGGATAAGACCCGCGCAAACATGGGGAGAATGTGCAAACTCCACAAGGACAGTGACCCAGGGCCGGGATCGAACCCGGGTCCTCAGTGCCGTGAGGCAGCAGTGTTAACCACTGCGCCACCTGCTGCCTCTTCAATTTCTCATTTATAGTTCTCGTTTCATCCTTTTTATTTTATTAAATCCTTGGTTGCACCCCCCACCCCCCTCCTCACCATCTCTCTCACCCTCCAATCTGTGACAACCACCAGTCTTCTCTATTCCTCTGACACTTTGCCTTTCTCCCTCCTTTCTTTCACTTTGACTTTCTCCCTCCGTTGCTACTTTTAGGATTTGTCTTAAAATCCACATTGTTACGATCCCAGAGTTTGATATAACTGGATGGGAAGATACCAGAATGGAACCCTGGCTCAAAAGATCGTAACTTTTACTTTTATTTATAAGATGGAGGAACAGAGTCACAAGACTGCTAATTAGGTTTAACAACAAGAAAAACATTTATTAAACATGAAAAATTGGATTATACAATACCTCTTTTACTCCCCCTTTATTTTAACATTTGCACATAGGTTTTAGGATTAACACAGATTACAAAGTACATCTTCCGCTACTATGGTCTCCTTAACATACACAGTCCGTTTCAAGGACGCAAGAGGGGCTGGTTTAGCACAGGGCTAAAGAGCTGGCTTTTAAAGCAGACCAAGGCAGGCCTGCAGCACAGTTCATTCCCGTACCAGCCTCCCGAACAGGCGCCGGAATGTGGCGACTCGGGGCCTTTCACAGTAACTTCATTTCAAGCCTGACAATAAGCGATTTTCAAGAGCACTGTGGTTGGGGAGGCCGTGGCATAGTGGTATTGACAGTGAACTAGTAATCCAGAGACAAGGACAGATGATGGAATTTGAATCTGGGATTAAAAATCTAATGACAACCATGAAGCCATTGACATTTGTCATAAAAAACCATCTGCTTCACTAATGTCCTTTAGGGAAGGATATCTGTAATCCTTACCTGGTCTGGCCTACATGTGACTCCAGAATGACAGCAATGTGGTTGAATGCCCTCCGGGATGGGCAATAAATGCTGGTCCAGCCAGCGATGCCCACATCGCATGAACAAATAAAGAAACTCACACTGCTTCGTAGCCAAGATTCTGTCTGAACTTTTCCTCTGAACCCGCCCCAGATGATTGTCATATGAGAGTTTCCAAACTCTACACTTTAAAATCTTCTCTCATAATTATGCTTTCCCTTAGCAGTTTTCATTTTGAAATTCAGTCCTTGTTTTATAAATGACACTCTTAACCCAAACTTTAGCTCCACTTTTACCAGCGAAACCAACCCCTTTTAGGTTTCCTTTGTCTTAACCTTTTTTACAAACCCCGAGATCCAACACCGATTTCCATAGTTATTAATAATCTTTATTAGTGTCACAAGTAGGCTTGTGTTAACACCAATGAAATTACTGTGAAAATCCCCTAGTCACCACATTCCGGCGCCTGTTCGGGTACACTGAGGGAGAACTCAGAATGTCCAATTTACCTAACAAGCACGTCTTTCAGGACCTGTGAGAGGAAACTGGTGCACCCGGGAGAAACCCACACAGACACTGAGATAACGTGCAGACTCCGCACAGGCAGTGACCCTAGCTGGGAATCGAACCCGGGTCCCTCGCGGTGTGAAGCAACAGCGCTGGCCACTGTGCTATCGTGCCACCCTATGTTTCAACTTGCATTCCACAGGCTGTAGTAAAATCTCACAAACCTAAATATCACTTCAGATGTCTTTCTGACGTCTCAGCTTTCTTCTCAGCTCTGTCCATCTTTACTCAACAGTTCTCTGTTCTAGTATCTTGAACCTCTGACATCTTGGAAACTACTCTTCATTTCTCTAATTTTGTTAACTAGCTGCTCTTCAGATCTATGCACTTGTTTCCTTGACCATTATTTCATGGTATTGGTTTTCTTACAGCAAAGATGAGAGAGATGTTCCCTCTTTAGCCTACTAAACCAACTGCTTCTAGCAGAACTGAGAGCTGCCTTTTCACTTCTCCAACTGCAATCAAGTTAGCTAAAACTTAAAAGCTTCTCACCATACAAGGCTCCAGTTGCTAAACAACGCCTACACACCTCTGCTTCCGTATTTATTCTTCACACCGATGCTCTCTCTGAGCACAATAGAAACACACTTCGGACTTAACCAACCCTCACACATACAAACACTTGTCCAGCATGGATGTAATTATAGATTTTACCCTTCCAGGAACAGAAACATTAAATTAAACACACTTAAAACTATACCTTATTTCTAATGTCTACCAATACAAATAAAAATCCCTTGAAATGATATTTCTGACACCATTGTGATCACGCATTTGGTCACCCCATGGGGCTGGTTTAGCGCAGTGGGCTAAACAGCTGGCTTGTAATGCAGAACAAGACCAGCAGCGTGGGTTCAATTCCCGTACTGGCAGCCCCGAACAGACGCCGGAATGTGGCGACTAGGGGTTTTTCACAGTAACTTCATTGAAGCCTACCTGCGACAATGAGCGATTATTATATTCCTAATATTTCATTGTTGATATATTTTAGTGCCCTTGGAGGTTTTCTTCATTGGTGGCAACATGCACATATTTTCTATGTGGAAACTCAGACAGTGCTGTCTCGTAATGTTTCCCTGACTTTTGTAGGTGACCAAGAAAAACAAGGGACTAGTTTAAAACGCCAGTGGAGTCGAGCCGCGCCTTCTTAAATGTAACCGTTCTGTATGTTGTGGAGGGGTGGGAGAGGAAGGAGATCCTCCAGAGCCAAGTATATTCAGTACCATGGTTTGTGGGGATGTGCAGGCCTGTAAATAACTAGTTGGTTGAAATACCAGGCTGCTATTCGCCTTCTGGAGTTGTGCTCCTCGTGTGTATTAATTTCAGGGGGATTGGAGAGATTGATGTTTTAAAATTTTAAATGAATCGACTTTCTTTTAAAATCAAGGATGCGGTGTGCTATTAACATTAGAACTAACAGTTAACTTCTGCAATTAACATGTTCATTTTTGTTGACCGCTGGTTCTTTTGGTGTTTGCTATTCAAAAGCTGGAACAGTGTGCAGCCAGTAATGGGATACTGGGTGAGAAAGCACAAGAGGAGGTAGTAGAGCATGGCAAGAATGTGATAATAGGAGGAAAAACCCAGAGAAAGGTGTATGTGCAAATGAAATAACCGGAGAAATAAACTGACAATAAAAGCAGCTGGTTAAGAATAGAGATGCCCGAGCCATTTGGAAGCAGAATTCAAGGTCATGCAAGATGTTATTCATTTAGTTACACTGAACATTTTAATAAGCAACTGTGTTAGAGGCTGTGATTGACTTACAAAGTAAGAGATAATTGAGTACCTCTTACCGTCTCTGCTATAATGTTAATTCTAACACGTGTAAACACCAATATACTTTGAACGAATTGATCTAGCTTTGACCAACCTTTGTCTTTTTTAAAAATCACTTATGGAATGTGAGCGTAACTGTCAAGGCCAACTTTTGCCTATCCTTAATTGCCCTTGAGAAGGTGGTGGTGACCTGCTGCCTTGAACCATGGCAGTGCATGTGATGTAGAATCATAGAAGTTACAGTGCAGAAGGAGGCCATTCGGCCCATCAAGTCTGCACCAGCTCTTGAAAAGAGCACCCTACAGAAAACCCACACCTCCACCCTATCCCCATAACCCAGCAACTCCACCCAACACTAAGGGCAATTCTGGACATGAAGGGAAATTTAGCATGGCCAATCCACCTAACCTGCACATCTTTGGACTGTGGGAGGAAACCGGAGCACCCGGAGGAAACCCACGCACACACGGGGAGAACGTGCAGACTCCGCACAGACAGTGACCCAAGCTGGGAATCGAACCTGGGACCCTGGAGCTGTGAAGCAATTGTGCTAACCACTATGCTACCGTGCTGCCCTAGGTACACCCATAGTGCTGTTAGGGAAGACATTCCCGTTTCTGACCCAGCGACAGTTAGGAATGGCATTCAAAGTCAAGATGGTGTGTAGCTTGTATGAAAACCTACAGGCGATGGTATTCCTATTTGGCTGTTGTACTTGTCTTTCAGATGGTAGAGGTTGTTGGTTTGGAAGGTACTGTTGAAGGAGGTTTGGTGAATTGCTGCAAGACACCTTACAGTCACAGTGTGCCGATGGTGAAAGGAGTGAATGTTTAAGGTGGTGGAGGGGTGTCACTTAAGTTAGCTGCTTTTACTTGGATGGAATTGAGCTTCTTCAGTGCGGTTGGAGCAGCATTCAATCAGGCAAGTGGAGAGTACTCTCCTGAGTTGTGTTGTGTAAATGTTGTTCAGGCTTTGGGGAGTCAGAAGATGAGATACTCACCACTGAATTGCCAGCCTCTGACCGGTTCTTGTAGCCCCATTATTGATTATGTTTCTGGTCAATGATGACCCTTCACCCCCTGATGTTGTTGTTGGCGGTGTTTCAGCAATCATAATGCCATTGAATGTCAGGAGGAGATGGTTAAATTCTCTGGTTGGCAATGGTCATTGCCTGGAAAGTATGTAGGCCAAATGATACCCTGATTGTTGTCAGGTCTTGCTGTATGCAGACAAATCACGGTAGTAGTAAAGACAAAGCTGGTATTGGCACGCAGGTCAAAATAGATAACAAAATAGCTAACACGGCATCCAGAAATTAATACTTGTATTGGCCTGTAAATTTGCAATATTAAATGTAATTAAGATTACAATGCAAAATACTGCAGATGCTGAAAATCTGAAATAAAACCAGAAAATGTTGTGAAGAGAGACAAGAGTTAATATTTGAAGTCCAATGACCTTTCATCAGACCTGGAAGAAAGCTGTTGTGTAATGGGATTAAAGCAAGTACAGAGGCAGGGGTGGTGAAAATAATGCAATGTGGTCTCCTCTTCACAAGTTCAAGATCATGCTTGCTGACAGAACAGAACTGCTCCAATTTGTGTATTGAACACTTTTCTGTTCAGTCAGCAAGCATGGCCTTGAACTTTAGTTCACCTGTCATTTTAATTCTCCATTCCACTCCTACTCTGACCTCTCTCTTCTGCTATTCTAACGAAACTCAATGTAAGCTCAAGGAACAGCATCTTCTATTTTGCTGAGGCAGTACCTCAATATTGAGTTCAATAATTTCAGATAACTACCTTTTCTGTCAATGTTTTTTTCCTTTTGCTTTTTTTTGTTTTTGGACCGCAATTGTTGCTGATAATTTAGCTTTCCCATATAAAGTTCTGCTAGATCTACCTTTTTTGTTTCTTTACTTGTCTCATCACCTCTTCCCTTTCACCATCATCCCTCTAGTCATTTAATCTCTCAACCATATCACAGACTTTCATTTTTGTTCTTGCCTCACTCACAACCTCTCCCTGCCTCTGCACTTGCTTAATTATTGACCTAAAACATTATCTCTCTTTTTCCACTGCTGCCATACCTGCTGAGTGTTTCCTGTGTTTTCATATTGATTGATTGCGTTTCCAAGATGCCACCGGACATTGGCGACTCTCTGCGAGCTCTCACCCAGACTCTCTTCTTTTATCTTTTATCACCATTCCGACTTACTAAAACTCTTTTCCATTTCATATATAATTCGCACTGTAACCAATTACTTATTTGTCGATGTACTTTGTTGATTATTCTTTTTGTCTTCTGTGTACATTCCCTTGGCCGCAGAAAAATACTTTTCACTGTACTTCGGTACATGTGACAATAAATAAATCAATCAGCTACAAATCAATCAGCTATTTTTAAAACCGGATTTAGCATTTTTAGTTATGAAATTGAGCGCAATCATTTATTTTAAGATTAAATAAATGCTGCAGGAACGGAAGGAAATAGGACTTTGGCCACTCAGCTAGGTAGTGGTTGTCTTTGGCTGTCAAGTCATAAGTGAGGAAAGGGAATTGCAAATTGCATCAGGCATTTCTGAAAATCTTGCTTGTAATGAAAGTTACATTGTAAAAAAAAAAAAAATGTTTAAGAAAAAGAAGCTGAATGGAACAGAGCTGCTAAAACTGACCTAGTATGCCTTATTATAGTTCAAACATTTTTGTCCAATGTGCATGACTAGAAGGCAATTGCAGAAACATTTTTAGTCTCCCATGCAAAACGAAACCTGCACTTCTTTATGGATTCCTGCACTCAGGTTTTGTTTAACCTCTAATTGTGGGCTATTGCTCAGTGGAAAACGGTCCATTACTTTCTCCTGCCCCTTTTCAAAGACGGAATGTAACATTTTAACAACTTTTTGACGAATCATAAATTTCCATAGTTACACACATTCGATGATATTCTGGTTGCATGCAAGTACCAGAAGGATAATTTTAACACTAATCACTTGTATCAAAAACTAAAAGTTTTTTTTTCCTTAGGCCATTACTCCAAAGAGGCTGTTGACTTCAATCACAGTAAGTTATATTACCACACAATATAGAATACTGCATTATATAGTTCGTGACTGATAGTGTGCATTAGTTAAGATTTTTTTTTTAATAAGCAATTTTATTTGAGGCATTTTGGCATAGTAAACAACAACAATACAGAACAGTGTGCAAAGAACAATCAACATAGTGCAAAAAAAACAGCTCTCCTCCCATAAGGGCCCGCCTCACTAACCCCCTAATCTACATTACCCCCCCGCCCTGCTGATGTTTAATTTTCTGCGCAGAAGTCGTTAAATGGTTGCCAACTCCGGGCGAACCCTGACAGTGACCCCCTCAGAGCGAACTTAATTTTCTCCAAACCAAGGAAGCTCGCCATGTATGACAGCCAGGCCTCCAAATCCGGGGGATTTGAGTTCCTCCACGCCAGCAGAATTTGTCACCGGGCTACCAGGGAAGCAAAGGCCAAAATGTCAGCCTCTCTCTCCACTTGGACTCCGGGACCTCCGAAACCCCAAAAATTGCAACCTCTGGACTCATCACCACCCTAGTTTTCAGTGCCTGGGACATAACATCTGCGAATCCCTGTCAGTACCCCCTGAGTTCTGGACATGCCCAGAACATGTGGACATGGTTCGCTGGACCTCCCGCACATCTGGCACGCCTGTCCTCCAGTCCAAAGAATTTACTCATCCGGGCCACTCATATGGGCCCGGTGGGCGACCTTGGATTGGATCAGGCTGAGCCTAGCACATGTTGCGGTCACATTAACCCTTCTCAACACCTCCACCCACAAGCCCTCTTCTATCTCACTTCCAAGCTCCTCTTCCCACTTTAGCTTCAGCTCCTCGGTCTGCGTCTCCTCTACCCCCATAAGTTCTTTATATATATCCGAGACCCTCCCCTCCCCCACCCATCCACTGGACACTACCCTGTCCTGGATTCCCCTAAGTGGGAGGCGTGGGAACGATAGAATCTGCATAGAAAGTCCCGCACCTGCAAGTACCTGAAATCATTCCCTCTCACCAACCCAAATTTCTCCTCCAGCGCCCTCATGCTCGGGAAGCTTCCATCAAAGAACAGATCCCCCATCCTCTCAATCCCAGCCCTCCGCCATGTTCGGAACCCACCGTCCATATTCCCCGGGGCAAACCGATGATTATCGCAAATTGGGTACCAAACTAACGCCCCCCACGTTCATTCTCCATTGGCCCCAGATCCGTAAAGTCGCCACTACTATAGGGCTGGTGGAGTACTGTGCCGGCGGGAGCGGCAGAGGCGCCGTGACCAGGGCTGCCAAACTGGTGCCCCTGCACGGAGCGGCCTCCATCCGCCCCCAAACCGACCCCGCACCCACCATCCTTATCATAGCTATGTTGGCCGCCCAGTAGTAATTACTAAAGTTTGGCAGCGCCAACCCCCCTTCCCCTCGGTTCCTCTCGAGCATCAATCTCCTCACCCGCGGGGACTTTCCCGCCCACACGAATCCCATAATCATTTTATTGACCTTAAAAAAAAAAAAAAAAAAAAAAAGGACCGCGGAATGACAATGGGGAGACACTGGAATACGAACAGGAATCTCGGGAGGATCGTCATTTTAACTGTCTGCACTCTCCCCGCTAGTGTTAGTGGGAGCGCGTTCCACCTCCGGAACTCGACCCTCATTTGCTCCACCAACCGAGATAAATTCAACTTGTGCAACCGGCCCCAGTCCCGCGCCACCTGTATCCCTAAGTATCTAAAACTGTCCCCTACTAATCTAAACGGCAGCCCCCTCGGCCGACCCTCCTGGCCCCTCGCCTGGACTACAAACGACTCCCTTTTTGCCATGTTCAGTTCATACCCCGAGAACCGGCCAAGTTCCCTCAGGGTTCCCATGATTTCATCCATCCCAGCCACTGGATCCGTGATGTATAAGAGCAGGTCATTGGCGTATAGCGAAACTGTGTTCCTCCCGCGTACCAGCCCCTTCCAACCCCTAAAAGCTCTCAGGACAATTGCCAGCGGCTCTATTGCTAGCACAAACAGCAGTGGGAAGAGGGGGCACCCCTGCCTTGTCTCTCGGTACAGTCTAAAATAGTCAGACATCGTCCTTACACTAGCCTCCGGAGCCTGGTACAGCAGCCTAATGCAGTCGATAAAGCCCTCCCCGAACCCAAATTGTCCCGGCACTTCCCATAAATAGTCCCACTCAACCCGGTCAAAAGCCTTCTCAGCATCCATTGCCACAACTACTTCTACCTCCCTACTCTCCGGGGGCATCATGATCACATTCAGCAGCCTTCTTAGGTTGACCACCAACTGCCTGCCCTTGACGAACCCGGTTTGATCTTCCGTAATAACACCTGACACACAGTCCTCAATCCTAGCTGCCAAGAGCTTGGCCAGTAATTTAGCATCTACATTGAGCCGAGAGATCGGCCGATAGGACCCACATGCCTCTGGGTCTTTGTCCCGTTTCAATATCAGGAAGATGGTGGCCTGTGACATCGTCGGGAGTAAAACCTTCTGTCTCGCCACATTAAAAACCCTAACCAGCACTGGCCCCACTATCTCAGAGAACTTTTTGTAGAACTCCACCGGATACCCATCCGGCCCGGGGCTTTACCCGATTTGCATGGCCCTCAAGCCCACCAATATTTCTTCGGTCCTAATCGGGGCCCCCTACCAACCCCGTACCCACCTTTGGGAAGGTCAGACCATCCAGAAAGCACGTCATCCCCTCCGGCCCCGCGGGGGGCTCCGAGGCATAAGCTTACTATAGAAGTCCCTGAACACCTTGTTCAGCCCTGCCGGATCTCCTACCACGTTTCCCTATTTCCCTAGCCGCCTCCCTCTTCCTCAATTGCTGTGCCAGCATTCTACTGGCTTTCTCCCCATGCTCGCACCCCCTGCCTTCCTAAGCTGCTCTACTGCCTTACCTGTGGACAACACCCCAAACTCCGTCTATAGCCTTTGTCATTCCCTTAAAAGCTCTGCCCTCGGGGTCTCCGCATATCTCCTGTCTTATCTGTAAAATCTCCTTCACCAGTCAGTCCGTTTCTGCCCTGTCCGGCCTGTCCCTATGTGCTCGTATCGAGATCAGCTCCCCTCTCACCACTGCCTTTAGCGCCTCCCAGAGCACCACAGCTGAGACTTCCCCTGTGTCATTGACCTGCAGGTAGTTTTGCATACATTTCCTCACCCTCTCGCACACCGCCTCGTCTGCCAAAAGACTGATCTCTAGCCTCCATTGAGGGCGCTGAAAGCTTTCCTTACAGACCTGCATATCAACCCAATGTGGCGCATGGTCCGAAATAACGATTGCAGAATATTCTACGTCCGTCACCCCCGCCAGCAAATCCCTGCTCATAATCAGCCTGTACGAGTCCAGGTCAGGTATCTTCCCCAGCAGTCTCTTAATAAAATCCACATCATCCCAGTTTGGGGCACAAACAATGACCAAAACTACCCTCATCCCCTCGAGCTTGCATGACAAATGACACCTACTTAAAGTGTCTACTAAAGGACACCTACTTAACAAATGAGCACCATGACAAATCTGCCTCCCCCATCTGAGATTGTGCTACCCACCTCGAATTGCACCTGTTTGCTAACCAAAATCGCGACTCCCCGGGTTTTAGTATCCAGCCCCGAGTGGAAGACTGGCTAATCCAGCCCTTCCTTAATCTGACCTGGTCAGCTACTTTCAGATGAGTCTCCTGAAGCATTATTACGTCCGCCTTCAGCGCCCTCAGACGTGGGAACACACGTGCCCTCTTTACCGGCCCGTTTAACCCTCTAACGTTCCAGGTGATCAGCCTGGTTTTGGGGGTGTGTGTGTGGGCACGGTGCCGTGCCCCCCCCCCCCCCGGCTGATCGGCCATCCCCTTTCTTGGGGCCGCCCCTAGCCCCTGTATCGTGCTTCTCCTGGCCTGCCTCCTATTAGTTAAGATTTTTATGCCTTCTGGTGGAACTATGATCACATCTAATAAGGAAGTAGTAAATGGAACAATTTTATCACTGAATTTACATCTTTGACATGTTAGATACTGAATATTTTGTATCTCAGCACTATAACTATGCTACGATCATGGAACGCAGATTTATATTGTATTTATATCACAGATTTATGGCGGCACGGTGGTACAGTGGTTAGCATTGCTGCCTCAAAGAGCCAAGGACCAGGGTTCAATTTCGGCTTTGGACCACTGTCTGTGTGAAGTTTGTGCATTCTCCCTGTGTCAGTGTGAGTTTCCTCTGGGTGCTCCAGTTTCCTCACAGTCCAAAGATGAGCGCGTTAGGTGGTTTGGCCATGCTAAATTGCCCTTAGTGTCTAGGAATGTGTAGGTAAGGTTATGCTATGAGGTTACCGGGATAGGACAGGGTGGGTGCTCTTTCGAAGAGTGGGTGCAGACTTGATGGTTCAAATAGCCTCCTGTACTGTAGGGATTCTATAAATTCCTGCATTTAGACAATTAATTGTAGTTCAGTGATCACAAGATATTCAGCACAGGAATAGGCCATCCAAACTTAGGCTTATGCTGCACTTGAGCCTCCTCCATCTTTCTTCATCTTTCTTCATCTAAATCCATCAGCAGAATCCTCTGTTACCTTCACCCTCATACGTAAGGGCATCCATTCTATTTGCTTCAACCGCTGTGTGGTAACAAGCTCCATATACTGACTACTCTTTGGGTAAAGAAGTGTCTTTTGAGTTCCCCATTTGATTTCTTAGTTGCCATCTTGAATTGGTAAACTCTAGTTTTGCTCTCCCCTAACCCCACCCCCCAATGGAAAAATACAGATGAATATCTCCGCCTTGCAGAGACAGCCTTGACAGCAGGAGACTGGAGGATTTTGATGGAACCATATTCTGCTGGCTGTGCACCATATTTTTGCCTCTATGCGCTTTAGCTGGATTAGAATGTTGAATATGCTAATTAGTTCAAATTCTGACAATGGATTGAAATTCTTCCAGCACAAAAGTTAGGTGGGGTTATTGGGTTTATGGGGATAAGGTGGAGGTGTGGGCTTAAGTAGGGTGCTCTTTCCAAGGGCGGGTGCAGACTCAATGAGCCGAATGGCCTCCTGCACTGTAAATTCTATGATTCACAGGCTCTACTGTGGCAGAAAGTATCAGGATATCTGAGATGCGTGATGATTGAAGTCCTTTATTAATTTATCGGCGGTAGATCATAACTTGGAAGGCTTGCTGGTGCAGCCACTTCTCAGAAACTGGGGCGAAATTCTCCCCAAATGGCGCGATGTCCGCCGACTGGCGCCCAAAACGGCGCCAATCAGACGGGCATCGCGCCGCCCCAAAGGTGCAGAATGCTCCGCATCTTTGGGGGCCGAGCCCCAACATTGAGGGGCTAGGCCGACGCCGGAGGGATTTCCGCCCCGCCAGCTGGCGGAAACGGCCTTTGTTGCCCCGCCAGCTGGCGTGGAAATGACATGTCGGGGCGGCGCATGCGCGGGAGTGTCAGCGGCCGCTGACAATTTCCCGTGCATGCGCAGTGGGGAGAGTCTCTTCTGCCTCCGCCATGGTGGAGACTGTTGCGGAGGCGGAAGGGAAAGAGTGCCCCCACGGCACAGGCCCGCCCGCGGATCGGTGGGCCCCGATCGCGGGCCAGGCCACCGTGGGGGCACCCCCCCGGGGTCAGATCGCCCCGCGCCCCCCCCAGGACCCCGGAGCCCTCCCGCGCCGCCTTGTCCCACCGGTAAATATCAGAGAATGACCCCCCTGATATCTTGGCTAATGTACCTGCTGCAATGACAGCTGCTCCCCTCTTATTGAAAGCACCCCTCTGTTGCTGCTACCCACAATCTGATCATGGCCCAATGGACAAAATTCAGTTTATTTTTTCAATGTCTACTCTATCAAAATCTTTCATAATTTTTAAGGCCACCCCTCTTTGCAAGAGAAAAGAGACCTAGTGTGTTCATCATCTCCTAATAATTATAATGCCCCATTTCTGGTATCATCCTTGTGAATCCTTTCTGCACTCCCTCGAATGGCTTTTGTATATTTTCAATAATAAGCTGATCAGAATTATCTGAAGTAACCGAGAGAGAACATGCTGGAAAATCTCAGCACGTTAGGCAGCATCTGTAGTGAGAGAAAAGAGCTAATGTTTCCAGTCCAGATGACCCTTTGTCAAAGCTGTATGAAGGACTCCAGGAATGGTCAAACCAAAGTTCAATACAAGTTTTGCATAACTTATTTGCTTGACAATTCTATCCTTGGAGAAATAAATCTTCGTACTGGTTTACCTTATGGTTCCTCTACCCAACATAAATTCTTCCGGTGGAATTTTCCCACCTCGTGGTGGGCAGGGGAGGAGAATCTAGCAACAGGCAAAAACTTGGAAACCCGCCGGTGTAACACCAGTTTGCAATTCTCCCAATGGCAAGTTGGTTAATCGCTGCCTAGTGGAGCCATTTGCATTCATTTAATCTAATGTATGCTCGCCGGAATCACCTCACTCCTTCCAATCTTGAGTCACACAAACGGGAAATTACATTGGTCTCAAACCCATTTGGAAATGTGTAGCGTTCAGAAGTCCGAATTCAGTTTGCTGTGACTTTGTGGTGAGTGCAACATATGGCTTTGAGAGAGAGGATCAGCCATAACATATTGAGTGGCAGTGCAGGCTCGAAGGGCTGAATGGTGAATTAATCCAGATAAATAACTGTCCTTTACCTCTTCAAAATCCATGCTGACAATAATGTACTTTTGGTTTTTAGAGCAACAAAGAGATCTGAACAGAGCATTTGGCTAGACCCTTGTTTGAATAGTGCAAGATTTGGGGAGGATTAAAGTAGAAAGCAGAGACTGAAATTACCTCTTTTAAACAGAGGTTTTCTTTTATGCAGTTGAATTCTGATTTAATTAAAGTCTAGATAGCACTGTATTTGTTACTTTAGATTCTACATTTATTCTGTGATTTTATGAATAAAATGTAATGTTAATTTTTTAATTTTTTTCATTGCAAACAGAAAAGCAACTTGCATACACCAGGTAAGTTGAAATATATATATTTTTTTATAAAGTGCCCAATTCATTTTTTCCAATTAAGGGGCAATTTAGTGTGGCCAAGTCACCTAACCTGCACATCTTTGGGTTGTGGGGGTGAAACCCACGCAAACACAGGAAGAATGTGCAAACTCCACACGGACAGTGACCCAGAGCCGGGATCGAACCTGGGACCTCAACGCCGTGAGGCAGCAGTGCTACCCACTGTGCCACCGTGCTGCCCAGTTGAAATATATTTTAATATTCGCTGTATGACTTACACCATAAGACATAGGAGCAGAATTAGGCCAATTGGCCCATCAAGCCTGCTCCGCTATTCAATCGTGGCTGATAGTTTCTCATCCCCATTCGCCTGCCTTCTCCCCATAACCCTTGATTCCCTTATTAATCAAGAACCTATCTATCTCTGTCTTAAAGACACTCAATGACTTGGACTTCACAGCCTTCTGTGCCAATGAGTTCCGCAGATTCACCACCTACTAGCTGAAGAAAATCCTCCTCTTCGCTGTTTTGAAAGATCGTCCGAGTCTGGGCTCTCTGGTTCTAGTTTCTCCTACTGGTGGAAACATCCTCTCCACGTTCACTTTATCTAGGCCTCTCAGTATTCTGTAAATTTCAATAAGATCCCCACTCATCCTCCTAAACTCCATCGAGTACAGACTCTGAGTCCTCAACTGCTCCTCATATGACAAGTCCTTCATTCCAGGGATCATTCTTGTGAACCTCCTCTGGACCCTTTCCAAGGCCAGCACATCCTTTCTTAGATATGGGGCCCAAAGCTGCTTACAGTATTCCATATGGGATCTGACGAGAGCCTTGTACAGCCTCAACAGTACATCCCTGCTCTTGTATTCTAGCCCTCTCTACATGAATGCGAACACTGCGTTTGCCTTCTTAATTGCCAACTGAACCTGCATGTTAATCTTAAGAGAATCCTGAACGAGGACCCCTAAGTTCCATTGTGCTTCTGATTTCCGAAGCCTTTTCCCATTTAGAAAATAGTCTATGCCTCTATTCTTCCTACCTAAGTGCATTACCTCACAACTTTTCCACATTGTATTCCATCTGCCACTTCTTTGCCCACTCTACTAGCCTGTCTAGGTCCTTATGCAGTGAAGAGGAGAGCTGCTCCTTCATCAGACATCACCTGACGAAGGAGCAGCACTCTGAAAGCTTGCGATTTCAAATAAACTTGTTGGACTTTAACCTGGTGTGTGAGAATTCTTACTGTAACATTTTTCTAAAGATATCTATTATCGCAGTAACTGAAACCTGAAATGGCTTTAAGTTGAAACTGAACAGATCGGTTCCTTTATTCTTTAGTTAACAGTATTGTTTTAAAATCTGAACGTTTGGATTTTCACTTGTGGACTACGGCATCCTAATTTGACATTGCATTCATAAATACATACATTAGCAAACATTTGGCACTAAATTTATAATGATTCCTGTGGAAATCAACCTTTGCTTTGATTTTCCTTCCACATTTGTACTTGATTGCCTACAGAATGTCAATGAAAGTCTCACACTCTTAAGCCTTAATAAACTTGTATTAGTGAGATTGATGTACTTTAGAAGCTATTGTGTTCAATGAAGCTTGGAATGTCACTGAATATGCTGTTTTAACATCAGTAAGGATATATTTCACATTCAGGTCGAAGTTGGTCATTATTGCATCTGTTTTCCAGACAGAAACTTAACCAATTTCAGAGGGCTGTGCCCTATACCCCAAGGATGCCTGAAACACACCCAACACAGTATTGGTTGTGGATAATATTCAGTGTCGCTGGGGGTGGCTATCTAAATTAGGTGTGGGTGTAGCCTCTCAAGTAAGAAAAAGTTAAGTCTCATCCTTTTCTGTTTCAATTTGTTTGGAACCAAGAGGAGCACATGATTGGCTTTCACCTGTTGTCCTTTACTATTAATTTTCTACGGTTAATGGGAAATTTCTGTTCATGTTTCTCAATGTTATGTTTTCATTTGTAGCTTTAGCAAGTCCTGGAGGCCCCAATGCAGTGCGCACAAGTAATTTCACCATGGTTGGATCCCACAAGTTCTCACTCTCTTCAGTCGGAAACACAAAATTCCAACTAGATAAGGTTAGCAAACTGGAGTGCTACTTTGGTCACATTAACCTTCTGCCTGATTTTTGTTCCATTTTAGAAAGTCATGGGTGCATTTCTCCCATTGGGAGTCTTAAGTGAAACCCAGAGTGTTTCACTCCGGCGTCGGAGCCCGCTCCCAGCCCCCTATTCTCCCTCCCCTGGGGGGGCTAGGAGCGGTGTCGCGTCATTTACGCGGCGCCGTGTAAATGACGCGGCGAGTGCCGCGTAAATGGTGTCACCCACGAATGCGTGGGTTGGCTGGTGCCAACCCGCGTATGCGCGGTTGCCGTCCTCCCCGAGGCCGTCCCGCAAGTAGATGTCGGATGGATCTTGCGGGGCGGCGGAGGAAAGGAGGTCCTCCAGAGAGACCGGCCCGCCGATCGGTGGGCACCGATCGCGGGCCAGACCCCATTTGAGGGCCCCCCCCCCCCCCCCAGCGTTCCCGCCGGCAGTGACCAGGTGTGGATGGCGCTGGCGAGAACCCGTCATATTGGGCAGGCCGCTCGCCGGATTCTCCCAGCGACCAGCCGTGATTCTCGGCGCGCCAGTTTGGGGGGGGGGGGGGGAGAGAATCGGGTGCGGGCGGCATGGCGGGACACGCGCGTCGCCCCGGCGATTCTCCCGCCTGGTGGGGGCGAGAATTCCGTCCCATGTATTTGCTTGTTTAAAATACTATTGTGATATTTTGTGAAAAGACTTCAACTGTACACATCATTGATGGATTTTTTTCTGCTATTGAATCTCGAATATTTAATTCTGAGACTTAATTTGAAATTGCAATGCTCATGTAAATTTATTTAAACTTCAGTAGCATGTCTTGGGATGCGCCTTTCTATTTAAAATGAAAAGTATCAAACCTGAATCGGTTATAAT
This sequence comes from Scyliorhinus torazame, assembly GCF_047496885.1. Lineage (NCBI taxonomy): Eukaryota > Metazoa > Chordata > Chondrichthyes > Carcharhiniformes > Scyliorhinidae > Scyliorhinus > Scyliorhinus torazame. The sequence continues at coordinate 279,018,894 of NC_092712.1, forward strand.
TGTAAGGAATATTTGATATGGAGTTAATTGCATGATTTGTATGTCTAATTAAAATTACACCATCAAGACACATTACACACTGCAGATACTTGCAAATTGATTTTTTTCCTGTAGGTTTGAGTGCTTCTTTGAATTGATGTTCATTGTACTGATATTTGGTTATCAATTGCAAGATTTCTGCATTGCAAATTCTGTCACCAGTTTGATTTGAATGGGGTCACATTGCATTATTACCAAGACTTATTTGGCCAGTCCATCTTCCAAATATCCAATTCTCACTCTGGAGTCGGCATTAAGATCAAGCTATGTTTAGGTAGCCAAGCTGTACAACAACTTTTTTGGGGGGAGAAACTTATTGGTTTTGGATCACCTTCCTCACACACTCGTGCTCTGCTAACGAATGCCTTCTAGATTTGCAGCCCATGTTCCGAGAAGTATCTATCCATTTTAGGGTGGATCTTTGCTCCAGCGCCTATCTGTGAAGCTTCTCTTGTTGCAAGCTCCATAGGTGTGGCAGCTTCCACAGCACCTGAGTTAAATCAGTTACATTAAGCAGCTTCCTCTGAATTGCTTCACTGCGTAATCCACAAACCAACCTGTCTTGAAGAGTATCATCCAAATGTTGTGCCAAATTCACAATATCTAGCCAATCTTAAAGGTGCTTTGAACTGTAAAATGGTTTCACCTTCTCCCTGGCAGTGGAATCAGAACCTTTCTGAAATCAATAACTGTTTAGGATTGAAATGACCCTCTAAAATTTTCCATAATTCACTGAAGGACTTGTCTCTTGGTTTTTCTGGGTGAACAAGATTCTGTAGCCACAAACGTTTTACCGCCAACTGAGCTGAGAAATCCTCCGGTGTCTGATTAGCTATTAAAAACAATTGGAATCTTTCTTATTAATTCCATGTTTCATAATCCTCATCAAACATGTCCATGGCACCCATTTGTCCCGCCGCTATTTTTGGATCCTGGCTCCTAGGGGATGGTTATCAGTCCTCTTCCTCCACTTCCACCTTTCCAATTAACAATCATCTTGGAAATCTTTTCCTTTTATGCCCAAGTCTTTTGACTTTTCGCCCAAGTAGTGGCCTGTGCAGAGTCGGTAGATTTCAAAATCCCCGTTCCCCGCAGCATGTGTAGCTTTGTCATGTGTGCGGTTCCTGCAGCCCAAATCCAACTCCCAACACCAGCAAGTCTTCCCCACTGTCGGTCTTCTTACTCACAGATGCTGTTGAAAACCTTTGTTACACAACTGCCGCTGATGTGAAGGTGTATGTGTGTCCAGGTCCAGTCCTGAGACTCGTCTGTTGCTGCCGATGACCCAGGTTCGATTCCAGCCATGGGTCACTGTCCGTGTGGAGTTTGCACGTTCTCCCAAGTGTCTGTGTAGATCTCACCCCCACAGCCCAGTACCCATGTACCACTTGTAACAATTATCCAATCAATCGCCTGATTCATCACTGTGTTTTATGGTGTTTTCGTGTCTGCTGCTTCTGTAGTTCTGTTTATTTTCACAACAGATTTGTTGTTGCTCATGTGCTCCAATGAAGTGTTTCAGTCTTTTGTGCTTGAGTGCAATCTCAGGGGTCACCAGTGATCCACTGCTTGGAAGCATTAAAGTAAAATTCATGAAAACAAATTGGTATAAATTCACTGCTTGTGTCATGAACCTCCCTGGAGACAGCAGTAGACCGAATGAAAAGGCCCTCAATTGGTATGTGTCTCCCGATAACCAGTTTAGAACGATTGTTTAGATAATCAAATATGAATAGTGTTTGGAGGAGAAACAGAATATAGACGTTTGGGAACATATGTTAATGTATAGTCAAGGAGGTTGATGGGAGCAGACAACTGAATATACAGAAGGCATAATCAAAGAACAACAAATGTAAAGTTGCCCGGTTCCTGAAAAGCAGTCTATCCGTCTCCGAAAGTGGACAGGCCAGTTTCCAGCCATCAAACCTGAAGGCCAGGTTTTCAGCAAACAAGCCTCTAAGTCTTGGAGCCAAGGCAGTGTAGTAAACCTTTGAAACAGCAATTTTAAAATATATTCGCTGGACCAGAGTAAAGACAGTAGATTTGAGTATCATCCCTGTAGTGTGTGGTAATTATAACTGGTTATTCAATTTGAATGTTGTTTGGGGAACCGGGGAAGTGGGGAAGTCTGAGTTCAGGTATCGTAGATATTAGTAATTCATGTACCTTAATTACGTGAGCGTAGTGTGTTTGTATTTGCCTTTTTACTTTAATAAATAGTCTTTATTAATTGTCACACGACAACTGGGCTGTATATTCTGACTGGCATGTCACTTGTTTCCTCATGTAAATCTATAGACCCCCACAAACCGATGTTTTAAGCTGGGATATCCTTGCAAATAACATCAGCATGCTTCGTGACACTTTTAAAGCCACCAATCTAACTGACCCAAAATATAAAATTGATAACTCCTTTTAGATTTTATTTGCCTGAGTTTGTAGTGGTACAGGGTTTTCCACTTTGTGTCTCAATTTAACATGGAAATAATTTGTATTTTATTTAATCAGAAAATTAGTCAACTTTTTTTAGTGTAGTTTTGATTTTTTTTTTACATCTGGAACAGAAATCTCTACAAGCCTGAGGGATATATCAAAATAAAGTAACATGAACTCACAAAATAGAAAGCTTGAGATAAATAAAACTATGCAGCTGTGTTAACTCATGATCAGGCATAGAGGATTTGGTATGACTACACTGCAGCTGGATTTAAAACTGAATTGTTGCAATTCTGTAACTAGCTCTATCTAGCCTTGTCTGACTTGTGAGCATCAATATGAGCAGCATAATAACGATAGGATGAATACAGCCTTTACACTGTTCTTTGAGAAGTCTTTGTAACATTACACGGCCCTTGGTAATACTGCACTATGCAAATATTTTAGTGGCAGTCAGTGGCTATTAACATCATTGTCATGATATTCAAACACACACATCATGATGGACACACTAACAGGCAAATCAGAGTACACAACACCACAACCAATCACAGACAAGAACACCAACCACATAAAAAGCACGAGCACGACACCTGGAGGTCGGTAGGTCTGGGGAGAAGGAAGCATGAAAGAGCTGTTGAAACACCACAAGCAGGGAGCCCCCCACGTGCAGAGTGCAAAGACCAAGTTGTAAATAGTGAGTTTAAATAAACAAGCGTTGTACCATATGCAACTGTGTTGGCTCTTCTGTGTGTTAGAACACCCAACACCACATGGTACAGGAGTGGATCGATACCTGCCTACCAACCTGCCATTCTGGACATGGACCACACCGGCAAACCGCAGCCGATGCAAGTCACGGGGAACCTAGGCACCAACTGGAAGCTCTACAGGCAGCGATTTGACCTGTACATCCGTGCCACCGAAAAACAGAATGTCTCGGATGATTCGAAGATTGCAATGCTCCTCTTCTACGCAGGCCCCCACCCAAATGATGTCTTTAATTCACTGGTGTTCGAGGAAGGCGAAAACCAGGCCAAATATGACACGGTCATCCTCAAAATGGACCAGCACTTTCAAACTGAAGTAAACGAAACTTTCGAAAGATACATCTTTCAGCAACGCCTGCAAGGTAAGGAGGAGCTTTTTCAACCCTTTTTGACGCACCTCCGGATTCTGGCGCAGTCCTGCGGTTACGGCACCACCACAGAGTCCATGATCAGGGACCAGATTGTTTTTGGCGTTGCCTCCAGTGGCCTACGCCAGCAGCTTCTTAAAATAAAGAGCCTCACCTTAGCGTCTGCTGTGGAAGCCTGTGTCCTCCATGAGAATGCTGCCTGCCGTTTTGCCCGATTTCAGGCGTCCGAGTTGGCACGGAGGGGGTCCCCAGCCGTCGAATCGGCAAGCCAGGCCGCCCACGACGTTGAACGCATCCAGGCCGTCGATTTCTTCCCGCCCCACGGCCCGGACGACAGCGGCCGCTTCCCGCGCTTTTCGCGGTCTCCCGCGCAGGTGCGCGCCAAGAATAACGGCCACAACGAGGGACGCACTGCGCAGGCGCGCCCACCGCAAGATCGCACTGCGCATGCGCAGTGGCGCAACGAACGCCGTGACGTCATGACGTGCAGCAAGTGTGGAGGTCTACACTTAAAAGGGCAATGTCCTGCAAAATACCAACAGTGCAACAGATGTGCCATGATAGGCCACTACGCAGCCCGCTGTCGTGCGGCTCAACCCATGGATCCGGCGCATCCTCGACAACCTCGCACACGAGTCAGGACCGTCCAGCCCACGCATCAAGACTTCCAGTTAAGTGATGCAGATGACCAGGATGACTTCAGAGTTGCCGTCATTGATGTCAACAAGGTCAATGCCATCAATCCAGACGATGAGTGGTGTGCCACCCTGACGGTCAACCCGAATTCGTCGCAAACCCATTAGAATGGACTTATAATACAGTTCATATGTTTAATAAGTTGGACAATTTTACATGATAACCTGTTGTTGTTTATCGTTCCAGATGTCGTCTGACTGGACAACTGTTCAAAATTTTTTTTCTTCTTCTCTCGTTCGCATTTCTGTTATGTTATGGTACAACTGGATTCATGTGACGCACTCGACATCGCCCCATGTACATAGTTCCGTCATAGACACATGCTGCACACGACACACACACACTCTTAGATGCACTCACGTCACGATCATATTTATTACCACGTAGGCACATATCTTTGTAAAAAGGGGGGATGTCATGATATTCAAACACACACATCATGATGGACACACTAACAGGCAAATCAGAGTACACAACACCACAACCAATCACAGACAAGAACACCAACCACATAAAAAGCACGAGCACGACACCTGGAGGTCGGTAGGTCTGGGGAGAAGGAAGCATGAAAGAGCTGTTGAAACACCACAAGCAGGGAGCCCCCCACGTGCAGAGTGCAAAGACCAAGTTGTAAATAGTGAGTTTAAATAAACAAGCGTTGTACCATATGCAACTGTGTTGGCTCTTCTGTGTGTTAGAACACCCAACACCACAATCATCAGGCAAGCTGATATTCATTAAACAGTGCTAAATATTTCTGATATTGAAATTTTCATCACAATCTTATCAACTGGTAGCCTTACGGTCACAGTTCTATTGTGCAAAACAAAATAACAATCTTACTTGTGTATTAGCAACAAACTGACCAGTTAGAACACTGATTAAAAGCATTGACCAAATGTAATATGCACTTTGATTCTTTACAGGTTCCCTTCTTGTCTCCCCTTGAAGGTCACATTTATGTAAAACTGCAGTGCCAAGTTGGTTCCACAGTTGTTGGGGAACGTGGATTTTTGGTAAGCTTCTTTTGGTCAAAATAACAATCTCTTATAATTGCTCTTTGTTTTGAAGAATTAATGATTCATTTGAAAAAAGAAGAAGAAGCAAGCTTGTATTTAAATAAGTTTTCATATCCTCCGGCTATCACAACGGTTTAATAGTCAATTAATGTTTTGTTCACAAGTTATATCCTTTCTGCACATCCATATGGGCGAGTGTGAAGACTCAGTGCACACGTGCAATCCCAAAACAATATCATGCATGCACCTAGGTTACAGAGAGCGGACTGGAGAGGAAACTGAAAATGGGGCTTGCTGAAGAACAATTCCTTATTGAGCTTGGAGGCTTAGCAAGCTGATTGCTCCCTGCTTCTGGTGGGCGTGTGTACTGGTGGTGGACAGCCAAATGGTTGGCGTATTGGAAATTGTTGTCACTCTTCTAGGAGGAGAATGGATGTGTACCGGAGCTTTTACACGGGGCACCTGAAGCCACAGGGACATGGTGGAAGAGCTTCTCAGCTGTGTTGATATGCTTGGCAGTAGGTTCGGTTGAAGCAGAAGGTGAAAGGCAGCCTTGCCACATGCGCTGTCCAGAAAGAGTGTCTGCCACTGTGGTTCTGCTCATGCTGTGCCAGGTTATTGGATTTTGTTAAATATTTCTACATTGACCTTGCAGTTGTAGCCTTGACCTTGATTCCTTCATTTGAATTTAGGATTTTTTAATCATTTCCAAAAGGAAAATGAACATAAAGTTCTTAAAGCAACTAAAGTTTTATTTTATATCTGTCAATAACACTTATATTTGCAATAGCAGAACACTAGATAAGAGAGCTTTCACAAAGCTAACTCCAGCTCCACTTTGGACATTTTACCATCTCACATGAATTTTCACCTTCCTCAGTCATACTGCACAATAATAGTGGTACTCTGAAATCTGGAACCTGCTTAACCATAACTGAATCAAATTATATATTGCAGGAGCCTGAGCTACTCTACAACAGGCAGAATCAAATTACACATTCAAACAAATAGCTGGGTGGTATGTCTTCAAGGCAACCAGTCAAAAATCTGATCTAACCACTTGTGTTGCAAATAATTAATTTGAAGTATAGTCATGACAGCAATGTGATATATCTGTTTGGTGGCATTGCTTGAGGAATACATATTGGCCACTACACGTATGAGGCATTGCACTCATCTTTATAGTTTGTCATGTGATATTTTATGCCCACCTGAGAAAGCAGACAGGACCTTTAGCTTAATGTTTCATCCAAAAGATGGTACCACTGACATTACTCTAGTACAATGATTTTTAACCGGTGTACTGTGGCACATGTGCTGCGAAAAGGGTGCAAGTATGCTGTGGCAGTAGGCCAGGCTCCAATCCCTGGCTGAGGAAATTACAAGCTATTTAAAGTGCTGGTTCGCCACGCTCGCTGTCACATGCCTCTGTACAAAACAAAGGCAATAAAATGCCTGCAAGTCCTACTTGTTCCTTGTTTTCTGCTGTGAAACGACTCGTCTGAGGCATCCTGAAAGTTCACTCCTGTTACGGCCTGTTCCCCCTCAACCCCAGCTATCTCCCACTTAGTTTTAAACCTAAGCATCCAAGCAACATTCTCCTTAGTTTGTGCACAGTCTAATTTGCATCTTTTCTTTGCAATATATGAAGACTACTTTCCTTTTAAACTGTCCCCAGTAAAATTCATTTATTGTTTACTTCCTCCTCTTTTCGGTTTTTACACAGTTGTAATTAAGTTCTGATCATTGTGTCCAAGATCTACTCTTAGGAGCAGGAGTAGGACATTCAGCCCTTTGAGCCTGTCCCGCCATTTAATGAAATCATGGCTGATCTGTGGCCTAACTCCACATTGGCCTTTGCTCATATCCTTTAATAGCTTTGCTTAACAAAAATCTAGCTATCGCAGATTTAAAATTAACAACTGTTCTAGCCTCAACTGCTGTTCGTGGGCGAGAGTTTGAAACCTCTACCACCCTTTGAGCAAAGAAATGCTTCCTAACATCTCTCCTGAACGGCCTAGCCCTAATGTTTAGACACTGCCCCCGTTTTAGAATCTCCAACCAGTGGAAATAGTTTGTCTCTATCTACCCCGTCTCTCCCAGTTAATATCTTGAATACTTTGATCAGATCACCCCTTAACCTTCTAAATTCTGGTGAAAATATGCCTAGTTTGTGTAATCTCCCCTCATAACTTAACCCCTGTAAGTCCAGGTATTATTTTTGTAAACCTATGTTGCGCTCCTTCCAAGACTAATATATCCTTCCTAAGGTGTGGTGCCCAGAGCTGTTCACAGTACTCCAAGTGGGGTCTAACTAGGGCTTTGTATAGCTGCAGCATAACATCTGTGTCTTTATACTCCAATCCTCTACATATAAAACCTAGCGTTCCGTTAGCCTTTTTGATTATTTTCTGCACTTGTTTGTGGCATTTTAAAGAAGTATACACCTGAATCTCCAAGCCTCTTTGGGCATCCACTGTACTTAACCTCTTCCAATTTAGAATGTACCCTGCTCTAACATTTTTTGGTCCAAAATGGATAACCACACACTTGCTTACAAGGAATTCCATCTGCCACAATTTTGACCATTCACCTAATCTGTCAATATCTCTGTGCAATTTCATGCTATCATCTAGGCTGTCTACAATGCCATCTAACTTTGTATCATCAGCACATTTGAATATATGGCTTTCTATGCCATCATCCAAGTCATTAATGTATAATGTGAATAATTAAGGCACCAACATCTGTGGTACACCACTAGTCACCTCCTGCCAATTAGTGTAATTACACATTATCCCCACTCTCTGTCGCCTGCCACTCTAATTTCCTAACCATGTCAATAATTTGCCCTGAACACCATGGGCTTCCACCTTAACTACCAGTCTCTTATGTGGGACTTTATCAAATGCCTTCCAGAAGTCCAAATATATAACAGACATTCTTGAACGAATACTTTTCTTCTGTATTTACAAATGAGAGGGGGCATATTGTTAGAGGACAGTGTGAAACAAACTGGTAAGCTCGAGGAAATACTTGTTAGTGTTGATTCCCAAATTTCTTTCTCTGTCAGTCTGGCCTCAATAAAAGTCGAGATGGATTTGCAAGTAAAAATAAGTTATTTTATTCAGCTTGCAAGCTACCTAGTCCACAGTGGTACAGACAACATGTTGCTGTCTGCAGTCCCGGGAACTAAGTGAAGGTCCCAGACAAAGAGATCAGTACTCATACATTCAAATGGCATCAAGTTTCACATACTCGACACCCATCGGTCATCCTATGTCCCTCCTGACTTGTTTGATCTATTCTGATTGGCTCACTTCCAATCCCTTTCTCCGGCCCCTATCAATGCAGCATCACTCTCATAGACACACCTCTTCCTGCTTTTTCCATGCGGTCTCAAATCCCTTTGTCTCTACCTGCCAGAATCAAAGTGGCTTATTTCTACATTACATTAACTAATATCTCTAAAGTAACTATTTTATATCACATTCGTCATTAGGAAGGAACATGTGTTGGGCGTTTTGAAAAACTTGAGGATAGACAAGTCCCCCGGGCCTGACGGGATATATCCAAGGATTCTATGGGAAGCAAGAGATGAAATTGCAGAGCCGTTGGCAATGATCTTTTCGTCCTCACTGTCAACAGGGGTGGTACCAGTGGATTGGAGAGTGGCGAATGTCGTGCCCCTGTTCAAAAAAGGGACTAGGGATAACCCTGGGAATTACAGGCCAGTTAGTCTTACTTCGGTGGTAGGCAAAGTCATGGAAAGGGTACTGAAGGATAGGATTTCTGAGCATCTGGAAAGACACTGCTTGATTAGGGATAGTCAGCACGGATTTGTGAGGGGTAGGTCTTGCCTTACAAATCTTATTGAATTCTTTGAGGAGGTGACCAAGCATGTGGATGAAGGTAAAGCAGTGGATGTAGTGTACATGGATTTTAGTAAGGCATTTGATAAGGTTCCCCATGGTAGGCTTCTGCAGAAAGTAAGGAGGCATGGGATAGTGGGAAATTTGGCCAGTTGGATAACGAACTGGCTAACCGAGAGAAGTCAGAGAGTGGTGGTGAATGGCAAATATTCAGCCTGGAGCCCAGTTACCAGTGGCGTACCGCAGGGATCAGTTCTGGGTCCTCTGCTGTTTGTGATTTTCATTAATGACTTGGATGAGGGAGTTGAAGGGTGGGTCAGTAAATTTGCAGACAATACGAAGATTGGTGGCGTTGTGGATAGTGAGGAGGGCTGTTGTCGGCTGCAAAGAGACATAGATAGGATGCAGAGCTGGGCTGAGAAGTGGCAGATGGAGTTTAACCCTGAAAAGTGTGAGGTTGTCCATTTTGGAAGGACAAATATGAATGCGGAATACAGGGTTAACGGTAGAGTTCTTGGCAATGTGGAGGAGCAGAGAGATCTTGGGGTCTATGTTCATACATCTTTGAAAGTTGCCACTTAAGTGGATAGAGCTGTGAAGAAGGCCTATGGTGTGCTAGCGTTCATTAACAGAGGGATTGAATTTAAGAGCCGTGAGGTGATGATGCAGCTGCACAAAACTTTGGTACGGCCACATTTGGAGTACTGTGTACGGTTCTGGTCGTCTCATTTTAGGAAGAATGTGGAAGCTTTGGAAAAGGTGCAAAGGAGATTTTCCAGGATGTTGCCTGGAATGGAGAGTAGGTCTTACGAGGAAACGTTGAGGGTGCTAGGCCTTTTCTCATTAGAAGGGAGAAGGATGAGGGGGCGACTTGATAGAGGTTTATAAGATGATCAGGGGAATAGATAGAGGAGACAGTCAAAGACTTTTTCCCCGGGTGGAACAAACCATTACAAGGGGACATACATTCAAGGTGAATGGTGGAAGATATAGGGGCGATGTCAGAGGTAGTTTCTTTACCCAGAGAGTAGTGGCGGCATGGAATGCACTGCCTGTGGAAGTAGTTGAGTCGGAAACATTAGGCACCTTCAAGCAGCTATTCGATAGGTACATGGATTACGGTAAAATGATATAGTGTAGATTTATTTGTTCTTAAGGGCAGCACGGTAGCATTGTGGATAGCACAATTGCTTCGCAGCCCATGGTCCCAGGTTCGATTCCGGCTTGGGTCGCTGTCTGTGCGGAGTCTGCACATCCTCCCCGTGTGTGCGTGGGTTTCCTCCGGGTGCTCCGGTTTCCTCCCGCGGTCCGGGGATGTGCGGGTTGGGTGGATTGGCCATGGTGGATTGCCCTTGGTGTCCAGGATTACCCTTGGTGTTGGGTGGAGATGTTGACTTTGGGTGGGGTGCTCTTTCCAGGAGCCGGTGCAGACTCGATGGGCCGAATGGCCTCCTGCACTGTAAATTCAATGATAATCTGTGATTAATCTAGGACAAAGGTTCGGCACAACATCGTGGGCCGAAGGGCCTGTTCTGTGCTGTATTTTTCTATGTTCTATTCCCCTGACCACTACCGTAATCACCTCTTCAAAAAATTCAATAAGATTAGTCAGGCATGACCATCCTTTCACGAATACATGCTGGCTCTCCCCGATCGACCGCAATTTTTCAAAGTGTTCAGTTACCCCAAACTAACCCTGATTATAGACTCCAACAATTTCTCCACCACACATGTTCGGCTAACCGGTCTTTAATTACCTGGTTTCCCTCTTCTTAAAAAGTGGAGTGACATGTGCAATTTCCGAATACTGAGGGACTACTCCTGAATCTAGGGAACTCAGGAAGATGATAGTTGGGACTACAATGTGCTCCCCTACTTCCTATAACACCCTCGGATGGACACCGTCAGGTCACTCTTTAGTTCCACTAATGTCCCAGTTACTGATGCTGTACTTGCGTTAATTGTATTAAGTCCATGTCCTTTATCGACTTACGTTTTTTTGGGACTTCCGGAAAGTTATCCTCCTTTTCAACTGCAAATACTGAGGCAAAGTAATTGTTCAACATGTCTGCCATTTCCGCATTATCATTGACAATATCTCAATTTTCAGCTTTTAGTGGGGCTACATTGCTCTTGACCACCTGCTTTCCCTTTATGTTGATGTCCCTTGAAAGTTTCCTTTCACAATCCCTTTTAGTAACTCTTATAAGCTGCTTTGTGACCCTTTGCTGGTCTTTGTATCCATCCTATTTGTCCGTATCTGTGTTTTGTTTTGCATTTTTGTATGCCCTTTTAATTTTATGCTGTCCCTAACCTCTCTAGTTGTCCCTGGATGTTTCTTTTTGTGAAGTGGAACTGTTTCCTCTCAAGGATGTGTATTTGTTCTGTATCTCATTAAATGTTTCTTTAAATATTCTCCATTGATCTTTCGTCATTTGACCCATTAACATATCTTCCCAGTTTACCGTGGACAGTCTCTCTCGTCCTGTTAAAGTCAGCCTTGCCCAAGTCTAAAATTGTAGTATCTGAATTGTGTTTTTCACTTTCAAAAGCTACACTGAATTCATCATGTGGTCACTATTTGATAAATGTTCGCATAGTAAGACTACTAATTAAATTTAGCTCAATACTCATAACTAAATCTAATGGTGGTGTGTTCCTACGTCTGCTGTCCTTGTCCTGGGTGGTAGAGGTTACAGCTTTAGAAGGTGCCTTCGAGAAGGAAGCTTGGTGAGTTCCTGCAATGCACCCTGCAGGTTATACACACTGCTGGCAATGTGCATCAGTGGTGGAGGGAGTGAATGTTTACGGCAGTAGTTTACAATCGGTGTGCCCAGCGGCGCCAGTGTTTCATCTCCATGGATAGGGACACCAGGTGGCCCCATCCCTTGCATGTGATTGTCCACTGTCGGTTCGCTACATAATTTTGTGGCGTTTGAGCAATCGATTCCACTGAAAAAAATAGTTGGGTGTGTTGTGGAATTTTTTACTTTCCTGAAGTATACCATTTTGCTGAAAAGGTTGGGAACCAGTGCAGTAGTAGGGCATCTAGATTATGTGTTCATGTCTCTGGAGTAGGGCTGGAGCCTGTGACCCTCTGGTTTAAAAAATCTGGGTGCTTAAAAAGATTTGGGTGCGCCTCTTACCAGTATTAGGGTTAACAGCCTAGTTTCAAAGCCCCAGACTTTGAGCCTCTGACCTCATCATTTGATGCTGCTGAGGTGATAGTCTCTATAGATTAGTGCTTCAAATTTTATGCAAACAAGTGAGATGGTCTCGAGGTGGACCTCCAGGTTCGGTGGAGTATTGTCCCTGGTGTACTGGTGAGGTCAGGAGTGCTGTCAGAAAGGAAAAAGGCAGGGGGCTGGATTCTTTGTTCCTGAGACTAAATGCCGGCGTGAACGCAGAATCAGCGGGAATTTCACAACAGGAAAATCGTCGCGAACCCCTCACTGATTCCGGTACCGGTGAGGGGCTAGCACTGGCGGCGCATGAAATGCCTGCGAATTGCACCGAAAACGGCTGGAGAATCGCCAGGCCGCACTTGCGCAGAGCTGACCACCACCAGTCGCAACGGAAAACATGGTGCTGCCCGTGCTTGAACCCTAACCCGCCAACCGTGACCCAACCCTGTCCACCCCGCACCACTCATCCCAGCTCTAACAGAAGCTCCCAGGGCAGCGGCACAGATCCCGGACGAGTGTGGCGGCACTGAACACTGTCCACAGCCAGCACGCTTGGTTCCGACCGCTACGACCACATGTGGTCGGGAACGTGCCCCATCAGGGGCGGAGCATCATGGATGGGCTGTCCGATGATGCGTCAAGGGCATTGCAATGGCGCATGTCCCGATGACGCTGGTTTGGAGGGGGTGGACCGGTTTGGAGGGGGCGGACAGGCATCAAATCGGTGCCTGCCCTGATTCCGGTGTCGGAATCTATTCACCGTCCGATCGCCGATCACTATTTCGGCATCGGGCTATGGAGAATCCAGCCCACAATGTTCAGTCTAGGAGATTGGGGCTGGGAGCTCCTGGAGTTTGGAATTGGCAATAAGGTAGAAACTGGGAATTATGTTGGTTATGGAAATTACTGGTTTGTTTTTAACTTGTGGTATTTCGCATTGATTTTCCTGGAGGAAGTCGACATCTTATTTGCAAAAAACATCCGTCCTAACATCACCAAAGAGAAAATGCTGGAAAATCTCAGCAGGTCTGGCAGCATCTGTAGGGAGAGAAAGGAGCTAACATTTCGAGTCCAGGTGACCCTTTGTCATAGCTCCTAACTTCTGCTTCAGACATGGATATAGAGGGCGTCATTCTCCGACCCCCCGCCGGGTCGGAGAATGGCCGTTGGCCGCCGTGAATCCCGCCCCCGCCGAAGTCTCCGCTCCCGGAGATTGGGCGGGGGCGGGAATCCGGCCGCGCCGGTTGGCGGGACCCCCCGCTGGATTCTCCGGCCCGGATGGGCCGAAGTCCCGCGCAGAAATTGCCTGTCCCGCCGGCGTAAATCAAACCTGGTATTTACCGGCGTGGGCGGGCTCCGGGGTCCTGGGGGGGAGCGCGGGGCGATCTGACCCCGGGCCCCCACGGCGGCCTGGCCCGCGATCGGGGCCCACCGATCCGCGGGCGGGCCTGTGCCGTGGGGGCACTCTTTCCCTTCCGCCTCCACCACGGCCTCCACCATGGCGGAGGCGGAAGAGACTCTCCCCACTGCGCATGCGCAGGAAACTGACAGCGGCCGCTGACGCTCCCGCGCATGCGCCGCATTTCCGCGCCAGCTGGCGGGGAAATAAACGTCATTTCCGCCAGCTGGCGGGGCGGAAATCCCTCCGGCGTCGGCCTAGCCCCTCAATGTTGGGGTTAGGCCGCCAAAGATGCGGAGCATTCCGCACCTTTGGGCCGGCGCGATGCCAATCTGATTGGCGCTGGCTTTGGCGCCAGTCGGCGGACATCCCGCCGTTCGGGGCGAATTTCGCCCAGAATGCCTCATGTTTGTCCTTTACTAAGATGGCATTCTGAGCAATTTGTGTAAGAAATGAACGCACAAGCATACATGCCACTTTTGTCCCCCAGCATCATTCAAAGCACTTTACTACTGATCTGAATATTTGACGAAAGTGTGTCACTGCTGAGCTAGACTGACAAATATTGACCAAATTATTTTAGAGCTCTGTGATGATTTAATATTATGTCCAGCTCAGTGGACAGAATTTGAGTAAAGTCTTTTATTTGTTAACATTGGCTTATCATCCATGAACAATTTTATAATGTCTCTCATGTATTCCGATTTTGTATCAAGTATTCTTCATATTTTAATCTATTAGCACCATCTAGTGGAATATTATCTGCTCTGGTTGAAGAGTAATGAGAACCCTTAAATTAAATTCAGGTAATTCTACAGAGGCAATTTGCTCCACTGAATCTACTAATATTCTCAACCACGCTCATATTGCCTCCAATTTTATGTAACTAATACCCAAATAAGAATCGTCTTCCTTTTCCACGACACAGCAATTGACTTCGGTGTCCATTATGTTTGGGTAATGGAGTGCTAGAATTCTTTGAGCATATAAATCACATCACCCACATTAGCTACATTTTTCCTGCTCAACAAAAAAATGACAGGTGAGTTTTGGTTAAGTGTAATGAGAACATTTTCAAAATCTTGAACCTGACTTCAACCTGGTCACTTACACTTTTAGCATGAAGGTGGTGTGATGTCATTTCAAATTCTATAATGAATCGTAATGCCTCGGATTTAGATTCATTATAGTGTTTAAAATGACATCACACCATCTTCATGCTAAAAGTGCGGCATGGTCATCCTCCAGATTTAACCTTGCTTGGCTGGATTTTTCAGGCCTTTAGTAATTTGACAACTGAAGGGATGCAAGTACTTCTTCATGGAAGAGCTAAATGCCCTTACAGTACTAGTTGTGGGCCAGGTGGGACATATCCTGCTTGTCAGAATTCTGCCCTACCCTCCTAGATTGCCAACCCACCTCCACTAATCCAGCTGCAGACTCACCACTTACTCCTGGGTTGTGGCCTCCTCTGGGTAATTTGGACATTCTGAATTTTGCCTCTTGTGTACCCGAACAGGTGCCGGAATGTGGCGACTAGGGGCTTTTCACAGTAACTTCATTGCAGTGTTAATGTAAGCCTTGTGACAATAAAGATTATTATTATAAAGATCATTCGTAAAGCATCAATTGAGCTGGTTTCTGGACTGAAAACTTACTGGGATAAATGAGGACAGCCTGTGGTGTGAACTCTCCCCAGACCTCCCACTTCACTAAACCCATTCTTGTCTTACATATCTAATCGTCAATCTACAGTTTAGTGAGCCTCTCAACCTAACCTATTTAGACCCATTGGGCCAGCTTCAAACCTGGAGGCAATTGGCATGGTAGATCATTCCTGTATATGGTGATCATTTTTTAAAAAATATATATTTATTAAAGTTTTTAACAATTTTTCACCCTTACAAACAACCCCCCCCCCCTTGTAACAAAATAGAAAGAAAACGCACATAGCAAGATATAAACATGGTAAAACGATATGTTACAGAACTTTGTATATTGGATTCCTCCCGTGCATGCCAGTTTTCCAGACCTTTCATGGATTATCTTGCTCAAATACCCCCCAGGCAGACCCCCCCCCCCCACAGTTTGCTGCTGCTGCTGACCGACCTTCATCTAACGCTCCGCGAGATAGTCTAGGAACGGTTGCCACCGCCTGTAGAACCCCTGCGCAGACCCTCTCAAGGCAAACTTTATCCTCTCACGCTTGATAAACCCTGCCATATCATTTATCCAGGTCTCCACACTGGGGGGCTTCGCCTCCTTCCACATTAGCAAGATCCTTCGCCGGGCTACAAGGGACGCAAAGGCCAGAATGCCGGCCTCTTTCGCCTCCTGCACTCCCGGCTTGTCCACTGCTCCAAATATTGCTAGCCCCCAGCTTGGCTTGACCCGGGCTTTCACCACCTTAGATATTGTTCCCGCCACTCCCCTCCAGAACCCCTCCAGCACCGGGCATGACCAAAACATATGGACATGGTTCACCGGACTTCCTGAGCACCTCCCACATCTGTCCTCTACCCCAAAGAACCTACTCGGCCTCGCCCCCGTCATGTGCGCTCTGTGAACCACCTTAAATTGTATCAGGCTAAGCCTGGCACGCGAGGAAGAGGAATTAACCCTACCTAGGGCATCAGCCCATAGCCACTCCTCAATCTCCTCCCCCAGCTCCTCCTTCCATTTACCCTTCAGCTCCTCTACCAACGCCTCCCCCTCTTCTTTCATCTCCTGGTATATTGCCGACACCTTGCCCTCTCCAACCCATACGCCCGAGATCACCCTGTCTTGAATTTCCTGTGCCGGGAGTAACGGGAATTCCCTCACCTGCCGCCTCACAAACTCCCTCACCTGCATGTATCTGAAAGCATTTCCTGGGGGTAGCCCAAACTTCTCTAGTGCCCCTATGCTCGCAAACGTCCCATCAATGAACAGGTCCCCCATTCTTCTAATCCCCACCCGATGCCAGCTCTGAAACCCCCCGTCCATCCTCTCCGGGACAAACCGATGGTTACCCCTGATCGGGGACCACACCGAGGCTCCCAGTGCACCCCTGTGCCGTCTCCACTGGCCCCAGATCTTTAGCGTTGCCGCCACCACCGGACTCGTGTACCTTGGCGGCGAGAGCGGCAGCGGTGCTGTCACCAGCGCTCCCAGGCTCGTTCCTTTGCAGGACGCCATCTCCAACCTCTTCCATGCCGCCCCCTCTCCCTCCATCACCCACTTACGGATCATAGCCACATTTGCTGCCCAGTAGTAGCTCCCCAGATTCGGCAGCGCCAACCCTCCTCCACTGCGCTCCAAACACCCTCTCCTTACCCTCTGTCTTATTCGCCCACACAAACCCCATAATACTCCTGCCTACCCTCTTTAAAAAGGCCTTGGTGCTCACGATGGGAAGGCACTGAAACACAAAGAGAAATCTCGGGAGGACCACCATTTTGACCGACTACACTCTACCCGCCAGCGAGAGCGGTAACATGTCCCATCTTTTGAAGTCCTCCTCCATCTGCTCCACCAGTCTCGTCAGATTCAGTTTATGTAGGGCCCCCCAACTCCTAGCTATTTGGATCCCCAGGTACCGAAAGCTCCTTTCCGCCCTCCTCAGCGGTAGATCGTCTATCCCCCTTTCTTGGTCTCCTGCCTGTACTACAAAGAGCTCACTCTTCCCTACATTAAGCTTATAACCCGAGAAATCCCCAAACTCCCTTAGAGTCTGCATGACCTCCACCATCCCCTCCACTGGATCCGCCACATACAGCAACAGGTCATCTACATAAAGCGACACTCTATGCTCCTCTCCCCCTTGGACCACCCCCTCCATTTCCTAGACTCCCTTAGTGACATGGCCAAGGGTTCAATTGCTAATGCAAACAGCAGGGGGGACAGGTGGCACCCCTGCTTCGTCCCACGGTACAGACGAAAATACTCCGACCTCCGCCGATTCGTAACCACACTTGCCACCGGGGCTCTGTAAAGGAGCTTAACCCAACTAATAAACCCTCCCCCAAACCCAAACCTACGCAGCACTTCCCAGAGGAACTCCCACTCTACTCGGTCAAAGGCCTTCTCCGCGTCCATAGCTGCCACTATCTCAGCATCTCCCTCCACCGATGGCATCATTATCACGTTTAGGATCCGCCACACATTGGTGTTTAGCTGCCTGCCTTTACAAATCCCATCTGGTCCTTGTGAATCACCCCCGGGACACAGTCCTCGATCCTCGTAGCCAGGACTTTTGCCAGCAACTTAGCATCCACGTTGAGGAGCGAGATGGGCCTGTACGACCCACGTTGCAGTGGGTCCTTGTCCCGCTTCAGGATCAAAGAGATCGTCGCCGCCGACATTGTTGGGGGCAGGGTCCCTCCCTCCCTTGCCTCATTAAAAGTCCTCACTAGCAGCGGGGCCAACAGGTCTACGTACTTCCTGTAGAACTCAACTGGGAACCCGTCCGGTTCCGGGTCCTTCCCTGCCTGCATATTCCCCAGACCTTTGCTCAGCTCCTCCAACCCAATTGGTGCCCCCAAACCAGCCACCTCCTGCTCCTCCACCCTCGGGAACCTCAGTTGGTCTAGGAATTGTCTCATCCCCTCTTCCCCCGCTGGGGGCTGTGATCTGTACAGCTCCTCATAGAAGGCCTTGAATGCCTCATTTACTTTCGTTGCACTCCGCACCGTAGCTCCCCTTCCATCCTCTGACGGAGCTGGTGTGCCAGCATCCGACTCGCCTTCTCCCCATACTCGTACGTCGCCCCCTGCGCCTTCCTCCACTGTGCCTCTGCCTTCCCTGTGGTCAACAGGTCAAACTCCGTCTGGAGACGTCGCCTTTCCCTAAGTAATCCCTCCTCAGGGGCCTCTGTGTATCTCCTGTCCACTCTTAAAATCTCCCCCACTAACCTCTCCCTTTCCATGCCCTCTATCTTCTCCCTATGAGCCCTGATGGAGATTAGCCCTCCCCTGATCACCGCCTTCAGCGCCTCCCATACCACCCCCACCCGCACCTCCCCGTTGTCGTTGGCCTCCAAGTACCTTTCGATACACCCTCTCACCCTCCCACACACCGCCTCATCTGCCAGCAGTCCCACATCCAACCGCCACAGCGGGCGTTGGTCCCTCTCCTCTCCCAACTCCAGTTCCACCCAGTCTCCTGGAGCATGACCACGTCTGCCTTCAGTCCCTTTTAAGTGCGCGAACACTCGGGACCACTTTACCGGCCCATTCAGGCCCCTCACATTCCACGTTATCAACCGGATTGGGGGGTCTCTTCCCCCCCCCCCCCGGCCGACTAGCCATCTCCTTTTCTAGGCCAGTCCCGTGCCCGCGCCACCCTCACCCTCCAGTCCCCCAGCCGGGGGACCCCCGCCCCGACCATCTCTTCTGTGTCCCATTCCAGGCCAGTGCCGCAGCATTCCTTTCCTCCCCCCCCCCCCCCCCCCGCCTCTCCCTGCTAGACTCGTGTCTAGCGTTTTTGCTCCCCCTATAACACTCCCGTAAGTCAGCTGACACCTGCTGACCCCGGCTTCCCCCGCCGTCCCATTGACCCCCCCCCCCCCCCCGTATGGGAATCTCACGATCAGTGTGCGTTCCTCCATTCCACCTCCCGCCTTTCTTCCCTAGCGCGGGAAAAAACCCGCGCTTTCCTAAGCCTACCCCACCCCTTCTGGTGCAGCTCCTGTCTCGGCCTTGTCTCTTTTCCCCCATCCCCAAGCCTCCTCTCCCTCCAGCACCAGCGCCCACCCTCCCGTACCGTCTTCTCACCCGGTCCCTTTCCCCATCCCCATCTCTCCCCCAGCCCCTGGAACATTTCCTGCGCGTGATTAACACCCTATGTACCACAAACATCAAACCCCCCCCCCCCCCCCACCCAACCCTCACAAACCCTCAGTTTGAGTCCAACTTTTCAGTTTGAATAAAGGTCCAAGCCTCTTCAGGCGTTTCAAAATCGTGGTGTTGATCCTTGTATGTGACCCACAATCGCGCTGGCTGTAGCATTCCGAATCTCACTCCTTTCCAGTGCAGCACCGCCTTGGCCCGGTTGAAACCCACACTCCTCTTTGCAACCTCTGTGCTCCAGTCCGGGTATATTCGGACATCCGCATTCTCCCAGCTGCTGCTCCGCTCTTTCTTGGCCCATTTCAAGACCCTCTCTCTGTCTGTGAAACGGTGAAACCTCACCACAATCGCCCTTGGCGGCTCGTTAGCCTTGGGCCTCCTCGCCAGCACCCGGTGTGCCCCATACAGCTCCAAAGGCCCCGGTGTCTGCCCCCTCCACTCCTTCAGGGAGACCCAGGATCCGAAGATTCTTTCTCCTCGACCTGTTCTCCAGGTCTTCGAATCTTCCCGCCCACCTCTTGTGCAGCGCCTCGTGTTCCTCCACCCCCACTGCTAGGCCCAAGATCTTATCCTCGTTCTCATTGACTTTTTTCTGCACCTCCTGGATCTTTACCTCGTGGGCCTTCTGGGTCATCCCTAGTCCTTCAATCGCCGACAGCATAGGCGCCAGCATCTCCTTCTGCAGCGCCTTGAAACAACGCTTGATGAACTCTTGCCAGCTCCGGCCCGCATTCCACTTTATCCCTGGCTGCCGCCATTTTGTTTTTCTTCCCTCGCTTCTCCCGCTGTTCCAATGCCGCTTTTTTGGCCGTTTCGCTTCTGTTCCGGTCCATAAACGGTGAAGGGGGACCTCGCTCTTTCCTTCCCACACGGAACGTCTTCAAAAAAATTCCCGTTGGGGCTCCTCTAGAGAGCCCGAAAGTCCATGATCGCGGGAGCTGCCGAATCGTGCGGCTTAGCTCCGCATCGCCGCAACCGGAAGTCTGTATATGTTAATCTTGTCACTCATAACCCTGTCATGCCCTTTTGCTGGACTTAACTTTGACTGACTGGAATAGATTTGCAATCAATTATTAAGCTTCTTTCAAGCTAGTATATTCCATAGCAAATGGCCATAATAAGAACTTAATTAGTGATACTGGAACGTGATGGAAGATGTCTTGTTTCAGCAGACCATCGTCAGTTTGTAGCAGTGGAATTTCCGTGGCTCTGAAAAAGGAATTCTTGCAATGACAGAATGTGCTGTAGCACAATTGTCGTCATCGTGAGTTTCTGTCTAAAAGCAGGTCCAATCTACAGGCCTTAGACCTCCACCACATGTTGGGCAAGGAGGCAAGACCTGAATCCATCCCTGTCAGAATAGGGATACAACCCCATACTGTTAGCACCAATTTGACCCACAACAGCTGCACAGCCAACTGTGCTAACCAGCCCCTCTCCCAGAGCTCTGCTGTGGCAACATACACTTTTACATGCATGTTAAAGTCCTGGAACTCTGAATTCTAATGTAGATGCTCCAATTTCAACCCATCACATGACTGCCCAGGGATCTCTACTGCCTGCCACTGGCGTATGTTGGAAGGATTGTCAGGTTGAGCTCAATCTATTTGACCACATTATGAAAGCACCTTCCCTGACCATCAAGTCCAGGGATGGGACTTGAACCTGCCGCTTCAAGGCCAGAAGCTACTCACTGCGCCACAAGACCTCCATGTAGCATATTACATAGTCGAAATAACTCTTGGCTTTCTGAATTACTCAAGATTTTTCGGAGTTCTCTATTGTTTATTTTGCCCTGCTCCCCAAGTATATGTTTGAAAGGTTCAATGTGTCAGCCAAAGTCAGTGATAATCAGGAGGACTGTGTTGAAGGACTCCTTGCAACTCTGAACAATAAATGCAAATTTTTGAACTTTTCCAACTAGTGCATTGAAGAGGGGATAGTGTGCTTTAGGACTGAATGCAAAACCAATTCCTTAATCAAGCTTTTCATTCTTTTTGAGTTGTAGTGTGGCCTGGTGTTAGAGTCTCTGTACCAGAATGCTTGGCCTT
Organism: Scyliorhinus torazame; assembly: GCF_047496885.1. Taxonomy (NCBI): domain Eukaryota; kingdom Metazoa; phylum Chordata; class Chondrichthyes; order Carcharhiniformes; family Scyliorhinidae; genus Scyliorhinus; species Scyliorhinus torazame. The sequence goes on from NC_092712.1 coordinate 279,040,557, forward strand.
GGGTTACTGATTTGACTTGGATATAACATTGCAGAATCAATAATTTTATTCTTGGGCAGTCCCTTGGGATTGTAGATGCATAATTCAATAATTATTCTCGAATATTCTCCAAGTAAAAAGTCAAGGGGGCCTCCGCCTCAAGATATTTGTTTATTTCCCCCTGTATAGTTCTCATGTATCAGGTGATGGTTAGCTTATAACATTCAGTTCTTAAAAATGTGCAGGTATATTCTTTTCTCTACCTTTACTTGTTCGTCACAACATTTTATCTCTGCCTTATTTACTGTTGCAGTTGTGGTAATCATCTTATCTCATTTAGTTTGTCTAGAGAGACCACACAGTCCAACGGAGTGTTCTTATAATATTTTTAAAAACCAACACCAAACATCCTGGTATTAACACAATCTTTGCCTCCTTTCTTGTTTTATTCTCCAAAAGTAACCTACTAAATTATGTCTGACTTCCTTTTCCATTTTGAAAACATTTCAGCAATGTTTTGAGCTGTCACCGCTAATTCTGCCAAATCTATTTTCTAAACCAAGCACAGTGGTCCAGTGTGCTTGAGGTGGAATGGATGAATTCCTTGATCTAAAAGTTCAAGCTGCTTATCCTGTTGTGGTTGTCTGGTTGAGTGCCACTCGTTCCTCTAGTAATCATCCCTTTTGAATAGTTAGCAGCCCTGCCTTTGTTTTCATCCATTGATTAATATTAAGAAGGTAACATTTACACAAATCAATATTTCTATCTTCTCTTTTCCTTTCATTTGTTTATCCCAACATACCTTTCACTTCTCTGGGGCTCCGGGTGAACCCCAATCAAAACTTACAACATTCTCCAAGTTTTCTTTTCACTAGACTTTTTTAAAATCTTTATAAAAGAATGTCTCAATTTAAACAAAATAGCTAATTTGTACAGACACAAACTCTGTACTTACACCAGCAGCAGTTAAATTCCTAAAATCTTTTTACTAAATTTGATAAAATAGAATGGGCATGAATTGTTAATAGTTTTTTTAAAAGTTATACTTCCGGTTGCAGCCATGGAGTGAGTGGTCACACATTTGGTGGCTCCCGCTTGAGGTGGATTTTTTCAGTCCTTCCCCACCCGAATTATGTGGTGTTTAATGGCAAACAGTGCACGAGTGCCGCGGGAATGTGATACTCCTCTGGTGGGGCTGGTTTATGGCTCATTGGACGAGAAGTGCAACGAGGAAGAGACAGCAACTTGAGCAAGAAAGCTTTTGTGTTGTGACACAGGAGAAGATGACAGGGGGGCTCAAGCGCCCTAACTGAACCTTCACGTCTCATCTTTACATAAGCCTCCTTCTTCCTCTTGACAAGTGATTCAATTACTTTAGTAAACCAAAGTTCCCTCGCTCGACCACTTCCTCCCTGCCTGACAGGTACATACTTATCAAGGACACGCAGTAGCTGTACCTTGAACACGCTCCACATTTCAATTGTGCCCATCCCCTGCAGTTTCCTTCCCCATCCTATGCATCCTAAACCTTGCCTAATCGCATCACAATTGCCTTTCCCCCAGCTATAACTCTTGCCCGGCGGTATATACCTATCCCTTTCCATCGCTAAAGTAAATGTAACCGGATTGTGGTCACTATCACCAAAGTGCTCACCTACCTCCAAATCGAGCACCTGGCCTGGTTCATTACCCAGTACCAAATCCAATGTGGCCTCGCCTCTTGTTGGCCTATCTACATACTGTGTCAGGAAACCCTCCTGCACACATTGGACAAAAACTGACCCATCTAAAGTACTTGAACTATAGCGTTTCCAGTCAATGTTTGGAAAGTTAAAGTTCCCCCATAACAACTACCCTGTTACTTTCGCTCCTATCCAGAATCATCTTTGCAATCCTTTCCTCTGCATCTCTGGAACTTTTTGGAGGCCTATAGAAAACTCCCAACAGAATGACCTCTACTTTCCTGTTTCTAACCTCAGCCCATACTACCTCAGTAGACGAGTCCTCATAAAACGTCCTTTCTGCACCGTAATACTGTCCTTGACTAACAATGCCACGCCTCCCCTTTTATTACCACCTTCCCTGAGCTTACTGAAACATCTAAATCCCAGAACCTGCAACAACCATTCCTGTCCCTGCTCTATCCATGTCTCTGAAATGGCCACAACATCGAAGTCCCAGGTATCAATCCATGCTGCAAGTTCACCCATCTTATTCTGGATGCTCCTGGTGATGAAGTAGACACCCTTCAAACCACCTTCCTACCTGCTGGTACACTCCTGCAACCTTGAAACCTTACTCATGACCTCCCTATTCTCAACCTCCTGTACACTGGAGCTACAATTCAGGTTCCCATCCCCCGATGAGCATTAGCAAAATTCCCCCCCCCCCCCCCCCCCCCCAGATATTGGTACCCCTCTGGTTCAGGTGTGGACCATCCCGTTTGTAGAGGTCCCACCTACCCCAGAATGAGCCCCAGTTATCCAGGTATCTGAATCCCTCCCTCCTGCACCATCCCTGTAGCCACGTGTTCAACTGTTCTCTCTCTATTCCTCGTCTCGCTAGCACATAGGACAGGTAACAACCAAGAGATAATAACTCTGTTTGTTCTAGCAGAGGGCAAAGAGGCCTCTGTTACAGAGGCAGAGACAAAAAGAGGGGGTTGGTGTTACCGAACCTGCTGCATTATTATTGGGTAGCGAATGTGATGATGTGGGGGGTGGGTGTCAAGGTGGAGAAGGAGTCCTACAGGGGATCCAATCTGAGGGCTATGGTGATGGCTCCACTGCCGTTAGCTCCGGGGAAGTATATGGGGATGCCGGTGGTGCAGTCGATGGTCGGTGTGGAATCAGTTGAGGGGACATTTAAGTTGGAGGGGATGTCGGTGTTGACGCCACTGTATGGGAACCACAGGTTAAAGCTGGGGAGATGGATGCGATGTGTGGAGGGAGGTGGGTTGGAGAGGGTTAGGGACTTGTACTGGGAAGGAAGTTTGCAGGTCTGAATGAGTTGCGGGAGAGGTTTGAGTTACCGGGGGGTACTGAGTTTAGATATATGCAAGTGCAGGACTTTGTGCGAAAAGAGTGGAAGGCGTTTCCCAGGTTGCCAGAGTATACTTTATTTGAGCAACTGCTGCTCCCAGGTGAGTTGGGGGAGGCTAGGAGATTTTTATGGGTGGGTGGGTGGGGGGGAGGGGGGGGGGGGGGGGGGGGGGAGAACAGCACAGGTGGTGAGGATCAAGAACAGATGGGAGGAAGAATTGGGGCAAATAGTCTGGAGAATCTGATGCGATGCAGAGGGTGAATTCAACCTCCTCCTGCACGAGGATGAGCTTGATTCACTTCAAGGTGGTGCATAGGGTACATATGACTCGGGCGAGGATGAGTAGGTTCTTCCAGGGGGTGGCTGAGTGAATGCGAGAGTGTGAGCGGGGCGGCAAATCATGTGCACATGTTCTGAGATTGCAAGAAGCTGGAGAGATACTGGGAGGTAGTGTTTGGGACACTGATGCACAATCAATTACTCTCGAGACAAGGTGAGTCATAACTAATAGGCTTTAATCTGCTGGAACTGTTCCCCAGCAGCTTCGATACAGAAAGTTAAGGCTGCTGGGACGGCATTGGTTCTTATGCTCCGCCTCTCAGGGCGGAGCTATGTACATCAACCAATGGTAGACTCCTGGGTCTAGCCAATGGTCATCCACCTCTCAGGTACCGCAATACCTGGTATTACCACAGCCGCTATCTAAGATAGTGGGGTTGACGGTCAGGACGGACCCATTGGTGGCGTTTTTGGGGTATCGAACGTGCCGGACCTTCTGGAAGGGAAGGGGCTGACATTGTGGCCTTCATCTCCCTAATTGCCCGGCGAAGGATCCTGTTATATTGGAGGTTGGATACGCCACTAGGGTGATGGCCTGGCTTGTACAACTTACTCTGGTCGGAGATGAATAATGAGTTGAGGGGGTGAGTGCTTCGAGTGGCGGTGGGAGTTGTCCATGATTCTGTTTGAGGAATTGTTCCTCGCCGGGAGTAGGGTGTTAAAGGGGGGGAAATTGTACAAGCTGTGGACAATGGTTTTGTGGAGTATGTATTTTATTTGTTGCTGTTTCACACTTGTTTGGAATAAAGAACGTTTTTAAAAATGTCCTCCACTCCTTGATTACTACTGTTCCATAGTCAGACAAACTAATCGTTCCTGGTGACTTCAGTGAAAGAGTTGGTACAGAACAACAGGTGTGGAGCGGGTCATCGAGGAAAAAACATAAGCAGTGGTCTCCTCTTGCTAAAGATGTCTGTTAAATATGCTCTTAATCCCCAAAGCAGTTTCCTATCTTTCTAATCACAACAAAATATTTGGATGCACCTCTGTCCTATGCATTGGCATCTAATTGACTGTCATTGCCATGCAGACGGAGAGGCAGGATGTACCATATTTGCTGAAAGAGGATCGGTGCAGTTTCTAAAAAGGTTGAGAAACCATTGATATGGGACCAGATTCACCATTTCTGTGACCAAGCGTTGACACCAATGGAGAATCCGTGGACTTTTACGACAGGAAAATCAGCTCCGCAACTGCACCGATTCCACTACTGGCGAGGGGCGAGCACCAGTGCTGTGTGGTACACCATTGAATCCCATGAAAAATAGTGTGGGACTTGCCAGATCCGTGATGGACACTCGCAGGGCTGACAAGCTGCAGCCGCGCATTAACAGTACACTATACACACACACTGATCAAGGCCGAAAAGATGGGACAGGTCGTGCTGGGGCGCCCATACAGCTGATGGGTCAGCTGGGGCCAGAGAGCACCCAGTGGGTGCCCCGGGGGAGTTCACCTATATGACCCAGGGCACCAGGTTTAAAGTGGGCTGTCAGCAGCATGCACAGCTGCATGGCTGACCTGCCGCCCATGGTAATGGTGTTCCGTACCTGTCCACCACAGCCCATCTCCTGGCCACCCCCCACTACACCCCCTGGCCCTGGCAGTAGCCCCTGGGGCAGTGGCACGACTGTCGGTGATGTATGGCGGGGCACTCTATACGCTCTCTCTCTCTCTCTCTCTCTCTCTCTCTCTCTCTCTCTCTCTCTCTCTCTCTCTCTCTCTCTCTCTCTCAGTAGCCACCACGCCAGGTTCACGATGTTTGAGAGCATACATGGACCGTGCCGTCGGGAACTTGGCCTATCGGAGGTGGAGAATCGTGGGTGGACCCACTAATGATATGCAAATAGTGATTAATGTACGTGCATCGCATTGACGCCGTTTACAAGGTGGCGGAGCATTGCGATTTTGGCGTTTGAAGCTATTCTCCACCCGATCGCATGCCCCGATTTCAGAGCCGGCTAACGGAGAATCCCGCCCGTTGTGTTTACCCGCTCCAAGAGAAATGCCAAGAACAGAACATGGAACTCTACACCATGTTTGTTGACCTGCTGGCATGCCGAGCATCCACCCAATATTGAGGCAGTCCTAACCAAGTTGGGCTGATCATGTAGCCAAAATGCCTGTCACTGGCTTACCAGAAACATATCTTCTGTGGAGAGCTCGAGTCTGGGGTGCCCTCTGATGAGGTCAAAAGAAGTGCTACATTCTGAAGGGTTCATGGGACGCACAATGGCACAGTGGTTAGCACTGCTGTCCCTCAGCGCCAGGGACCCAGGATCAATTCCGGCCTCGGGTGACTGGAGTTTGCACATTCTCCCCGTGTCTGCATCGGTTTCCTCCAGCTGCTCCAGATTTCACCCGTAGCCCAAAGATGTGCTGGTTAGGTGGATTGGCCATGCTAAATTGCCCCTTGGTGGCCAAAGATGTGCAGGTTAGTTGGGGTTGCAGGGGAGTGGGCCAAGGCAAGGACCCTTTGAGAGGGTTGGTGCAGACTTGATGGGTTGAATGGCCTTCTGCATTGTAGGAGTTTTGTTATTGACTTTAAGTCCTGGGAGAAGCTCCCCTATGTACTGCACCTGAAACAATCAAATAATAAATGGTGTGGCCTCCTTCGAAAGAAAGCACAAAACGAAGGCAGAGAGAAAACGCAGGGAAAAGAAAATTCTGAGCCAGCAATTTGGCAAATTCAATTGTCTACAATATCCTGTCCTCGTTGCAGCGGAACCTTCCAGGTGTAGATTGGCCTTGACAAACACCCATGTGCATTATAGAATTTACAGTGCCGAAGGAGGCCATTTGGCTCATCGAGTCTGCACCGGCTCTTGGAAAGAGCACCCTACCCAAGCCCACACCTCCATCCTACCCCCATAACTCAGTAACCCCACCCAACACTAAGGGCAATTTTGGACACTAAGGGCAATTTAGCATGGCCAATCCACCTAATCTGCACATCTTTGGACTGTGGGAGGAAACTGGAGCACCCGGAGGAAACCCACGCACACACGGGGAGAATGTGCAGACTCTGCACAGACAGTGACCCAAGCCGGGAATCGAACCTGGGACCCTGGAGCTGTGACGCAATTGTGCTAACCACTATGCTACCGTGCTGCCCAAACCCTACCAGACACCCCAGATCATAACCATGGTCACCTTCACCTCAAAGAATGGACAAGACCCCTTAGGGTCTTGTGTTGTGTCATGTTGTGCATTCATGCTCTTGTTCAAACCGAATATCATTACACATGCAAACAATCTGATTGGCTCCACTCTGTCTAACTTCACAGATTTTTGTGTACTTGTTTGTCTGGAATTAAACATTATTTCCTTCTAAACTATTATACAAGATGTTAACGAGGTTAAGACCATCCAACAGTACTTTGAGAGTCAATTCATTATGTTTTAATGGTGTATAAATAGTTACTTCATATTTCAACAGTCCCCATCTTGATGGAGGATCTCTTCTCATTCAGCACTATTATCATCCCCTTAACAAAGCTGCAATTTTACGTTTATCTACGAGGCCAATAGACTAATGAGCAAAAGCCACCAGTGTCACAACCTGGGTGACAATTAAACATTACGGTAGCATAGTGGTTAGCACAATTGCTTCACAGCTCCAGGGTCCCAGGTTAGATTCCCGGCTTGGGTCACTGTCTGTGCGGAGTCTGCACGTTCTCCCCGTGTGCGTGGGTTTCCTCCGGGTGCTCCGGTTTCCTCCCACAGTCCAAAGATGTGCAGGTTAGGTGGATTGGCCATGCTAAATTGCCCTTAGTGTCCAAAATTGCCCTTGGTGTTGGGTGGGGTTGCTGGGTTAAGGGGATGGGCTTGGTTAGGATGTTCTTTCCAAGAGCCAGTGCAGACTCGATGGGCCGAATGGCCTCCTTCTGCACTGTAAATTCTATGAAGTGGAACAGAGTTGGACTACATTATACACCTATGCCACTGAATGATTTTCCTACCTATTCAATTTGTTATTCTATTTTCCCCATTGTTCTGAAGCATGTAGAGATGTTCGAAGCTTTACCCGACACATCAGTTTGGAGACTTCAGAAATCAACTATATTGAGTTAACCCTTTCCTATCTATGGAGCATACCTGAGGGGAGTTGTGATTAATGTTAAGAGATGCCTTTTTTCCCCATCACAAATTATCATCTACACTAGATATTCTTTCTTTGTTCTCTATCTCCAATCATTTCCATTAGCGGACCTTGTGTCTCTTGTGATCTGTGGTGTAACTTTGATGCTTGATTGATCATTAACATATCCTGTGAGCCATAATAATAAAACTCTTGTGTGTAGAAGGTACTGTAATGTTGCAGACACCGATGGCTTTTATCTAATCTTTCAAGAAGTGGATTAAAGGGCACATTCATGAACCAAAGCTGATCCTTAAACCATTGGTGGATCATTTTACATGTAACAAATGAATGAACAGAAGATAAATAAGATGTCTATTTCTTATTGCTTCTTATAAAAATAAAATGTAGTACACAAGCTTTTCCTTTTTAATACAAATCTATCTCACTTAATCATAGGCGGCGAACTGTCCTTCACTGTTACTGGGGCAAAATCCTGGAACTTCCTCCCTAACAGCACTATGGGTGTACCTGCACACGGACTGAGCAGTTTAAGAAGGCAGCTCACCACCACCTTCTCAAGGGCCGTTAGGATGGGCAATAAATGCTGGCCAGACAGTGATGCTCACATTCCATGAATAAATTAAAGAAAATACTTATCAAAAGTTCAGATCTCCAAATTTTACTTGTTCTATATTTCTACATACAGAAAGGAATCCAAAACCTTTACCTTTGTTCATTTGACCTAAGCTTTCTGAAAAGAAAATGGGAAACCAAATGCTTAATGAAAATTTACTAAAGAAATATAAAACATAGCATTTTAATCGCAAAATGTGATGCAAGTACTCATGTGAACAGACTAGAATTGAGTGGAGACTTTGGAAGTAATCCGGACAGGGAAGTTGTCTTTTTCTTTTTAAGTAAAATCACAAACATGTTTTCACAGCTGATACAATGTTACATGGGTGGTGGTAAACGTGACACATTTCTTTCCTTACAGACCATGTTTGATGATGTCAGTGGTTTTGGAGCTTGGCACCGACGCTGGTGTGTCTTGTCAGGAAACTGCATCTCATACTGGACCTATCCAGATGACGAAAAATGCAAGGTTTGTAGTCTTTCAAGAATTTTCACTTCAATGTTAGAAAATAACAACTGAAGCAAGTCATCGATACTGCAATTCAAATATCCTTTTTGCTGTTTGCATTCATTTCCAAATATTTTTAAATAGATTTTTCGCAACACATACATTACCAATCATCATTGTGCTTGAAATATCTAACCTGGAAATGCTGAAGCACCACTTGCAGCTTCTGATGTTTGATGTTGTTATCCAGGAAGGGCATACACTTCTTTTATTAAATGACAAGTGGAAGTGAGGAGGCTAATATCTTGACATTGTAAAAAGAATATACCCAAAGCACCATCAATGCACACTTTCTCCTGAAATCTGTTTTTCCCCATAGCTTCCTTTGCATCTATCTATTTCCTCAAATCTTGTAAAATTCAGAAGCCATTTACATAATTATTTGAATCGTGATTGTGTGTCTGCCCGAGTCTAAAATAGTGCCAGAAAAATAGTGCTGGCACACTATGAAGGGCCGAATGGCAAAATGCAACCATTTTGTGATTCAATGAAAAGTCTTACCTTGTGATTTTTCACTTACCAGTTTAAATGCAATTTAATTTTTTATTGGGACTGAAGTGTAGGGATGATATTAAGAGATCCCCTTTAAGGGCAACAAGGTGGTGCAGTGGTTAGCACCGATGCCTCACGGTGCCAAAGTCCCAGGTTCGATCCTGGCTCTAGGTCACTGTCCGTGTGCAGTTTGAACATTCTCCCCGTGTTTGCGTGGGTTTTGCCCTCGCGACCCAAAGATGTGCAGAGTAGGTGGATTGGCCCCTTAATTGGAAAAAAGATGAATTGGGAACTGTAAAAAAAATTTTACAAAATCAGGTTTAGATGAAATTCTGAACCAGATAGGTACAATTTAAAATCTGACAGTTTGAGATGTTTACACCATTCTCTCAGAAAATTACTTGCTGCACATGGCTTTTGATTATGATGTTCAACAATAGCAAAATCAATTTTCCACACATCACTTGTAGACATAGGGAGATTATGTTTAAACGTACCATTAGGCTTATTTTAAAATGCATTCACCAGATTCATCCCGAGCCTGGGTTCACCCGCGTGCTTGGGAGACCCCCCCACCCCCCCTCCAGGTGCCATTATGACTGGTCCATTGAGACCCCTGGATGGTTGGGCATTCATCAGGGTGGCACCTGGGCACCTTCATACTGCCATGTGGGCACCCTGGCACTGCCAAGGTCAGCTTGGCACTGCCATGGGGAGTGCCTATCAGGGGGGCATGCGCATGAAAGTGGGGGTTATGAAGGGGGCCTCAAAGGTTGGGGGGCTGAAAAGGGGGTTCCGCAGTGATCCCATTATGGGATGTCCTCGCATAGGGGGGGAGGAGGAAGGGGTAATGTCCATGTCGGAGGGGTTTGTACTTGTCCGGTGGTATCCTCGCCCCGCAAATGTGTGGGGGGGGGTCCTCGCCCTGCAAATGGGGGGGGGGGAGGGCCACGCGTCCTCGCCCCGCGAATGGTGGGTGGCAGCGTCCTCACCCTGCAAAGGGGTTGGGGGCGTCCTGAGCGTCCTCATGTGGGGTGGGGTGGAGTGGAGGCATTATCCCATAGCGGGGTGTCCTCACATAGAGGGAGTTAATGCCCATCTGCAGGGAGGTGGCATTGGCATAGCTCATGGGTGAAAGACCAACAAGCGCACAGAGATCAGGCACTCTTTCAAAATGGCGCCCCGATTTCTGAGCAGCCGGTCTGGCTAGCAAGTTCAGCTCCGCACTGCCGCTGAAAAATTTCTATGTGTGGGCTACACCAGGGAGAAACTCCCCAAGGCCCAGAAAAATGTCTTTGTGGGTGAATACCGGAATGATCTCTCCCAAAAAGCCGGCATGAAACACCCCACCAAACCCGCTCAAAATGACACTCCAAAATGTTTTGGTTGCATTGTGCCCATAAATCGCTGAATTCATTTTTGCTATCCGCAGCACGGTGGTGCAGTGGGCTAGCACTGCGGCCTCACGGCGCTGAAGTCCCGGATCTGGGTCAATGTCCGTATGGAGTTTGCACATTCTCCCCATGTTTGCGTGGGTTTTGTGCCCACAACCCAAAATTGTGCAAGCTAGGTGGATTGGCCATGCTAAATTGCCCCTTAATTGGAAAAAATGAATTGGGTCCTCTAAAAAAAATTTTTTTAATTAAAAATGTATGCTTTCTTTCCTCATAAGAATATTTTCATATGTACTTCAGCCATTTCAAATTTGAGTATTTCTGACTGCAATTTGTTCCTGTTTGCTAACTTTTTTGCCAGGTTAATTTAGATGTGTATTTTAAAATATATATATATTCTTTCATGTGATTTGGGTGTCGATGGCAAGGCCTTAATTGCCTGGCTTGCTGGGCCATTTTGAAGTTGTGAATTACTGTAGGTCTGGAGTCACATGTAGGACTTTTCCTAAAGGACGTTAGCGATCAATGATAGATTCATGGTTCCCATTACTGAGACAAGATTTCCAATTCCAAATTTATTAATTGAATTTAACCTCCACTAGCTGCCATGGTGGGATTTTAACCCACGTCCCCCGAGCATTAGTCTGGGCGTCTGGGTTATTAGTCCAGTCACGTGACCACGATGTTACCATCCCTCTTTGATAAGGTTAGGACTAATAATAAAGTAAATCATAGCAAGCAGATTGGGAAGGTTTGACAAGGACTTAGTTTTAAAATTCTCCTTGTTTTCAAATCTCTCCATGACCTTGCCTCCTATCACTCTAACCTCCTTCAGCTACAATTCTCCATCAATTTTGCTTTTCTCCAATTCTGAGCTCTTAAGCATCCCTGATTCCCTTTCCTCCAATGTTAGTGGCCTAGATACCTAAGCCTGAAGCTCTGGAATTCCCTCACCAAACTTCTCTACCTCTCTTTCCTCCTTTGGAGATGTTTCTTAAATCCTACTTCTTTGACCAAGCTTTGGTCACCTGCCCTAATATTTCCTATGTGGATGGTGTCAAATGCTGTTCATTTCCACTTCTCTGAAACACCTTGTGATGGTCTACTGCGTAAAAGGTGTTCTATGAATGCAAGTTGTAGAAATGGAATATAAATGAGATCTGCTGACACTCCTTGCATTTCCTTTTAGAGAAGCATGTTAAAATAATGGCTAAAAAGATCATCGGAATGTCAGGATGAATTTAGCTGTAGGGAATGAAAACATGGAGATATAGAATTTCATGGAATCCCTAAAACACAGAAAGATGCCATTCGGCCCATTGAGTCTGCACCAAACGTCTGAAAGAGTACCCCACCTAGGTGCATTCCCCTGCCCTTTCCCTGCAACACCACCTAACCTGCACATCTTTAGACACGGGCAATTTTATGATGCCCAATCTACCTAACCCGCACATCTTTGGACCATGGGAGGAAGCCAAAGCATCCAGAGGATTTTTGTTTTGGTCTCCAATTGACCTCACCTTTCCTTTGTCTATCCTTTTACATTTTGTTTATAAAATACCTCTGTGTTCCATTTTGTTACCCAGTAATCTTTTCTCATGCAGTCCTTTCTCTTCATACTAATTTTCTCTTTTCTCATTCTGTACTTTTTGTATTATGTACCTGACATTTACCATAAGCCTCCTTTTTCTGTTTAATTTGTTAATCATCCATGGACCTGAAGACTTTGATTCTCTTTCTCTTCCCCCCCCCCCCCACTCTCAGCTCATTTCTTACCAAACTAACTCTCCCCGCCCCCCCCCTTCAAGGCTTTCCATTGCTCTTTTGTGTTTTACCTTCCAATTTTGTGTCCAATCTGCCTAGGCCTGATCCTTTTGTGTCCAATCTGCCTAGGCCTGATCCTCTTTCAACCTGTTAGTGAAATTGAAACTCATTGGGTGAATGGGGCAGTGTCAATATGAATATAAACTTGGAAAAGGAAAAAGGTATCAAAAGCAAAGAGTACTGGTGAATCATTTGTTTTTCACATGAGATGAACAACTGTTCTTTTCAACAAGTTGAGTATCTTCACCCTTGAAACAACCTTTTGTTTCTTGTCCCTTTAATTTTGCTTTAAAAAGAAATGTTCTAAGCTTTCACTTCATAAAAAAGATATGTAGATTTTAGGTTGAGCTTAAATATTCTATTAAATAATAACAAACACCAGAAATTGTCTCACTTTGGGTTAGCCAACACCCAATATGGTGCATTGCATAAAAGATTTGAAGCATCTGGTTCAATTAAACTCGTGACACACACAATTGTAGACTGCAATACAATATTAACCTCCGATTAATTTTGAACATCTGATTATATTTATGGTGTAGAAAGATGAAGGTGCAGGTAATTTAAGATTTCAACAACTTTTTATGATTGCTGATTACTGATCAGATAGTACAGAAGAGGAGAGAGCATAATAAAATATTACATATCTTTTCAGATGTTTATTGATGCTTGTTGATTTGGCTTTAAGATTTATTGAGCACTGATGTGTATATATGCAGGTGTGATTAAACACTCTTTATTTACCTCCAGAACCCACTTGGTCGTGTGAACCTGGCTAATTGTACTAGCAGAAAAATAGAACCAGCTAACCGTGAGTTCTGTGCTCGACCCAACACTTTGGAACTCATCACTGTAAGACCTCAGCGAGAAGATGACAGAGAGACTCTAGTCAGTCAGTGCAAAAATACACTCTGTGTCACCAAGTAAGCAACAGGGTCAGCTACTTTTGATGGGGAAAGTTCAACATGAAATTTCAGTGCTAAACTATGGGTGCAATCTATTGGCCTCGCCATTCCCGACTCGGGATGTGACGAGACCGGTAAATCTCACAAGAGGCCTCTCTAACAAGATCTTGCAAGGTCTTTGAGGGCTGGACCCAGATTTGCATATTCAAGTGAACAGTTAATCTAACTTGAATATGTCTACGCCGAATCTACCCAATGCCCGGGACCAAACAGCCTCACCTCAGAGACTCTGAGCGGACGCTGTTTAGCACTGTTTTCCACAAACGTGGACCAAGCGTATCTGCATTGGAGGGGGCGGGTGGGGGAGGATATGGGTGGTCGGACTCTGGGCAGGGCAGGGTGGTACCCTGGCATCCACAATGGCACCCTGGCAGTGCCCAGGTGGCATCCTGCCCATGCTGGGTATCCTGCCCTTATGAGGCGGGGTGCGGGTGCCTCAATGACCTCGTTATTGGTGTATTGGAGGGGGATCCAGAGGCCGTGGTGGGGGATCTATGGCACCCCGATCTTTTCCTGCACTGGCTAGGGGAGCTCCTTTAGTGCAGGAAACAGGACTAAGTGTGGCCTCAATGGGCGTTCCTCACCGAGGCCAGAAATGAAGCAGAGATCCATTTAATGATGGGGTTCTTTGCGCTTCCAGCGCAGGAAATACCCAGCTAAACGCATTCGACATGGGACTCTGTTTCTTTTCTGTTAAATCGGGCCCCATATTGCATTGTCAGAATGATACCTGCATGTAAAAGGTTAAATTATGAGGGCTGATTGCATAAACTTGGTTTGTATTCCCTTGCTATTTAAAATGAAGAAAGTACTTGATTATAAAAATATAAAGAAATTATTTGATTGGGATGGGGAAATGTTGAACAAGGTGATATAATCTTAAAATTAGAGCTAGACCATTGAGGTGGGAAATTCGAACATAAGGCATTGTCGAAATCTGGAATTCTTTTCCCCAAAAGTCTGTGGATTCTGGTACAATTGCAACTTTCAAGATTGTGATCGAGATTTTTATTCGGCAAGTGTGGCACTAATATGGGTAAGGAGAATTAAGGTACATATCAGCCACAATCTAGTTGAATGGTAGAGGATATTTAGAGGTGCTGAACATCCTACTCCTGTCCTGTTGTTACTAACTTTTTTGGAGGTCACAATCTAACCGATCTTGCTTGAGGGGATCTTTCAGGATAGTGGTATTAATGAGTGATCAGACAATGAACTATACATTAAGTTTCAAATACTGAGCTGATATCAATCATGCTGCTGTTTACCATGAAATATCCCTCAGGAAAGGGCCGAATGGTTCAAAATAACTTTTCTTTGAACAAGTGAAAGGATCCTATTCAATGTAAACTAGGATAATCTTGTCTTATAATAGTATTCCTTTACTTCTTTTTACTGGAAAGAATGAAAAGGAGAGGGATTATCAAGAAATACAGCTCTGGTGACATTCCCTATCTAAGATGTATATAATTGACAGGAAAACAGAAACACATGACTTGGCAAGTCTTGGCAAGACCATAGTCAAAGAAATTAGGTTCAAATGGATTGGGGTGGTATTCGAAGTATGCTGGTGTGCATCTTCAAGTGAGAAAACCTTAGTTCAGCTTAGATTCTTTCTTCATCACAGAATTTACTTTTAAAAATATTTTGTAGAACAGATTCTATATCCCAGAGATTGCAGTTTATTTTCAGGTATCATGCTTAAATAACAGCGGGGCCCAATTCACTAGCCTAATGTATTTGTTCTCCTTCATAGTTCTGCTGTCTGTTTATATTGGAGAGGTGACAGAACATAGGGAACATAGAACACAGAAAAATACAGCACAGAACAGGCCCTTCAGCTCACGATGTTGTGCCGTACTTTTGTCCTAGATTAAGCACAAATTAATCTAAACCCCAGCATTCTACCGTAATCCATGTGCCTATCCAATAGCCACTTGAAGGTCCCTAATGTTTCCGACTCAACTACTTCCACAGGCAGTGCATTCCATGCCCCCACTACTCTCTGGGTAAAGAACCTACCTCTGACATCCCCCCCCTATATCTTCCACCATTCACCTTAAATTTATGTCCACTTGTAATGGTTTGTTCCACCCGGGGAAAACGTCTCTGACTGTCTACTCTATCTATTCCCCTGATCATCTTATAAACCTCTATCAAGTCGCCCCTCATCCTTCTCCGGTCTAATGAGAAAAGGCCTAGGACCCTCCACCTTTCCTCGCAAGACCTACTCTCCATTCCAGACAACAGCCTGGTAAATCTCCTTTGCACCTTTTCCAAAGCTTCCACATCCTTCCTAAAATGAGGCGACCAGAACTGCGCGCACAACTCCAAATGTGGCCTTATCAAGGTTTTGTACAGCTGCATCATCACCTCACGGCTCTTAAATTCAATCCCTCTGCTAATGAACACTAGCACATCATAGGCCTTCTTCACAGCTCTATCCACTTGAGTGGCAACTTTCAAAGATCTATGAACATAGACCCCAAGATCTCTCTGCTCCTCCACATTGCCAAGAACCCTACCGTTAACCCTGTATTCCGCATTCATATTTATCCTTCCAAAATGGACAACCTCTCACTTTTCAGGGTTAAACTCCATCTGCCACTTCTCAGCCCAGCTCTCTACATCCTATCTATGTCTCTTTGCAGTCGACAACAACCCTCCTCACCATCCACAACTCCACTAATCTTTGTATCGTCTGCAAATTTACTGACCCACCCTTCAACTCCCTCATCCAAGTCATTAATGAAAATCACAAACAGCAGAGGACCCAGAACTGATCCCTGCGGTACGCCACTGGTAACTGGGCTCCAGGCTGAATATTTGCCATCCACCACCACTCTCTGACTTCTATCGGTTAGCCAGTTTGTTATCCAACTGGCCAAATTTCCCACTGTCCCATGCCTCCTTAATTTCTGCATAAGCCTACCTTGGGGAACCTTATCAAATGCCTTACTAAAATCCATGTACACTACATCCACTGCTTTACCTTCATCCACGTGCTTGGTCACCTCCTCAAAGAATTCAATAAGACTTGTGAGGCAAGACCTACCCCTCACAAATCCGTGCTGACTATCCCTAATCAAGCAGTGTCTTTCCCGATGCTCAGAAATCCTATCCCTCAGTACCCTGTCCATTACTTTGCCTACCATCGAAGTAAGATTAACTGGCCTGTAATTCCCAGGGTTATCCCTATTCCCTTTTTTGAACAGGGGCACGACATTCACCGCTCTCCAATCCCCTGGTACCACCCCTGATGACAGTGAGGACGAAAAGATCATTGCCATCGGCTCTGCAATTTCATCTCTTGCTTCCCATAGAATCCTTGAATATATCCCGTCAGGCCCGGGGGACTTGTCTCTCCTCCAGTTTTTCAAAATGCCCAACACATCTTCCTTCCTAACTAGTATCTCCTCGAGATTATCAGTCGCTTTCACACTGTCCTCACCAACAATATGGCCCCTCTCATTCGTAAATACTGAAGAAAAGTACTCGTTGAAGACCTCTCCTATCTCTTCAGACTCAATACACAATCTACCGCTACTGTCCTTGATCGGACCTACCCTCGCTCGAGTCATTCTCATATTTCTCACATATGTGTAAAAGGCCTTGGGGTTTTCCTTGATCCTACCCGCCAAAGATTTTTCATGCCCTCTTAGCTCTCCTAATCCCTTTCTTCAGTTCCCTCCTGGCTATTTTGTATCCCTCCTGTCTGAACCTTGTTTCCTCAGCCTTACATAAGTATCCTTCTTCCTCTTAACAAGACATTCAACCTCTTTTGTCAACCATGGTTCCCTCACTCGACCATCTCTTCCCTGCCTGACAGGGACATGCATATCAAGGACATGTAGTATCTGTTCCTTGAACAAGTTCCACATTTCAATTGTGTTCCCAACTTATGCACTTCAGTTCTTGTCTGACAGCATCGTATTTACCCTTCCCCCAATTGTAAACCTTGCCCTGTTGCACGCACGTATCCCTCTCCGTTACTAAAGTGAAAGTCACAGAATTGTGGTCACTATCTCCCCTACTAACAATTCCATCACTTGGCCTGGTTCATTACCAAATCCAATATGGCATCCCCTCTGGTCGGACAATCTACATACTGTTAGAAAAGCTCCCTGGACACACTGCACAAACATCACCCCATCCAAACTATTTGATCTAAAGAGTTTCCACTCAATATTTGGGAAGTTGAAGTCACCCATGACTACTAACCTGTGACTTCTGCACCTTTCCAAAATCTGGGGCGAGATTCTCCGACCCCCCGCCGGGTCGGAGAATCACCGGGGGCTGGCGTGAATCCCGCCCCCGCCGGTTGCCGAATTCTCCGGCACCGGATATTCGGCGGGGGCGGGAATCGTGCCGCGCCGGTTGGCGCGCCCCCCCCCCCCCGGCGATTCTCCGGCCCAGGTGGGCCGAAGTCCCGCCGCTAAAATGCCTGTCCCGCCGGCGTAGATTAAACCACCTACCTTACCGGCGGGACAAGGTGGTGCGGGCGGGGTCCTGGGGGGGGGGGGGGGGGGGGGGGGCGGGGCGATCTGGCCCTGGGGGGTGCCCCCACGGTGGCCTGGCCCGCGATCGGGGCCCACCGATCCGCGGGCGGGCCTGTGCCGTGGGGGCACTCTTTGCCTTCGCCATCGTCTCCACCATGGCGGAAGAGGCTCCCTCCACTGCGCGTGCGCGGGAATGCCGTCAGCGGCCGCTAACGCTCCCGCGCATGCGCCGCCCGGAGATGCCATTTCCGCACCAGCTGGCGGGGCACCAAAGGCCTTTTCCGCCAGCTGGCGGGGCGGAAATTCATCCGGCGCCGGCCTAGCCCCTTAAGGTTGTGGCTCGGCCCCCAAAGATGCAGAGCATTCCGTACCTTTGGGGCGGCGCGATGCCCGACTGATTTGCGCCGATTTGGGCGCCAGTCGGCGGACATCGCGTCGATACCGGAGAATTTTGCCCCTGTTTCCCAATCTGTTCCTCCACATCTCTGCTGCTATTGGGGGGTCTATGGAAAACTCCCAACAAGGTGACTGCTCATTTCTGACTTCAACCCATACTACCTCAGTAGGCAGATCCTCATCGAACTGCCTTTCTGCAGCTGTTATACTATCTCTAATTAACAATGCAACCCCCTCCCCCCCCCCCCCCAACCTCTCTTACCACCCTCCCTAATCTTATTGAAACATCTATAACCAGGAACCTCCAACAACCATTTCTGCCCCTCTTCTATCCAAGTTTCCGTGATGGCCACCACATCGTAGTCCCAAGTACCGATCCATGCCTTAAGTTCACCCACCTTATTCCTAATGCTTCTTGCGTTGAAGTATACACACTTCAACCCATCTCCGTGCCTGCAAGTACTCTCCTTTGTCAGTGTTACCTTCCCTATTGCCTCACTACACGCTTTGACGTCCTGAACATCGGCTACCTTAGTTGCTGGACTACAAATCCGGTTCCCATTCCCCTGCCAAATTAGTTTAAACTCTCCCGAAGAGTACTAGAAAACCTCCCTCCCAGGATATTGGTGCCCCTCTGGTTCAGATACAACCCGTCCTGCTTGTACAGGTCCCACCTTCCCCAGAATGCACTCCAATTATCCAAATACCTGAAGCCCTCCCTCCTACACCATTCCTGCAGCCACGTGTTCAGCTGCACTCTCTCCCTATTCCTAGCCTCGCTATCACGTGGCACCGGCAACAAACCAGAGATGACAAGTCTGTCTGTCCTGGCTTTTAACTTCCAGCCTAACTCCCTAAACTCCGAGATATCCCTGGCCCTGGCACCCGGGAGGCAGAGACCTGGCCGCTAGGGCCTTCCCCCGGTAAGTCATCTCCCCATCTCTCCTCTCTCTCCCCCCCCCCCCCCCCCCCCCCCCCCCAACAGCATCCAAAACGGTATACTTGTTTTGAAGGGGAACGGCCACGAGGGATCCCTGCACTGTCCGCCCGTTCGTTTTCTTTCCCCTCACTGTAACCCAGCAACTTTTGTCCTGTACCTTGGGTGTGGTTACCTCCCTGTAACACTTGTCTATTACCCCCTCTGCCTCCTGGATGATCCGAAGTTCATCCAGCTCCAGTTCCCTAACACGGTCTCTGAGGAGCTGGAGATGGGTGCACTTCCCGCAGGTATAGTCAGTGGGGACACCGGTGGTATCCCACACCACCCACATCCTGCAGGAGGAGCATGCAACTGCCCTAGCCTCCATCCCCTCTTACCTTACAGAATGTAGCTGCCCTGTGGTCCAACTGGAACGCTGCCCTCCGACTCTGCTCCCAGTCAGATGATAAAAGATGTTTTTTCATAATCAATTTACTATGTATGCGGTTGGTTAAACATTAAACCCTATGCCAGAATTGAAGAGCACATGTTTTATGTAGCTGAAAGTAAAGAAGGCACCAAGTGGATAGGGTAAAAGAAAATTAACTAGATCTGCTGAGGAAGAGAAACAAAACCAAGGCTCAAAGTGATTGGATATAAACTTGTTCGAATTATAATGTAAGAATTGAACAATGATGTGCAGTTTAAGTCTTTTCTTATGACTCTCGAAACTTAATAATTTCACCCCATCAATTCCAGGAACTGGCTGTCTGCTGATACCAAGGATGAGCGCAACCTCTGGATGCAGAAGCTGAATCGGGCTCTAGTTGACCTGCGGACTTGGCAACCAGATGCTTGCTACAGGCCTCACGTCCTGTTAAAAGAGATTGAACACCATTATTAATCAGTTTTATTTGCCAATTAATTCCTTAAACTTAAACATGAGCATTGAACAAGTGCAGATACTTGATACATTTTGTACATGAAATGTTCCTGAACAGTCACTACACTGGCACTAACCAATATGCAGCAGTGGCTGAAAATATGTTTAATAGCAGAAAAGATGGTGCTTGATTGGTCCAAATTTAACTTTATTAGGTAAAGGAGGGAAGATAAGTCATTTTGGAGGGCCATGATTATATTATATAATGTTTTATAGGAAACAGCTTTGCCGTAACAGCTTATTGAATTACAGATGTTCTTTTGCCATTGAAAAGATGCCTCAAAACTCCACACCTGATCACGTTTAAGAACAGCTGTATCTTTCATGGTTGGAATTTTATTTATAAAAATGTCACTTTCGGGTAAGTAAGGAACTGCAGATAGCAATTACTTGCAAAAAAGAGGAACTGATGTTATAAACCATACCTATAAAATATATTAATTGTGTTGTCTTCAGCCATGAGGAGGAGCTGACTGGGGCTGAAATTCTCCGTCGGCAGCGCACCCCTGCCCACACATTTCCCGGTGGCGTGGGGTGACTACAATGGGAAATCCCATTGACAAGCTGCGGGAACAGAGAATCCCGCCGCCAGTGAGCGGCACGCCGCAAGGAAAAACGCGGCTCGGAAAATGGAAAATTCAACTCTGGGTCCAGAAAGATGACATAGCTACCAATTATGTTTCTTCATGTTAGCCAACACCATTATCCCTTAATGCTGGGGCAGGCTTCAGTCCATCAACTCTACCATCGGAATCAATTTCCATTTAGTAGTCCAACCAACAGTTAGCAAAGTTTGCACACAAGGGCAACTGACTTACAAGTGAGTAGGATTGTACTGAGCCCTCTTGATAAGAGTTTTACACATTAACCAGTCTATTCAGCTGTCACACCATGAATCCTAAGATTGTTGGCCTGACACATGGACTGATTCCAGAAAATGTCAAGTTGAAATAGCAAATGCTTGTTTTTCTGTAGTTTGAAGCACTGGAGGTTTTTAAGGTACTAGAGCACACTATGCAATATTTTCAAATATATGTTTTCAATTATGCTGCTATATATTACCTGCTTGATGCTTGCAGGCTGTCACATTTAACTTTAGCAAACAGCATCTTAAGATTCTGCACGGTCAAAGGATTTATAGAGACCCTTTTTGAGAGATGTGTTAAACTTCACCTATTGTATGTCTTTCTGTTAACATCATTGTGAATTATTTAATAACCCTACTTAAAATATGTTCGGACTTAAAATATATTCAGCTCTAAAATGTTGTTTCCATTGTGTATTATAATATGTGAATTCCAATTGTCAGAATTTTAAGAGATTTTTGGATAATGCTGATAATTGCCCATCATAGAATGTGTTGGAAAGAATTCACATTATAGTTATTGCCCCAGCTGTAATTTATACCGCTATTAAATCTATGCCAAATAAGTACCATAATATCACACTAACAAACTTGTGGAATATTAAATTAAAAATTATTCTGTTTCTATTTTCAGTAAGTTTACATTCTTTGTTTTCCTCCATGTTTGTCCTGTCCATCTTCAATTGACTATTTTATCTAGTTCAATTTCTTAATGTTTTACTGTATTTTTACAAGACCAGGGTTTGGACATTGTTTAAAAATAAACTGCTTCAAAATATACAACCATCTCAAAGGACATTATTCTCATGAATTGGTTAAAAGTCAATAACCTGTACCTATGTAGCACCTTTAACATGGTGGTAAAAACAGAAGATGCTTCACAGAAGCATTATCAAATTTTATTTGATACTGAACCACATGATTTATTGGGAGCGATGATATAGTTTGTAAGTGGCTGAGGCCCAAGTACTGACCCTTGCATCACTAAAACCCTGCCATCCCTAAAGATATCCCCTTTCCTTAACCAACCATCAATTGGAGCTAATCGTGCAATTTCCAGGCCCCCAAATCTTGTGTAACAACCTCTTATCGACTTCCTTCTGAAAATCCAAATATACTATATCCACTTTGTGGTGACTCGAGGCTTCCGGTGGTTTACAAAGGGGTTTATTGTTAAAAGACAAAGACCGTTAAGTGACGAGCACAGAACACAATATAATAAGTCTTAATACTTTGGCTCTGGGATCCACACTGCTCGGGTTCCTGATCCCAGGTCCCCACGCAAGCTCCCTATTCACTGGGATTCATGACTGTTCCCCGAGCGATCATGTAGTCCATCAAGACCTTAAGGGGGCTGCACTACCACATTCCTCCCACCTTGAATCCCTTATTACAACTACCCAAAAAAAAACTATATGCAGAAGTTACAAACGTTATGAGAGCCAACAGGGAAAAGGGAGTCCATTAAAATGTCAATCGATCTGGAGACCTCTGGGTCCTCCCACAGGTAGGCACCCTTCTGGGTAATCAGCTTGTCACCTCAGGACGCACTGCCTCAACGGCAGGCAAATTGGCCTCACTGGCCTTGGCGGGGGCAGCTGCAGAGTAGATTCAGGAACCCTGGCTCCCCCTGGCCAGATGGAAATACATGAGTGTTCACAATACTGGTGGGTCTTGTTGACTCCAAGCTCAGTGTTGCCAGCCCCCTGATTCCCCAAGTGACTGATGTGCTTTCTGATGGTTTTCCAGTTGACATTGACCACATATATGAGACCATCCTGCTAGCCAAGGCAGACCTGAAGCAAAATTACAGACCAAAACCATGTGTCTCACCTGGAACGACTTGTCACCCCTCTGCTCTGACCGTTGATTCTTCTGGGAGGCCTGATGGTCCACCACCTTCCCTACCAAATTTGGAAAAACAAGATCCAACTGGGTACTCAACCAATGACCCATGAGCAGCTAAGCGGGTGTGGCTCCCATGGTGGAGTGGGAGGTTGAGTTGTACAAAGTCGTTTATCAGATTACTTTTTCATTGCATTATTTAAGGTCTGAACAGCCCTCTCAGCTAACCTATTAGACCACTGAGTGGTAGGGGCATCTTAGTACAAAAATCTGGAAATGATCGGCATTAAAATGGGTGCCATTGTCTGGCACGATGGATTCGGTACATCCCTGAATGGCAAACACTTGGCACAAGCCATTGCCGTAGTCACAGAGGTCGTGATCCCCATCTCTTGAACTGATAGCCACTTTGAGTGGGCATCCACCAGGACTAAAAACTTCTTGCCTAAAAAGGGCCCACTTAGTCAACGTGCACCTGGGTCCTAGGCGACCTGGCCATTCCCAAAGTTCAAGTGTGGTGGATGGCAGCAAGGACTTCTGCATTTGGCAAGGGTGCCACTGTTGCACCAATTCTTCAATTGCTTTATCAATGCCTGGGCACCAGATGTAGCTGCATACAGCACCTTCATCTTTGTCTGCCCTGGGTGGATGCTATGCAGCTCTAGTTTTTTAAAAATATTTCAATATTTTGATTATGAAACAAAACAAAAAAAGGGAACAAACAGGAAGTCTCACAACAAATAAATAACGCCCTGCCGTTTCCCTCCACCCACCATGCCTTTCTCTACCCCCCAGCTCCCACTACTGATGTCTCAACTATCCTTGCAGAAGGTAATAAACGACTTCCATCTCCGGGCAAACCCCCCACAGACCCTCTCAAGGTGAACTTAATTTTTCCAACTTAAGGAATTCTGCGAGGTTGTTCACCCACACCCTCTGCTTCGGCGCCCCCAAGTCCCTCCACTCCAGCAAAATCCGTCTCCAGGCTACCAGGGAGGCGAAGGCCACGATGTTGTCCTCTGGACTCCTGGGTCTTCCGACACTCTGATAATGGGCACTTCTGGACTCTGAGTAACCTTCCCCTTCAGTACCTCGGACATAATGTCAACGAACCCCCACCAGAATCCTTCCAGCTTCGGACAAGCCCAAAATATGTGGACATGGTTCGCGGGCTCTCCCACGCACTGCCCACACCTGTCCTCCACTCCCTCAAAGAACCTGCTCATTCTGGCCACCGTCATGCGCCCTATGAACCACTTTGAATTGAATAAGGCTAAGCCTAGCACAAGAAGAGGATGCATTCACTCTCTTCCGAGCCTCCTATAACCCAGCCTCCATCTCCCTCCCTAGCTCATTCTCCCACTTTTGTTTAACTTCTCATGGGGCTCCCTCCCAATCCATTAATTACTTATAAATTTCTGATACCCTATCCTCACAACTCCTGTTTACATCACCATCTTGTCCTGCAGCCCTGGGGGCGGCAGGTCGGGAAAAGATGTTACCTGCTTCCTAACATAACCCGGTACCTGTAAGTACCAGAACCCATTCCCGCTGGGCAGCTCCTACTCCTTCCAATTCCTCTAGCCTCGAGAAGCTGCCCCCCACAAATAGGTCCCCAAACCGTTCGATCCCACCCCTGGAACCTCGCGTCCAACCCCCCCTGGTGCAAATCTATGATTCCCACAAATCGACGCCCAGACCGAGGCATCCTCCAACCTCGGGTGCTGCTGCCACTGTCCCCACACCCTCAGGGCCGCCACCACCACCGACTCGTGGAGTACCTGGCTGGCGAAAACGACTGAGACGTCATCAACAGTGCCCCTAAACTAGTGTCCTTACAAGAGGCGGCCTTCATCCGTTCCTACACTGACCCCTTACCCACTTCCTAACCATGGCTATATTCACTACCCAGTAATAGTTCATTAAATTTGGTGAGGCCAGCCCCCAACAGCCTGTTCCAGAAGCACTTTCTTTACCCATGGGGATTTCCCTGCCCATTCAAACCCTGAAATCAGGGCATTAAATTTTCTTTAAAAAGGCCTTTGGGATAAAAATGGGAAGGTTTTGAAAAGCAAATAAAAACCTCGGAAGCACTGTAATTTTCACTGTTGGCACGTGCCCCGCCAGCAACAGCGGTAGCCCGTCCCATTTCTTAAATCCTCCTTCATCTGCTCTACCAACCGCACAGATTGAATTTGTGTAGTTGTTCCTGTCCCCGCGCCACCTGGATGCCCAAGTATCTACAGTTCATCCCCACCACTTTAAGCTGTAGCTCGTCCAACCTACCCTCATGTCCACTTGCTCGGATCAGGAAGAACTCACTCTTCCCCATGTTTAACTTATACCCGAAAAACTGGCCGAATTACTCTAAAATATTCACGATCCCCCCAATACCTCCCAACGGGTCTGAAATGTAAAGTAACAGATCATCCGCATCTCGCGAACCTCTATGCTCCACCCGCACTTTCCAACTCCTTGATGCACTTAGCGCCATTGCCAATGGCTCTATCGTCAAGGTGAAAAGCAACGGGGAGAGTGGGCAACTATCCCTGCCTTGTCCCACCATGCAATCCAAAATACCCTGAACTCACCCGATTCGTCCTAACACTAGCTTACCAGCACCTTATATAACAACCGGACCCAATCCACAAACCCCTGCCCAAACCCGAACCGTCCCAGTACTTCCCACAGATATTCCCATTCCATCCAATCAAAGGCATTCTCAGCATCCATAGCGACCTCCACCTCCTGTCCTATGGGGGGGGGGGGGGCATCAGAATCACATTCAATAAGCACTTAACATTCGCAGACAGATGCCCCCCATTTACAAACCCTGTCTGGTCTTCCCCTAGCACCCCCGGCACAATCCGCGGGGTCAAGATCTTTGCCAACAGCTTGGCATCCATATTTAGCAGCGAGATCCGGCGGTAGAACCCACACTGCACCGGGTCCTTATCCTTCAAATTTAAGGATATCGAAGCCTGTGATACTTGGAAGCTCCCCCTTCTCCCTCGCCTCATTGTATGCCCGTACCAGCAAGGGCCCCAGATCCCTTAAAACCTTTTATAAAGTTCCACCAGGAACCCATCCAGGGCCTTCCCTGTCTGCATCGCCCCATGCCCTCCATCACCACCAGTCCAATGGGCGCCCCAGTCCCTCTGCCAAATCTTCCTCCACTTTAGGGAACTCCAACCTGTCCGGAAATTGCTGCATTCATTCTCCCGCCGCCGGAGGTTTCGATTCATATAGCCTCATAATATTTCTTAATGCCACATTCACCCCCTCCGAATCTAAGACCGTCCTTCCTCTCCCATCCTTCACCTTTCCAATCTCCCTCACCGTCTCCTGCTTCCTAAGTTGGTGTGCCAGCATCCTGCTCGCTTTCTCCACATATTCATACACTGCCCACTGGCCCTCCATAACTGTCCCACTGCCTTCCCCGTGGATGCCAATCCGAACTCCATCTGGAGCCTCTGTCGCTCCCTCAACAAATCGGCCTCCGGGTACCTCCTACCTACCAGGATCTCCACCAGCATACCCATCGCTGCCCGCTCTTCCTATCCATATGTGCCTGGATTGATATAAACTCCCCCCTGACCACTGCCTTAAGCGCCTCCCATAGCGTGGCGGCCGAAACCTCACCCGTGTCATTCAGGTCTACGTACCCCCGAATGGCAACCCTCACTCGCTCGCACACCTCCTCGTCTGCTAGCAACCCCATGTTTAATCTCCAATCTCCCCCCCCCCCCCCCCCTCCCCCGCCATGGTCCACTTGCAAGTTCACCCAGTGCGACGCGTGGTCAGAAATCGCAATCGGTGAATACCTCGGGTTAACCACCCCCACCACAAAGTAAGAGATCCTCTAGTCCACCCAGTGCAGCGCGTGGTCAGAGACCACAATCGCCAAATACCCGGAGTTGACCACCCCCGCCAGCAAAGTCTTCACTAGAAGAAAGTAATCCATCAGTACACCCAGTGCACATGGGCGGAGTACAAGAATTCCTTTACCCTCAGCCTCCCAGACCTCCACAGATTTCCCCCCCCCCCCCCCCCCTTCCATGCGCTCCATGAACTCCTGTAGCTCCTTTGCCACCGCTGACACCCTCCCCGATCGCGGACTAGACCAATCCAATCTCGACTTGATAACCGTATTAAAATCCACCCCCACCCCGATCTTCCCTAGCCACCGCGTCATGAATTCGACATTGTCCCAATTTGGGGCGCACAAGTTCACCAGAACCACTGGCATTCCTTCCAATTTCCCACTTACCATCACAAACCTTCCTCCCTGAATCCGCCACTATATTCTCCATCTCAAACACTACCCACTTATTTATCAGCACCGTCACTCCCCGCGTCCTCCTATCCAACCAGAGTGAAAAACCTGTCGAACCCACTCCTTCCTCAGCCTAGTCTGGCCCCAATCTTCAAATGTGTTTCCAGTAGAAATGCCACATCTGCCTTTAAACTCCTCAGATGTGCTTAAACGGCTTCCTCTTGGATCTCTCCATTGCCACCGCTGATGCTTCTTTAGTAGCTGGTGTAATGGTGCCAATGCTGTGGCTAAATTAAAAATGAACCTTTCATAATAATTCACCACACTGAGGAAAGATTTGAGCTCACTGGCATTTTTGGGTGTAGGGACCTCGGCTATACCCTTGACCTTTCCTTCCAGGGATGCAATCAATGCTTTCACATCAATGCAAAATCCTAAGTACATCATTTCTGAGGCTTGAAAAGTACACTTTTCGCATTTGAGGCCCACCCCCACTCCCCGAGACCTTTTTAATGCTTCCTGCAGGCTAGACATGTGGACCTCTGGGATAATGCTGGTAACTAACATTACATAAAGGTAGACTATCACTGTGGGAGTTCCCTGGAGATTTTCCAGCATAAGCTGGAAAATAGCACAGCTTAAGCAATGCTGAACGATAGTCTTGTATACTGAAGGCCTTTGTGAGTTTTTATTGTGGCAAACTCTTCGTCCAATTCTAGTTGCAAGTCGGCATGACTAAGGTCCAATAACCAGTCCCTTCCCATCAGACTGGGCCGGTGCCCTTCCATGACAACCAAGGGCAGATTGCCCTCCTGCCCATTGAATGCCAGTGGTGTATTGGTGCTTCTGAACATCTTTAAAGTGGAAAGCTTGGCTATAGTAATATTCAAAATTAAAGGCTGAGATACAGCATGGAGATATTGGAAAATCTGCTCCCACTATGGTCACTGAAGCCCCGGTGTCGACCTTCATTTTGAGGGGTTTGTGGTTTTGGCTTGAGACAATTTCAATCGGGCCCATCTTATTCAATTGGACTGCATTCAGCCGATGCATTGCAAGCTCTTCCTCAGAGCTCGTCTCCATTATGTCCAGTAGCATCGTGGACTGCTGCTGTTGTTTTTTTCTATTGACACGTTTGCCTCGCATGGCAACGTCTTGAATGTGCCCCCATCTTCGATGCATCAGGAACACAAACTCCCAAAAATGATAGGTCTCCTGAGGATGGTCTCCCCTGCAACGATTGCAGTCCACCTCAGACTTTGGGGTGATGCCCCATTTTTCCCCCGGTCCTTAGACTTTATTCTGGTTCTAGGACCATGTCTGGTTCTCTGCTGTGCCTGGTGATCTTGCCACATGCCTCACAACCATACCGCCCCTTACTTGATTAACCTCCCCTCCAGCCACGCTTTCGAAATCAGTGGCACACTTTTCAGTGCACTCGTGTCGTTTGAGCTATCTCGATTGTTTTTTTTCCACATTATAGTGAATACAGCCAGGGGACTCGTCTGGATTTTAAGGTTATGGATCCCACAAACCAGCCGATCGGGCAACATGGGCAGCACAGTGGTTAGCACTGCTGCCTCACAGCTCCAGGGACCTGGGTTCAATTCCAGCCTCGGGTGACTGTCAGTGTGGAGTTTGCACTTTCTCACCGTGTCTGCGTGGGTTTCCTCCGGGTGCTCCGGTTTCCTCCCGCAGTCCAAAGATGTGCAGGTTAGGTGAATTGGCCATGCTAAATTGTCCCTTAGTCTCCAAAAAAGGTTAGGTGGGGTTGCTGGGTTACGGGGATAGGGTAGAGACATGGGCTTAAGTTGGGTATTCTTTCAAGGGCTGGTGTAGACTTGATTGGCCGAATGGCCTCCTGCACTAAATTCTATGGCACTAAGCCCAGTCCCAAATTCACAGTGCTTAGTGAACTGGCAAAGCCTGGCTATGAAGGCTGAGACAGACACTTCATGCACCCCCTCTCTCTTTCTTCCCCCCCCCCCCCCTGCCAACTGCAGAAGGGTAATCAAGGGCTTTGTGTTGAAATGACCTTTGACAATTTTACTATCTGGTCAAAGGTCTTTGAGTCTGATGCCTCTGAGGATGGGAGCTTCTTAATTAAGTTATACTTTTGGGGCCCACCAATGTCAAAAATATCACCTTTTACTTGTCTTTGATGATGATCTCGCTCGCAGTTTTTTAAAAAAGTAGTGGAGCTTTTCGATGTGCTGACTCTAATCCTTAGCCAATGTGGTGGCTCAAGGCAGACACTGGAGACTTCCAGTAGTTAACCAAAGGTTTTATTGATGAACGGCAAATGCAGTTAAGTCACACACACACAACACAATTTAACAGGTCTTAATACTTCGGCTCTGGGGTCCACACTGCCCCGGGTCCTGAGCCCAAGGCCCCACACAAACTTCCTATTGGCTGGGGTTCGTGAGCTTCTGGGAAATTGGCCCCAAACAAGTCATGTGGTCCATTGAGCCTGCCCCTTAAAGGGGCTCTACCACATACTTGTTCCCACATTTCTGCCCTGATACACCTCAAACACTAATGGATTTGTCGAGCACAATTTCTTTCATAAATCCTTGTTGACTCTGTCTAATCCCATTATTATTGTCCAAGTGTGGTGTTACCATTCAATTAATAATAAAATACGAAAGGCACTACAGAGCAAAGAAGACTATGCAACTAAAATACAAGATGATGGTAAACTGCTAGCACTATGGCACCAAAAAGCCTCACAGGCACAAACCGTGTCCTGCAAGCACGCCAGAAAGCTGCCACTATAATAGGTGAGGACACTTTGGGGAAACGAGTAGGTCAAAAACCTCTAAATATTCATCAGCGAATCTTCACACAAAAGCCAATGAAATAAGTAGAAGAGTCACGCAAATATGAAGAACAACAATGCTTCCTGGGTGAGATTAATGATACTAGAAATGCCTTCTGGGATACAGACAATAATGTCTGTCAATAGACACATTGCTAATTTAAATTAAACACAGGAGCAAGTAATAGTCCTGAACTGTGGCTGATTAAATAACCTTTGCAGCCATCTACAACAAAGCGGTACAGATCAGGAGGAATCATGCTCCAGGTCAAAGGTACATTGCAAGCAATGCTCCAAATATGAACAAACATGCAGACGTGTGCTTCACAACCAAGAATTCTGTCTTCCGAGTAGGAAAGCCTATGTCGACCTCAACCTCGACCAAAAGATAAAAGAAGTTAGCCAGAAAGGATCTGGTTCTGATTTTAAAACCTATTTTCCAAAATTATTCACTGGGCTGGAGTGACTGAAGACTCAATACAGAATAACCCGGAGAAACAATGCCAAACCTGTGTTCCTGTTCACCCCAAGGAAAGCATTTCAACCATTTCTGAATCAAGTACATCTGCAACTTGACAAAATGGCCAACATGAAGGTCATCTTCCATCATCACTCAGCACAGCCAAGAGAATGGTGCTCCAGGATGACCCTGGTTCTGAAACCAAACAGGTTCATTTGCAAACGTGGCAACCTGACACAACTCAACAAGACTGTTGAGGGAAATCCACCTGATGTATTTGGTGGACGACAGCTTGGCAAGCTCTGTTCTCAAAACCTGATGCTGTTATGGTCGAGGGTTTAGAAAACCCCAAAGTGTATCATGGAGTTCACCTAGCCCACAACTTTTAATAGATTTTGGTTATGGGGAACACGAGAGCCCACTTTACAGGTGTGATGCAACAGAGAACCATGAGTATTTTAAAACAAAAACTATGTTTAATCATGAACCCAGTTAACATTTTATAAACATACAGTGAACATCTTAGCAACCATCAGTTCAAATGCACCTCCCAAAGAATATAGTACTCGAAAAGACCAAAAACTTTTTACAGAAGGATAGCAGGTTTAAATTCTCTACTGAGAGCAGTTACCACTTTGAAATCACCAAATGAACATTATTTAGCTTGCAGAGATTCATACACATCTTGCTGTTACTGCAGCTTCTCCAAATCTAAAACAAAACTAAACAGCCACAAAGCAGCTTTTCAGCTCAAAATGAAAGTGAAAGACAGAAAGACACACAGCTCCACCCACACTCTGACATCACTGCTGCTATTTGAGAAACACACATTTCTTAAAGGGACTCTTACATGACACCTCCCCCCAAGAAAAAAAAAATAAACCATCAACTTCAAGATGGTTTCATTTTTCACTTTCCATTAAGAAATATTGACAGCAAATATAGTTTGTGTTTAACAGAACAAACTAAGGAAACATTTATAATAACATAGTCCATTTTAGTTCTTCCTGTAACTCGTCATCACATTTGTGACAAAGCATCGGCTATCACGTTTCCTCATCCTGCCACATGTATTATTTTTAAATGAAATGGCTGTAACAATAAACTCCATTGAAACAGTCTTGCATTGTTATTCCAGAATTGCTCCAAAAACGTTCAGGAATTATGATCAGTATATATCATTGTGTCAGACTGATTGCTGGTCACATAAATTTGAAAATGTTGCAAAACCAGCACCAAGTTCAAAGTCTCCTTCTCAATCATTGAATACTTCCTCGAGTGAGAATTCAATTTCTTTGAAAAATAACCAATAGGCCGCTCGAGTCCGTCGTCGGCGTCTTGTAGAAGCACTGCACTTACGCCCACTTCACTCGCATCAACAGCCACTTTGAATGGTTTTGTGGAATTTGGGATGGCTAACACCGGAGCAGTGGTTAACACAGCCTTCAGGCCGTCAAATGCCTGTTGACACTCCGCTGTCCACTTAAATCTGCTACGCTTCTTGAGCAAGTTCTTCAGTGGAGCAACCACACTGCTAAAGTTCGACACAAATTTCTGGTAAAGTCCATTCATACCAAGAAATCGCATTATTTCCCTTTGTGTCGAGGGTATTGGAAACTCCCCAATAACGTTTGTTTTCACATCCCGTGGGACCATTCGACCTTGTCCGTTTATATGGCCAAGGAAAGTGACTTGGGCTTTTCCAAATTCATTTTTGGCTAGGTTTACCACCAAACCTGCCTCCTGAAGTCGAACAAATAACTCCATCAGATGCTTCAAATGCTCTTTCCATGTCTGGCTAAAAATTACCAGATCGTTGATATATACCGCACAATTGGGTAATCCGGAAACAACTTTGTTAGTTGACCGTTGAAATGTGGCTGGGATGTTTTTCATGCCAAATGGCATAACTTTGAATTGGTATATACCATCTGGAGTCACAAAAGCTGAAATCTCCTTCGCCCTTTTGGATAAAAGTACCTGACAGTATCCTTTCAGTAAATCCAGTTTGGAAATAAAAGCGGATTGTCCCACCTTCTCAATGCAATCCTCCAAGTGTGGGATAGGATAAGAGTCTGGTCTTGTAACTGCATTAACCTTTATATAGTCCACACACAACCATTGGGTACCATCCGGTTTTGGCACCATCACGATGGGTGAGCTCCATTGGCTGCAACCCACTTCAATTATGCCATTTTTAAGCATACTTTCAATGTCTTTGTTAACCTGTGCCAATTTTAAAGGGTTAAGTCTATATGTAGTTTAATTGGAACAGAATTTCCCACATCTACATCATGTATAGCCATCTTAGTACTTCCCAATTTATCTCCACAAACTTGCCAATGCGATATCAATATCTCTTTCAGGTCAGTTTGTTTTTCCTCTGGAAGGTAACTCAACAATTTATCCTGTTGCTATCTTTTAGTGGCTATAAATATGGCGGTTAATAAGGTCGCCTTTCTTAATCTTAATTATGAATATGCTTTCAGGTATCTCTTGATACCGCCACAAGGTTCAACTGAATATCGATCAAAGAGCCAATACACCAGTTAGTTAGTTTAAAGTCAATGGTACTTTATTTACACACAGTATGATTTACTCATGCACAATAACACTACAGGCTAAACTATGTCTATCACTACCACCTATACTTAACTTTGGGTGCCCACTTAGGTCAGAGGAACAGTGACCGTTGTTCAGATCTGAGGCTGTTGGGTTCGAAGAGGTAGCAGGAGTATAGCTATGGTCGTCCGTACTTGCTTCTGGTGGTGCAGGTGGAGGGGTCTCTCCAGTTGAGAGCCGAT
This sequence comes from Scyliorhinus torazame, assembly GCF_047496885.1. Taxonomy (NCBI): domain Eukaryota; kingdom Metazoa; phylum Chordata; class Chondrichthyes; order Carcharhiniformes; family Scyliorhinidae; genus Scyliorhinus; species Scyliorhinus torazame. The sequence goes on from NC_092712.1 coordinate 279,073,648, forward strand.
TCCAAGAGAGCGAACACATGGCGGGGTTCCTTCTTATACTCGGGGGGGGGGGGGGGCTTTACGCGCCTTTAGGCGGGCCTTAAACTTGGTCCCAATCAATTGGGCAGCTTGTCGATCACCACCATCGATCTGAGCTAATAAAGGGGCGGGTGCCTTGATGGCTGGGCGTGTCCTAAGTGGCCGTTGGCCTTGCTTTGTTTGTATCTTCTTGCTGAGGTAGTGGCGCCGCAATGTCTGGGACGGTATCGGCTACCTGAGCACTAGTCTTTTGTTTAGCGGAGATGGGCCACCAATGTGCAAATCGGCCAAGCGTTTCGGTTCTGTCTGCAGTCTGTCTTCTAAATACACATTCAGGCTCTGTGCCTGCTTGTTATTTTGCATTGTCCATTTTTCCCTGTATGCTCTGCGAGTGTCCATTTCATATGCTGAAAGTGGTCATCCCAGATGGCTACAATCCCAATTGTCAAATTCACAGTCATCTGGATTTGGTTCGTTACTTTGAGTTAGAATCATTAAAACCTTGTCCGTTTGCTCTCCTTCCTTTTCAAAGTACCTTTTAAGCATATTCACATGACACTCGCAGAGAGTTTTCCTTCTATCCAGCATTCGTACTACATAATTCACCCTACCTAATTTCCTTTCAATCTGATAAGGTCCACAAAATCTAGCTTTTAAAGGTTCACCTACCATTGGTAACAATACTAAAACTTTATCTCCACTGGCAAAACTACGAACTTTAGATTTCTTGTCCGCGACCCGTTTCATCACATTTTGTGGACCTTTTAAATGCTGTCCAGCCAATTCACCTGCTCTGTTTAATCATTCCCTAAAATTTGACACGTAATCCAATAATGTAAGCTCCGATTTCTCACTCACCAATTTATCCTGAATCAATTTAAGTGGTCCTCTTACCTCATGACCAAAAATTAGTTCAAAAGGACAGAATTTGGTTGACTCATTAGGTGCACCCCTAATTACAAACTGTACAAATGGAATTCCTTTATCCCAATTCTCTGGATAATCTTGACAATAAGCCCTCAACATTGTCTTTAATGTCTGATGCCACCTTTCTAACGCTCCCTGCGATTCTGGATGGTATGCAGTTGATTTAAAGTGTTTTATTCCTAAGCTATCCATGACTTCTTTGAATAACTTTGAGGTAAAGTTTGATCCTGGAGACGATTGTTTTTCTGTGGGTAGTCCATATCTCGTAAAAAAGTTTAAGTAACTCCTCCACAATCTTTTTAGCTGTAATATGATGTACTGGAATGGCCTCTGGAAACCTAGTAGACACACCCATTATAGTCAAAAGATATTGATTCCCACTTTGTGTTTTAGGAAGCGGTCCTAGGCAATCAATTAGAACCCTTGTAAAAGGTTCCTCAAATGCTGGAATGGATACTAAGGGTTCTGGTGTTATCACTGCTTGAAGCTTCCCTATCACTTGACATGTGTGACATGATCGACAAAATTTAACTACATCTTTATGTAATCCAGGCCAATAAAAAATGTTTTGGGATTTTTGCTTGAGTTTTCCTTACTCCCAAATGACCTCCCATTGGTACCTCATGTGCTACTCACAGCACCTCCTTTCTATACCCTACCGGCAATACTACTTGATGAACCTCTGCCCACTTTTCATCCACCTGCATATGTAAAGGTCTCCATTTTCTCATCAAGACATCACTTTTACGGTAATAACACTCTAGTATACACTCAGATTCCTCTTCCGTGTATGCTTTCTGATACATCCATTTTATTTCTACATCTTTCTGTTGTAACTCCACCAATTTTCCTGAACTAAAAATATTCACCTCATCCTCCACCTGTTCTTTTCCAACCATTTCATCAAAAATCATTGCTGATAATTGCACTTCAACTTTATCTTCACTCTTGGATTTCTCCTCTTGTCTTAACCTGTGACTTTGCGACCTGGTTACTACACAATCCAGAAAAATCCCAGGATGTTCGTCCTTCAACACTTCAGTAGTCTGATTTTCCACTGGCTTATCAACCACAGTAGGCATCACTCCCACCTGTGATCCAGCGATATCATTACCCAAGATAAACTGTATTCCTGGACAAGATAGTTTCTCTATTACTCCTACTACCACTTCATCACTCTTCACTGGACTTTCCAACCTTACCTTATATAATGGAACACTACTCTTCTCACCCTGAATTCCACATATTACCACCTTTTCTGGCAACATTCCTCCCAAACTATATAACTCCTCATCTCTTACCATTAAAGATTAACTAGCTCCTGTATCTCTTAAAATTGTGATTTCTTTACCTGCTCCTCCTGATACACATGAGTAAACTTTATCCATACAAGTAAATTCTTTAAAGAGATCTGGCACCATCAATCACCTCTTGATCAGGCTGTAAAATCTTTTGCACCTCCTTCGCTTCACTTGGGCTTTCCTTTACCACTTTAACAAACCCCACTGTCTTATCCTGTTTTACCACATCAGCCTTCCCAGTGCTTTTTTTCCACCACCAACACTGTGACTTTACACGGCCTAGTTTATTACAGTGAAAACATTTTAAACTTTTCATGTCTCTTCCGCCCTCCTGGATTTCCTTTTTAATCTGAGGTACACTCTCCTTATTATCTCCCATCAGATCACCTTCACCTTCTCCACTTGAGTATTTCTGATATCCCCAGTTTTTATCCCTCACAGGCTGAAACTGATGTTGGAAACCAAACTTTGATTCATGAACTAATTCATAATCATCTGCCATTTCAGCTGCTAATCTTGCCATTTTAACCCTCTGCTCTTCCACATGAGTTCTCAGTACATCAGGAATTGAATTTTAAACTCCTCCAAACGTATAATTTCTCTGAGAGCTTCATATGTTTGGTCTAACTTCAAAGCCCTTATCCACCTCTCAACATTACTCTGTTTGATCCTTTCAAACTCCATGTACGTTTGACCAGGTTCTTTCCGTAAAATTCTAAACCTTTGTCTATAGGCTTCAGGTACTAGTTCATATAGTCCTAAGATGGATTTTTTCAGCTCCTCATATGTCTCAGATACGTCCTCTGATAGTGATGCAAACACTTCACTAGCTCTGCCTACCAACTTTGTTTGAATCAGTAATACCCACATGACCGGTGGCCATTTCATTTGTTTAGCCACCTTGTCAAATGAAATTAAAAAGGCTTCTACCTCCTTCTCATCAAACCTTGGCAATGCGTGAACATACTTAAATAGAACCCACCAAGCCTTCGACTAGGAAGCTCTTTCTCTTTATCCTCATCACTCTCCTCCAACTGTACATTTCCCTTCACACGCCAATTTTAACTGACTGTCATGTTTCATGGCCATTTTCTGAAGTTCAAACTCTCTCTGTTTTTCTTTTTCCCTGATCTGTATCTCCCTTTCTCTTTCTTTGTGTTCTACTGAGACCATTCTTTCCTTTCTCCTTTCTTCTCTCTCCTTTTCTTATTCCTCTCTATCTCTTTTTCTTTTTCCTCTCTATTATTTTCAAGCTGCTTTAATTCTTTTTCATGTTCAAGTTGCTTAATCTGCAACTGAATCTTTGCCATTTCCTATGAGTCAGACTGTATCTCAGGCAATTTTAAATGCTCAGCTCTACCGCGTTAAGTACCTCTTTTCGCATGCTGTCAGGTAACGTTAACTGCAATGTTTTTGTCAAATCTAAAGCCTTTTTAGTCTCTGTTCGTAAGGTACTGCTTGTGACCTTATCCACCCCCAAAAACTTCCGAGCCTCTGAAAGAATCATTGTCCACAACACACTCCCATCTTAAACTGAAATACCACACCTGAAAAGCAATCACAAATATGCTCACCCCTCACTGTCTTTAAGTTTACTAAGCCACCCAATGGATAGACTTTTATCCCGGACGAGCCCCCAATTTGTTATGGTTCAGGGTTTAGAGAACCCCAAAGTGTATCATGGAGTTCACCTGACCTACAACTTTAAATAGACCTCGGTTAAGGGGGACACAAGGGCCCACTTTACAGGTGTGATGCAACAGAGAACTAAGCATTTTTAAACAAAAACAATGTTCATTCTATGAACCCAGTTAACATTTTATAAACATACAGTGAACATCTTAGCAACCATCAATTCAAATACACCCGCCCCCAAAGAATTCAGTACGCTATAAGACATCCATAAGACAAAAAACCTTTTTACAGAAGGACAGCAGGTTTAAATTCTCTACTGAGAGCAGTTACCGCTTTGAAATCACCAAATGAACATTCTTTAGCTTGCAGAGAATCATACACATCTTGCTGTGACTGCAGCTTCTCCAAATCTAAAACAAAACTAAACAGAGCCACAAAGCAGCTTTTCAGCTCAAAATGAAAGTGAAAGACAGAAAGAAAGCCCAGCTCCACCCACACTCTGACATCACTGCTGCCATTTGAGAAACACACATTTTTTTATATATATAGAACATACAGTGCAGAAGGATGCTATTCGGCCCATCGAGTCTGCACCGACCCACTTAAGCCCACACCTCCACCCTATCCTCGTAACACAATAACCCCTCCTAACCTTTTTGGTCACAAAGGGTAATTTATCATGTCCAATCCACCTAACCTGCATGTCTTTGGACTGGGAGGAAACCGGAGCACCGAGAGGAAACCCACGCAGTCACGGGGAGAACATGCAGACTCTGCACAGACAGTGACCCAACAGGGAATCGAAACTGGGACCCTGGCGCTGTGAAGCCACAGTGCTATCCACTTGTGCTACCATGCTTCCCTTATTTCTTCAAGGGACTCTCACATGATAATGCAAACAGTGGCAGTGGCTTCAGGCAGGTACTTAGATGAAAAATTGAAGTTGATGACAACTTTTATCACCCCATTTGGTAGATTTTGCTTCAATTGGTTGCCCTTCAATATTACTTCAGCACCTTAGCGCATAATGTCGGCCACGTTACAACACCTAAATCTGCCACATGGATGATGTCCTTGTCCACAGAGTGACTGTTGAGTAACACAACATGAGACTCAAGACTGTCTTGAATCACTTGCAGGAAGCAAGATTAACACTGAATGAAAGTGCAAATTCTCTCAGACATTTGTTGACCGGCTAGTCACGTAGATGCTGCAAAGATGCAGGTGCAAAAGGGGTCATGTGTTGATAGTGGGGAAGTTCTCCTTGGAACGCAGGTAGACACGTAGCATGTCAAAGCTGCTCAGAGTATTCAATAAACTTGTTGTTCTAAGTCCTTGGTCACCTGTCATTAAAACCCCCACATCTACATGGTGTCAGAAGTTGGCATAAATGGCACAAGAACTTTGTCGCATCGACCTACTCGTGTTCGACGAAAAAATTGCAGACAACTGATCAGGATCCAGACTGCACACAGCCATAGCAAACTGGCAGTGGTACACACCCATGCCCCAGTCAAACAGTGGTGCCCATTATGTACAAAACCGGTATCTCCTACTACAGGTGTCAGAACCAGCACCATCAACCAGCACAGTACCCCAGTCATCCAGTCTACAATCCAGGCCCCCTAATGTCAGTGGAAATGGAGGCTCCTCCAGATGTCAGCACAGCAAGTCCTGCAGCCACTGGGTGTGCTCCAAAGGCACCTGATGCCACCCACACTGAGTATACCAGCCCAAGAGCATCACCAACACAATCAACTGGCACAATCAGACAGTCAGAGCGTATGACTAAACTAAATACAAAGTTCCAGGACTATGTCCTGGACTGGTCTACAACTATCCTTTGTTTAGTTTTTAAAAGGGGCTGATAAAGGAGATATGCATCAGTTGCAGTAGCTTAATCCATGTTTTGCACAATGTAAATAGTTACATGTTATTAGCATGTTGAATTTGTATGTTGTAAATAGTTTGCATAGAGTGACTGTTCTCGCACACTGTTACACTTCAGTACAAACGGTTGTCCCAACTGAAACAGGGAAGATGTAGACCGGGTGGTTGTGGACACAGTGATGGTGCAGGGGTCACATGTTGGGAGTGTGCATGTAAGAGCTATTTTGAGTATTCAATAAACTGTTGTAGTTCGAAGTCCTTGGTCGCTAATCATTGGAATCCAGCATTTCTGCAACTTCCATTTGTTTTTTAGGTCATATTGTGAGCAACAAAGGCATCATGGTGGACTGGCATAAAACAAAGGCTGTCTGCAAATTTCCAACCCCATCATCCATTCTATATCTCCAATGGGAATGGTAAACCAGCTCTCAAAATTCTTGGGAGGCTTCTAGAGTACATGACAGGGGCTTAAGGCACCCAGGCTGCATTGGGTGGAACTATTAAAAAACGTTCAGAATTCATAAATGCTTAATAGCTTGTTATAGGCCAGGGTTTAGAATCTCCAAAGTATATTATGGAGTTCACCTGACCTCTAACTTTTTGTTGAATTTGGCTAGGATGAGCACAAGAGCCTTCTCTTCAGGTGTGAGTAAACAGTTGTCCTCGACACATTAATCAAAATAAGCTTTATTCTAAGAATGGAGTTAATATTTATATAAACACACAGCAAGAATTTTTATCAATTACAATCATAAAGATACCCCACAGCTACAGTAATCTACATACAACACTTAATGAATTCCCCCTTAACTGTTCCAATTCAAAAACAAAATCCCATAAACCAAAAAACCCTTTTCAAGGGCGTGGCCCAGCACTCTGCATTCTCACTTGAATGAGACTGGCTTTCCCTGAGATTCTGACCCCGTCTCACCAGTAGGTTTAAACCCTTCCGGAAAGCAAACTATATATTTTAAGTTACCAAAACAGCAGGTAGCTATAATCAATGGTTTTTTTTCTGGCATAGATATTTAAAACAAAAATAGAAAGAGACAGGCCAAAACACTTCTGTTCTCTGTCCACAGCAGTCAAATGTGAAAGCAAAACCAGAAACAGCTCACAGAGCCACAGCCCAGCTCCACCCACACAATGACATCACTGAAGCCATGTGATAAGACAAAAAACTTTCTTAAAGGGACACTCACATGACAAGCTGGATTACAAAAAAATTTTTTGAATCATGTTTCCAATATTTAAAAAACAGATGTTTGGGACCAACCAGAAATAATAACATACGAGACACCTATTCATGTTAACATCTCCTCACTGCATTCTATACCCATACACATGGACAAAGAACATTACTTACACAACATCGCAAATGGAATTGAAATGCCAATGATGCTGGCATTAACGTGCTCAGCAAAAGTACTTGTGGGTTTAGTGCCTGTATTCCAATGAGCCACTTCATGGCAGAACCGTTTTGTAGTGCATGTAAAATGCTTATGTATAATGACCAGCAGATCTGGGTGGCAATGCTCATAATCAATCATCTGCAAGGGGGGTGTGGAAATAAGGGGTGGAGGTATTTCACACCTCCAGCACAAGGACTTGAAAATAAATATGTAAAGGAGCTCCCCGAAAACAGTAAATTAAAAGCAATTTCGATTGGTTCCTGGAAAATAAATAGTAATTCTCTTTGCAATTTAAATGAGATTTATTTGATCAGATTTACATAGCAGGACTTGGGCCAAGAAGATAAACTGGTGCGCTAATTTTGCCAACAGTGGGCTATTTTGCTCAGAAAGAATAGAAATTCCACACTGATTTGGTAGATGATGGATCCTTTTCTGAGGCTGAGACTGGATACTTTGCTCACAAAGCCTGCGTTTACATTGCTTCTTAGGAACATCTCAACAAAGTCCACATTTAGGGAATTACCGCAGGAGTGCAGTGACTTGCTGTTTTATTTTAATTAATGATGGAGTAGATCTTTGAGAGATTGACCTTGAATCTAATCTGCTTTGTGTACGAGCTGTGAATGCTTGATGCCGGGGTTCGATGTCAAAGCTGAAAGGTGCTCCATCAATACCTTTGCACTAATTAATACAAATGGATACCCAAAATAGGCAAGACACGTTTTGATATTTTCATGCAGTCAAACGACCATTTTGATCTTAGCTTTTACGGCTTGGGTTCTTATCATTGATCATTTACATTAACACCTTCTAAATTACATTGCTCTGCTTATATTTTACTGCTGTCATAACCGATAATGTGTTCATCCACCTTTCTGAAGAGGAAGTTGAATAACTCTGTTCCTTAATAAATCTGCCTCACATGGATTATTTCATTTAATAGAAAACAAATCCACAAATCTCCCTGTAAAACATTTAATTGAGGTATTTTTGGTATAGTAACAACAACAAAATAAACAATATACATGAAACCATAAACATAGTGCAAAAGCCATTTACCTTTTGTACAGGTCCCACCCTTATTGACCCCCTACTCTAAACTAAACTACCCCCCATCTGCTGACGATTAATTTCAACAAAGAAGTCGACGAACGGTTGCCACCTCTGGGTGAACCCTAACAGTGACCCTCTCAAGGCGAACTTGATTTTCTCCAAACAGAGAAAGCTAGCCATGTCCGATAGCCAGGTCTCTGACTTTGGGGGATTTGAGTCCCTCCATGCTAATCGTATCCGTCTCCGGGCTACCAGGGAGGCAAAGGCCAGAACGTCTGCCTCTTTCTCCTCCTAGATTCCCGGGTCTTCTAACACCCAGAAAATCGCCACTTCTGGACTCAGCGTCACCCTTGTTTTTAACACCGTGGACATGAAATCCGCAAACCCCTGCCAAAATCCCCTAAGCTTTGGACATGTCCAAAACATGTGGACATGGTTCGTGGTCCTCCCACACATTTTGCGCACCTATCCTCCACCCCAAAGTATCTGCTCATCCGGGCCACTGTTTTGTGAGCCCGATGAACGACCTTGAATTGTATCAGGCTGAGCCTGGCACATGTTGACTCTACTCAACGCCTATAGACCATCCACTATCTCACCTCGCAGCTCCTCCTCTCACTTGCGCTTCAGCTCCTCGGTCTGCATCTCCTCCAACCCCATAAGCTCCTTATAAATGTCCGAGACACTCCCTTCTCCTACCCACCCTCTGGAAACTACCCTGTCCTGAATCCCCCTTAGCGGTAGGAGTGGGAAGGTTGACATCCGGTTTACGAAGGAAGTCCCGCACCTGCAGGTACCTGAATTCATTTCCCCTCGCCAACCCAAACTTTTCCTCCAATGCCCTCATACTCGGAAAGCTCCCCTTTATGAACATATCCCCCATAATCTCAATCCCCGCTCTCCTCCATAACCGGAACCCCCCATCCATACTTCCCGGGCAAACCGGTGATTATCACAGATTGGGGCCCAGACCGATGCTCCCACTGCTCCCACATGCCTCCTCCATTGGCCCCAAACTCTCACGGCTGCCACCACCACTGGACTGGTGGAGTACCGTGCCAGCGGGAACGGCAGAGGCACAGTTGCCAACGCCCCCAAACTGGTGCCCTTACATGAAGCCGCCTCCATACACACCCATGCCGACCCCTCCCCCACCACCCACTTTCTGATCATGGCTATATTAGCCGCCCAGTAATAGTTGCTAAAATTTGGCAGCATTAGCCTGCCCTCTCCCCGACTCGTTTCAAGCATTACCTTCCTTACTCGCAGGGTCTTGCCCACCCAGACGAAGCCCGTGATCCCTCTGTTGACCCACTTAAAAAAGGACTGCAGAATAAAGATGGGGAGACACTGAAATACAAATAGGAATCTCGGGAGGAACATCATCTTCACTGTTTGCACCCTCCCAGCCAGAGACAACGGAAGCGCGTCCCATCTCCAAAAATCGTCCTTCATTTGGTCCACCAGCCGGGCCAGATTCAATTTTTGCAGCCGGTCCCATTCCTATGCCACTTGGATGCCTAGGTACCTAAAGCTTCCCTCTACTAACGTAAACGGCAGCACTCCAAGTCACCTCTCCTGTCCCCTCGCCTGGACCACAAACATCTCACTCTTTCCCATATTAAGCTTCTACCCTGAAAACCGGCCAAATTCCCCTAGAGTCCTCATGCAATGCAAACAGCATCACAAACATCTTTCATGAAACGCAAAACGTTTTCTTAAAAAGAATCGACCTGATCTGGTTGAAGCCTGCTCTCCTCCTGGCCACCTCTACACACAGGTCCTGGTAAACCCACAGGATGCTATTGTCCCATTTACAGCTCCGTGTCTGCTTGGCCCACTGTAGAATGCGTTCCTTATCTTGAGAAGCTGTGGAATCTCACCACCATTGCACTCGGGGGCAGTCTCCCATTCAGGGCTTCCTCACGAGTGCTCTGTGAGCCCTATCCACCTCCAAGGGCCGGGAGAATGCCCCATCCCCCAGCAACTTCACAAACATGTCTGCAAGAGCCCGACAATTCTTAGGATCTGCCGGCGGGACCTATTTTCTAGATCCTCCACCTTCTCCAGGAGCTTTTTCTGCTGGTCCCTCAGTATCCCCCCCCCCTCCAGCTCCACCGCAGTCTGATGTTCCTCCTGCTCAGTCAGCACCTTCTCCACCTTCTGGATCACCCGATCCTGGGCGTCCAATCTATGCTCCAACCGCTCAATCAACTCTTTTATCGGATCCAAGCAATCCCGTTTCTGCGTAGCAAAGCCTTCCTGAATGACTTGCATCAGCTGCTCTTTAGACTGCTGGGTCGACAAGCCAGAGGTCCGAACCTCCGCCATGCTGTCTTCTGTTGCAGCTACAGCCCAAGCCTTCTCTATCTTTTTGTTTCTGCCCTTACAAACACTTCTAGTCCTTCTCGCCATGCACCGGAGTGGGAATTCAGTAAACAATTGCACTAACATCCGTTTTACAATTCAAGTCCGGTAGAAAAACGGGGGAAAGGTCCAAAAGTCCGACCAGAGCGGGAGCCACCAAATGTGCGATTTACTCCTTCATAGCCGCCACCGGAACGCCTCCCTGTAAAACTTTTAATAGCTAAGCAATGATTTTAAAGGGCTATCACCTTAATGCTTCTGACATATATCTTATTTTAAATGCAAAAGTGATGGAAATAATTTCAAAATACGTCATCAAATCTATTGCAGATAAAGTCATAATTACAAAATGAACCCTGGAATTTCCTTTCCAAGCAATGCAGAACAATGTCACTAAATGCAAATACGTACTTACGAATTAGGCACTGGAGTAGACCTTTCAACTCCCCTGGCCTGCTCCACCATTCAGTAAGATCATGGTCTCAGCTCTAAATCCCTTCCTACTCCCCATGCCCTTGTCAAACACAAGCCATCCAAAAATATTCAATAACCCTGTCTCTACCACTTTCTGGGGAAGAGGGTTCCAAAGACTCACGCCCCCTCTAAGAGCAAACATTTCTCCTCATCTCAGTTATAAGTGGGTGACCCCTTATTTTTAAATTGTGTCCCCCCCCCAGCTCTAGTCTCTCCTGCAAGAGGAAACATCCTTTCGGCATCCAACCTGTCAAGTCCCCTCAGACTCTTGGATGTTTCGCACCCCCCATTCTTCTAAACTCCAATGGATACAGATCCTACCTATCCAACCTTTCCTCATAGGAATACCCCCCTTAGTCCAGGAATCAATGGAGTGAATTTTCTCTGAACTGTTTCCCATGCAGTTATGTCCTTTCTCAAATGAAGAGACCAAGGGCTAAATTTTCCAACTCATGACGTCCGCGTCCGCCACCGATTCCATGCTCCAGTCCCTCGCTGGTGGCAATAATGAGATCCATGCCCGCACCGGTGGTGGCCTGGACTAAGGGTGGCCTGCAAAACTTGCATTTGCATGAATTTAAATATGATTAGCACGTTTGACCCACTATGCTCTGGGCCTCCGCGATGCTCCACCCCTCTCAGGCAGAAGTCACACGGGCGTGGTTTATTGCAGGTATTTACAAGCGGGGACTGGACGCCATGGCTACCAAAGGGGAGAGAAAAGGTAAGCAAAGTTTGGAAAAATGTTACAAATTGTACCACTTGCTGGGCGGGGGGGGGAGGCTGCTGGCTGCCAGGGCAGGGGAGCGGCGGTGTAGTGGTGAGTAACTTGCTGGCAGCTGCGAGGATTTGGGGTGTCCCCCTCAGGATCCGGGTGGCCTGGCTCAGGCTGCCATTGCTGCAGTATTTGTTTCAAACACACCAATTTGGTACAAGGTACAGGCCCCAGGCTGCTCACACTGCCAACTGCTCACTGTGTCCTGTAAATGTTCACAGAGCCTCTGGTCATTTGGGAGCCCACCCAGGCCTCCCCTCTGGAAACCTTCAGACCCCAGCTGACCCATCAACGGGATGGGCGTGGCCAAGCTTAAGCAGTGACACACCAGGTACTGCCACTCCTCAGTGCTCTCAGCAGAAGCACAGCCTTTAAGGGGAAGCAGGGGAATAGCAGAGTTCACACCAAACAAAGGACACATGCACCATGGCCTCTGGCACCCTCCCTGGCACACAGCCCCTCTGAGGGCAGAGGTCTCACCAGTGACACTATCAGCCAGCCCACTCCGCAGGACCACCTGCTGCCCCCAAGCCCTGCCTGTACACCGCACTGCAGCTCCCCTCCATCCTGCCCTCGGACAGGTTGTCACAACCTGTGTGTCACGCCCAGGATCCACATTACACTGCAGCTACACTCCCAGCAGATGCACACTTCACTTCCTTACCTTCATCTGTATTCATAGAATTTACAGTGCAGAAGGAGGCCATTCGGCCCATCGAGTCTGCACCGGCTCTTGGAAAGAGCACCCTACCCAAGCCCACACCACCCTATCCCCATAACCCAGTAACCCCACCCAACACTAAGGGCAATTTTTGGACACTAAGGGCAATTTTGGACACTAAGGGCAATTTAGCATGGCCAATCCACCTAACCCGCACATCTTTGGACTGTGGGAGGAAACCGGAGCACCCGGAGGAAACCCACGCACACACGGGGAGAACGTGCAGACTCCACACAGACAGTGACCCAGCCGGGAATCGAACTTGGGATCCTGGATCTGTGAAGCAATTGCGCTAACCACTATGCTACCGTGCTGCCCAACTAGGCACCTGCCCACAGCCAAGCATGGAGGCAATTGGTGGCACACAGTGACCTTCTTCACCACACAACCAGGTGCCTCCCTGCAAGTGGGATAACACACGGCCCACCCAATGAGGACACTGAAAGGGGTTGCAGCAGCCCCTGGTACCCCTGTTCACAGGGACGGGTGGTGAGCGTAGAGGCTTCCCGGTGCCACTCACTGATGGGGACAGAGATGCAATGTGGAAGGTAACGCATGTGGGGGGAACGGCTGAGGGATGGGGGTGGGTTTGCGGGGAGATGTGGAGTGTGGAGCTGAAGTGCAAGTCAGGGTCACCGTGCAGCCTGTTGAATCAGGATTGGCAAGGGAATACTCATCTTGCTAACACGTCTCCTCTTTTACCTCCCCTGCAGAGGGTGAACCTCGGAGTACAGCGAGGACTACTCGCTATCTCCTTGATGCAGCTGCCTTTACGGCTACACGGAGTCTGGAGGCACAGGGCTTATTCAGGGAAGACCATGCACAAAAGGAGCCTTCCCCTCTTGGGGCACAGGCCAGCCGGTAAGGCTCCAGTGCCAGCCACCCAACAGGGTGAGGAGGAGGTGCGAAGGAGATGCCGCATCAGCGCCTGTTCTTCGAAGAAATTCTGGAGCGCCTGTACCGCCAAAGACTTTGGTTAACCAAGGAGACTGCACCACTTGTACCAGATGATGTTGCACCTGGTACTGCGAGGGTATGGAGGTGGATAGTCGCTTCCAGTGGCTGTCAAGGTGATGGTCACCCTGAACATTTATGTCTATGGGTCTTTCCAGGGATGAGCGGGGACCCGTCTGGGATATTGCAGACATCCGTACACAGGTGTATCCGTGCTGTGACGGTTGCCCTATGCGCCCTGGCAGTAGACTATATAAACTTAAATAGAATGGACCAAGCCCACCAGGATGCCTGGGCAGCAGGATTTACCATTATCACTGGCATGCCCCAGGTCCAAGGGGTGATCGATGGCCACACATGCCCCCTAAAAGCACTGACTCATCAGGGGGTGCCCTTCATCAATCGGAAGGACAATCAGTGTGCGACCACCAGCTGCGCATCGTGCATGTCTGCGCCCGATATCCAGCAGCCTGCACAACGCATATGTCCTGGTGCAATTGTCAGTTCCCGGCACCTTCGAGGCGCTCCCTCGAGTGAGGGGTTAGCTCTTGTGAGGGTGACAAGGGTTATCCGCTGAAGTCTTGGCTAATGATGCCTGTCGGGACGCTTCAGACCAATGCAGAGAACCACTATAGTGACGTTATTCTATGTTCAGGGCGCATTACCTGCTCTCTGCCACTTCTGGCGGGACTTAAACGTTTGCATTTAAAGGCTGGTTGGGTCCTGCATTCTGAAAAGCCAGTCACGGCCTTTGAGAGCTTCTGCGATCAGGAATGCTTGCTCCATAACCCTCCTGACACCCATCCGTGACCCACCCGTGGGTCACCACCCTGAATTTGAAAAACCCTGCACTAGAGTACTGCACGTTTTGCCCTTTTATCTTAGTTTCAGCCGTTATTTTCTTTTGAAAACCCACATAATGAATGGGATAAGAATCCTATAGGTGTAATGCCCAGAAAAGCCAGGGAAAAAAGGCAGACAGTAGACATTGACTTGTTATGTTCTAGGTGTAACATAAGCGGCTTCCTTGTGGTGGACTTGACAAAGGAAGGTTCAGACGTGGAGATAAGTTCAACACGTTTATTAAACTATTTACACTTCTATTACTTAGGTTCGACACTACTGCTAATCCTACTATAGCTACCCAGACTGACTAACCAGCTGCTGCAATCCACGTGGTGGGAGTGATATTGAATCAACCCTGTGTCTCTACTCACTGACTGTCTCCACTGGAAAGAGGCAGATCATGGTGTCCTTTATATATGGGTTGGTGTGATGCCCTCCTGTGGTTGTGTCACCTCTGTGTGTATCGTGAATGTCCATTGGTCGTGTCCTATCAAACTGATCTATTGGTTGAGTGTGTGTGTGTGATGTCTTTGGTGCTCCCTCTAGTGTCTAGCTAGCCTACGTGCATTTACATTGATGCACACCACCACATCCCCCATTTTTTATATGTTACATATTTTCTATACACTTTGAGAAAGTTGAACAAAGAACAGGTAGATAAGGTAAGGTATATACAAGTCATGGAAACAGTGATTAAACAATAAGTCCAAATCATTTGTGTGAGTCCAAATACCATCAATCATAATGGTCAAATGTCTCTCTTGGTTATAAACGCCATCAATGTCCCTGTGTCACAGGAACCAAGAAGTGGTCAAATCACTTCGCTGTCTGATTTGGAGTCCCTTTCTTTTTTGATGTTTGTGATGGTGCTGTCGGATGGCATCTTGTAGCTGATAAGGTGTTGACGTTGAAGAGGTACCATCAACAGTGTCATTCTAGGTCATGGATGTGCCATATGTTGAAGTTGGATAAGACTGTACATACTGGTTCTGGCCACATGCTGTGCAGGAAGGTTGACCCTGCTGAGAAGCATTGAAGCTTGTTGAATTGGAAACAGAATTGCTGCTCGCATAAATACCTGGTGATGGTGTGAAACTAGAACCTTGCATCTGATAGGAATATGCCGTCTAGCCAGGCTGGGGTGCAGCAAATCCTGGGCTGTAACTAAGGCATCCAGTCTGTAGTGCAGATTGCGCTTGCGGTAGTCCTCCTTTGGTCTTGATTCCATTAGAGGGCAATCCGTAGTGCTGGCCTGTTTGAGAATATGCTGCATAGACTGCTGGCTGCTGCATGCCTGAATACTGGGTTTGTCCAGCATGAGCTGTCATTGGCCGCACTGCTGGTGTGGAAAAAATGTGTGGATATAGCTGTGGTGAATATTGGTGTATTCCTCTTGGACTATAGCCGCTGCTTGTTATGACTGACCCAGTGTAATTGTTAATAATCCATCACCTGTCGTTGTGGCATCTGCTGTCACCCTGAGCGTGCCATCACTGAGGTTGCGGCACTCCCTGTCTGGAGTAAAGTCCGGCTTACGTGAATCAGAGTCGGCGTTTGGTTGCTCCCCATCTGGAGTCTGGTCTGTTTTTTGTTGATGCTCCCTGTCCGGAGTCTTAGCAGGTTCACTGGAGTCAGCTGGGATTTCTTGAAGCTGCACGTCTGGAGTCGGAACATGCAGGAATGCATTGACTTGTGGAGCGGTTCGAGCGAATTAGGGTGAAAGTATCGTGGTGTCACCGGAGTCACCAATGGTCTCACAGTGATTGTCGAGTGCCTCTGTACACACTAGCTGAGGTCTGTCACTTTGCACATCTTGCATGGGAAGTGGGATGCTGTCGTCACTCGTCTCACATACTGTGGGTAGAGCCTCAGTAGCTGCTTGTTCCTCATTTGGGTTGGGTAATTGTCAGAGTCTTCATCTGGTGGCGCAACCAATGTGGGTGGACTGTCATTGTCTTGCTGTTGTCCTTCATTTGGGCTTAGATTGTCATCGTTGTTTTGTTCTTCACTGTAGCATGATAGACCGTCATGGTCATCCTGCTGTGCACTGGAGCATGGTAGACTGTCATAGTCTTCTTGCTGTTTACTTGAGCATGGCAGACTTGCATCGTCTGCTGCTAGTTGGTCAGAGGAGGTTGCTAGATCCTCATGGTCTTGTTCCTGCAAGGACTGCATGTCGGAATCTTGCGTTGCTTCTATCGTGGAGGCTGTCCACGAGCTCACTGCGGAGGCTTGTGACACTGGAGTCACTTCGTGTTCGTGCAAGGACTGCGGTGTGGAGTCTTGCGTGTCTTCTTTCGTAGAGTTGGGAACCCTGAGCGGTGCGTGGACCATGCTCTGTGTGGCAGCAGGCCGCTCTCTGTGGGCTTGTACCGCTTTCTGTCACTTGGTGTCAGGCCGCAGCATCATCCTGCACCCATGAGTCGGGATGTCATATCTGCTGGGCTGAACATAGAACATAGAACATAGAAAATACAGCACAGAACAGGCCCTTCGGCCCACGATGTTGTGCCGAACCTTTGTCCTAGATTAATCATAGATTATCATTGAATTTACAGTGCAGAAGGAGGCCATTCGGCCCTTTGAGTCTGCACCGGCTCTTGGAAAGAGCACCCTACCCAAACTCAACACCTTCACCCAACACCAAGGGCAATTTGGACATTAAGGGCAATTTATCATTGGCCAATTCACCTAACCTGCACATCTTTGGATTGTGGGAGGAAACCGGAGCACCCGGAGGAAACCCACGCAGACACGGGGAGGACGTGCAGACTCCGCACAGTCAGTGACCCAAGCCGGAATCGAACCTGGGACCCTGGAGCTGTGAAGCAATTGTGCTATCCACAATGCTACCGTGCTGCCCTTGAGAACAAATAAATCTACACTATATCATTTAACCGTAATCCATGTACCTATCCAATAGCTGCTTGAAGGTCCCTAATGTTTCCGACTCAACTACTTCCACAGGCAGTGCATTCCATGCCCCCACTACTCTCTGGGTAAAGAACCTACCTCTGATATCCCTCCTATATCTTCCACCTTTCACCTTAAATTTATGTCCCCTTGTAATGGTTTGTTCCACCCGGGGAAAAAGTCTCTGACTGTCTACTCTATCTATTCCCCTGATCATCTTATAAACCTCTATCAAGTCGCCCCTCATCCTTCTCCGTTCTAATGAGAAAAGGCCTAGCACCCTCAACCTTTCCTCGTAAGACCTACTCTCCATTCCAGGCAACATCCTGGTAAATCTTCTTTGCACCTTTTCCAAAGCTTCCACATCCTTCCTAAAATGAGGCGACCAGAACTGTACACAGTACTCCAAATGTGGCCTTACCAAAGTTTTGTACAGCTGCATCATCACCTCACGGCTCTTAAATTCAATCCCTCTGTTAATGAACGCGAGCACACCATAGGCCTTCTTCACAGCTCTATCCACTTGAGTGGCAACTTTCAAAGATGTATGAACATAGACCCCAAGATCTCTCTGCTCCTCCACATTGCCAAGAACTCTACCGTTAACCCTGTATTCCGCATTCATATTTGTCCTTCCAAAATGGACAACCTCACACTTTTCAGGGTTAAACTCCATCTGCCACTTCTCAGCCCAGCTCTGCATCCTATCTATGTCTCTTTGCAGCCGACAACAGCCCTCCTTACTATCCACAACTCCACCAATCTTCGTATCATCTGCAAATTTACTGACCCACCCTTCAACTCCCTCATCCAAGTCATTAATGAAAATCACAAACAGCAGAGGACCCAGAACTGATCCCTGCGGTACGCCACTGGTAACTGGGATCCAGGCTGAATATTTGCCATCCACCACCACTCTCTGACTTCTATCGGTTAGCCAGTTCGTTATCCAACTGGCCAAATTTCCCACTATCCCATGCCTCCTTACTTTCTGCATAAGCCTACCATGGGGAACTTTATCAAATGCCTTACTAAAATCCATGTACACTACATCCACTGCTTTACCTTCATCCACATGCTTGGTCACCTCCTCAAAGAATTCAATAAGATTTGTAAGGCAAGACCTACCCCTCACAAATCCGTGCTGACTATCCCTAATCAAGCAGTGTCTTTCCAGATGCTCAGAAATCCTATCCTTCAGTACCCTTTCCATTACTTTGCCTACCACCGAAGTAAGACTAACTGGCCTGTAATTCCCAGGGTTATCCCTAGTCCCTTTTTTGAACAGGGGCACGACATTCGCCACTCTCCAATCCCCTGGTACCACCCCTGTTGACAGTGAGGACGAAAAGATCATTGCCAACGGCTCTGCAATTTCATCTCTTGCTTCCCATAGAATCCTTGGATATATCCCGTCAGGCCCGGGGGACTTGTCTATCCTCAAGTTTTTCAAAATGCCCAACACATCTTCCTTCCTAACAAGTATTTCCTCGAGCTTACCAATCTGTTTCACACTGTCCTCTCCAACAATATCGCCCCTCTCATTTGTAAATACAGAAGAAAAGTACTCGTTCAAGACCTCTCCTATCTCTTCAGACTCAATACACAATCTCCCGCTACTGTCCTTGATCGGACCTACCCTCGCTCTAGTCATTCTCATATTTCTCACATATGTGTAAAAGGCCTTGGGGTTTTCCTTGATCCTACCCGCCAAAGATTGTTCATGCCCTCTCTTAGCTCTCCTAATCCCTTTCTTCAGTTCCCTCCTGGCTATCTTGTATCCCTCCAATGCCCTGTCTGAACCTTGTTTCCTCAGCCTTACATAAGTCACCTTTTTCCTCTTAACAAGACATTCAACCTCTCTTGTCAACCATGGTTCCCTCACTCGACCATCTCTTCCCTGCCTGACAGGGACATACATATCAAGGACACGTAGCACCTGTTCCTTGAACAAGTTCCACATTTCATTTGTGTCCTTCCCTGCCAGCCTATGTTCCCAACTTATGCACTTCAATTCTTGTCTGACAACATCGTATTTACCCTTCCCCCAATTGTAAACCTTGCCCTGTTGCACGTACCTATCCCTCTCCATTACTAAAGTGAAAGTCACAGAATTGTGGTCACTATCTCCAAAATGCTCCCCCACTAACAAATCTATCACTTGCCCTGGCTCATTACCCAGTACTAAATCCAATATTGCCCCTCCTCTGGTCGGACAATCTACATACTGCGTTAGAAAAGCTTCCTGGACACACTGCACAAACACCACCCCATCCAAACTATTTGATCTAAAGAGTTTCCACTCAATATTTGGGAAGTTAAAGTCGCCCATGACTACTACCCTATGACTTCTGCACCTTTCCAAAATCTGTTTCCCAATCTGTTCCTCCACATCTCTGCTACTATTGGGGGGCCTATAGAAAACTCCTAACAAGGTGACTGCTCCTTTCCTATTTCTGACTTCAACCCATACTACCTCAGTAGGCTGATACTCCTCGAACTGCCTTTCTGCAGCTGTTATACTATCTCTAATTAATAATGCCACCCCCCCACCTCTTTTACCACCCTCCCTAATCTTATTGAAACATCTATAACCAGGGACCTCCAACAACCCTGAAGATCCTCAAATCCGAAGAACTCGTCGTCGGGGTCGTCAATGTGCAACACGTCTAGTTGCGGTTCGGATTTGGTACTGGGGTAGCCTCCCAAGGTGAAAGGTTTGTTTGAGTCGTTGTCTTCTAGGACCATATCATCACTGTTTGCGTCGGAGCTGGCATTGGGCTCGCGAGGTCCAGAGAAAATGTAACGGTCGGCTTCAAAGTATTCAAGGTCGGAATCATCGGTTTGGGCATAGGTAACTGCTTGTTGCAGGGTTCTTTGGAGGTTAATTTCATTTCCTGGTTCAATTTGAGGCATTGTGCTGTCATTCCAGGTGAAGGAAGGTTGTTTTACGGCTTTAAAAGATTTTTTCTTTGATTTGGGACGTTTCCCCTTTAAATGGGCGTGGTCCAGGGCCTCTGACGCCATGACGCATGTGACATCATACGTAGGAAACGTACCGCTGTTCCTGTACCGATGGCCGTTTTCGTGATTGCGCCTGTGCGGCGTCTCACACATACGCAAACGGACCTTCCCGTTCTGTGCGCTTCTCGCGCAACCGTGCAAGTGCAGTCCCTTTAGAAAGATGGCCGCCGATCAAAATTGTTGTCTGCTCTGGGATCTCGGCCTCGTGGTGAGTATTGGCGCTTCTCTTACCTTTTCTTGCTGGTTGGAGTGTGTTTTCCTCACAGTATTTGCCGAATTTGTCCAGAACTGCCTGGAAGTCGCTCCTGTTTTGCCCTTTGGAGAACTTGAATTTTAAAAAGATTTCTTCTGTTCTGGCACCGGTGATTCTGAGCAAAAGCTCTGTCTTTTCAGCATCGGCCACGTCTTCTAGGTCGGCTGCCACCAGGAAGATTTCAAACTTTTGCGAGAATGCCTGCCAGTTTTTGCGGAGATCGCCGTGGCACTGGAGCTGCTGCGGAACCCGGATCTCGAACATCTTGCCTGGGTATCGTTGCTGGTTGTCACTGTACGCTGAGGTATGGCTATATGGATTGAAACAGTTCACTGCTGGTACCATGATTTGTTATGTTCTAGGTGTAACATAAGTGGCTTCCTTGTGGTGCACTTGACAAAGGAAGGTTCAGATGTGGAGATAAGTTCAACACGTTTATTAAACTATTTACACTTCTATTACTCGGGTTCGACACTACTTCTAATCTTACTATAGCTACCCAGGCTGACTAACCAGTTGCTGCAATCCACGTGGTGGGAGTGATATTGAATCAACCCTGTGTCTGTACTCACTGACTGTCTCTACTGGAAAGAGGCAGATCATGTGTGTGGTGTCCTTTATATATGGGTTGGTGTAATGCCCTCCTGTGGTTGTGTCACCTCTGTGTGTATCGTGAATGTCCATTGGTCGTGTCCTATCTAACTGATGTATTGATTGAGTGTGTGTGTGTGTGATGTCACTGGTGCTCCCTCTAGTGTCTAGCTAGCCTACATGCATTTACATTGATGCACATCACCACAAACATTCGGCGATGGAATCGGAGGCCTCTCAGAGCCCGTTGGCGGAGGCAACCTCTGGGCTCCGGCCACTCTAATAACGACCAAAGTGCTTTTGAATACCTTAACGAAAGAATTTGATAAACACTGGGCCTTTGTGTGTCGGTGGACCTCCGGGAAGTTCCACAGCTTCAAAGAGAAAGAGCGGATTCTGAGATGAGTGAGAGAGCATCGTGACTTCGAATGGGAAGGCCGCACCATCAGGTCTTACCAAGACGTGGGAACGGAGCTGGCAAAGAAGGCTACATTCAAAAAAGCCAAGGCTGCCCTGTACAAAAATGGAGTCTGATTCAGTGTGGTGTACCGAGCACGGAGAAGAGTGACTTTGGAGGGAAAGGACTATTTATTTGCTGCACTGGGGAGAAGCAGGCTCCTTTGTAAAGAAACATGGTTTGGGCTCATGTGATTGAGTTTTTTGGGTGTTGGGGATGAGCATGTTGAATTGTTAGGATTCCATGTTCATTTTTGAATTTTCCTGTTCTTGTTGGGATTGAATTTTTACAGTTTGGGCCTGAGTTTGGAGTTTAGTTTTATGTTCTGTTCTAATTGTTATTGAAATATATAGCTCCCTGTTGGAACACAATGGTTTATGGGATTTAAATATTTTGTCGTTTGTAAACATTTTTCTTCACTCTAGTTGGGAGCCGCTCTGCCAACCTAAGAGTGAACTAATGGGAGTGTTTTTTTTTAGATAATGAGCTTAGAGTTCTTGTTTAGTTTAAGTTTGGTTTGTTAGAAGTAGATTTTATTTTTTTATGTTCGCCTTGCTGCTATCTGTATGCGTACTTGGGTGGGGTAGTGCCCGAGGGTGAGGTGGTGGGGGGGGCAGTTTGTTTAGTCTTATGATTTGGTTCGGTGGCCATCTTGGGTGGGCCTGGTTGCTGCACCTTTTATGTATCTGTTGGATAATCTCGCTTGCTGAAAATGGCTCACTCCTGATTGAGGGAGTTGTGGGAGACCCCCAATTCGTTTGGTCACCTGGAATGTCAGGGGGTTGAATGGCCTAGTGAAAAGGTTGAGGGTATTTGCTCACCTTAAGAGTTTAAATTCTGACATGGTGTTTCTGCAGGAGACTCATCTGCGGGTCAGAGACCAGGCAAGGCTGCAGAAGTGGTTGGACGCGACAAGTCTTTCATTTGGGTTATGATGGTAGGGTCCATGGTGCGGCAATATTAATAATAAAAGGGTTCCGTTTTCTGCCGCTAAGATCTTGGCTGACCTCAGTGGCAGTCATGTTATTGTCTGTGGCTCTCTGGCGGGCACTCCGGTGGTTCTGGTTAATATCTATGCCCCAAATGGGATGATACAAATTTTATTAATAACCTGGACACAATTCGAACTATCGTCAACGGACAGACCGGTGAGTCAGCTGTGATGCTGGAGGGGTGACTTCGCCATTGAATTTTATAAGACGTTTGTCGAACAATTGGTACCTTTAATTCTGGAGATGTTTAATGATTCCTTATCCCGGGGTTTGTTGCCCTCTACCCTCACACAGGCATCCATCTCCTTGATTCTCAAGAAAGACAAAGGCCCAACAGTGTGTGTGGGTCATATCGACCTCTTAAATGCGGACGTTAAGTTACTTGCCAGAATGTTGATGCTGTGGCTGGTGCTCTGCCTCCCAGAGGTGATCTCGGTAGACCGGGCAGGCTTCCTTAAGGGTCAGCAATTATCGGGCAATGTACGTTGTTTGCCCCTCCTCAGTGCTCGAACAGGAGGCGATTGTTTCCTTAGATGACGAAATGGCGTTTGTTTGAGTGGAGTGGGAATATCTGTTTGAGATCCTGGATTCAATTACAGTATAGGGCCCCAACTGCTAGTCTTCATACGAATGCTCTGAACCCATTGAATGGGGGCACGAGACAGAGGGGTCCACTGTCTCTGCTCCTGTTTTTTTGGCAAAAGAACCGTTTGCTATGGTGCTGAGATCCTCTGTTAAGTGGGTGGGAGGGGGGGGGTATATCAGGGAGGGGTGGAGTATCGGGTGTCCTTTTACGCAGATGTCCTACTTCTGTATATTATGGACCCACTACCCTCTATGGAAGATAATGAAGCTGCTTAGGAGATTCTGCTCCTTCTCTGGGTGCAAGTTGAACTTGACAAAGAGCAAATGCTTCCCGATCAATCCCTCGAGGAGGAGAGCCCAACTGGGGATGCTACCTTTTCGACTTGCCACAGCTAGTTTTCATTATCTGGGGACTGGGTGGCCCACAATTGGGCCCCGATTCACAAATTAAATTATGCTAGACTGGCTGATGGTGTCAAGCCGGACTTACAGAGGTGGGATAACCTCCCCCTGTCCTTGGCAGGCATGGTTCGGACTATCAAAATGAACGTACTCCCAAGATTTTTATTTCTTTTTCAGTGTCTCCCATCTATCTACCCAAGTCCTTATTTGGCAAATTAATTAATGGCCTCCAAGGATCCAAGGATCTGTGAGGCTTTTCTCCAAAAAGGTAGGCAGTCAGGGGGCTTGGCTCTACTCAATATACTGTTTTACTATTGGGCAGCCAATGTACTGGAGACATTGTTGTGGTTCAGTGATCCTGGTTCCACATGGGGACAAATGAAAGTGAGCTCCTGCATGGTTTCTAGCCTTGGTGCAATAGTAACAGCATTGTTGCCCTTCTCTCCTAAAGATTTTCCGTGAATCCAGTGATGGTTTCCACCCTGAGAATCCGGAAGCAGTTCAGGCAGCATTTTAAGCTTTGTCCCATGACTTCACAAGCCTCCATTTGCAATAATCACTTTTTTCTGCCAGCGAGTCTGAACTCAAAGTTTAAGTCAGTGGAGGGGAAGGGTGGAGACCTGTTTGTGGAAGGGAGGTTTTCCAGTTTTAAGATGCTGATGGAGAAATTCCAACTTCCTGATTCCAGTCTTTTTAGATACTTTCAGATTTATTGAGTGCTAAGTGCCGACGGCGGAGTAAAAACGGGAGTGTTTTACTCCGGCATCGGCACCCGTTCCGGGATCCCATTCTGCAGCCCACAGGGGGCTAGGACGGTGCTGGAGCGGCCTATGCCGCTCCAGCTGCCGGTCCGGCCTGAACCCGGCGCCGCGGGGTCCGTGCATGCGCAGTTGGGCCAGCGCCAACTAGCCCATGCGCAGTGACCTTCCCCGCGGGGGCCCTGACCCCAAATGGCGCAGGGCTACAGGAGCCGGTGCGGAGGAAAGGAGGCGGGGGCCAGAGAGGCCAGCCTGCTGATTGGTGGGCCCCGATCATGGGCCAGGCCACTACAGAGGCCCCCCCTGGGGTCGGACCCTCCTTCCCCCCCACAGGCCGCCCCCGGACCCTTCAACGCCGAGGTCCCGTCGGCTCAGAGGATGTTAGAACAGCGCCGGTGGGACTTGGCTTTTTGTTGACGGCCGCTCGGCCCATCCAGGCCGGAGAATCGGCGCGCCGGCCTGTGCTGGCCCGGGCCGGAGAGTCGGCGCATACCCCGACTGGCGCCGCGCCGACTACACTGGCGGCGATGGCGCTGATTCTCTGCACTGTGGAGAATTGCGTCCCGGCGTCGGGGCGGCATGGCGCGATTCGCACCGCGCCTCGCCGATCCTCCGACCCGGCGGGGGGTCAGAGAATTCCGCCCGTGATTTTTCACGCAAGGCTTTTCTCTCCTTTCCCTTGGCACTACCCTCTTCCCTGTTGAAGAGGATTTTGTCTTTGACCGGGTCTGGTGTGGGGGATTATTTTGGGCATTAAAGGCCATATCTTCTCAGTGGAGTCAGCCCGTTGAGTGACGTGAGTGTGAAATGGAGGGTAAGTTGGATCCTGTTCTGGAAGATGAGGTTTGGAGACAGGGTCAACTCCACGTCTTCATGTGCTCGGCTAAGTCTGATCCAACTCAAGGTGGTGCACAGGACACATCTGACTTAAGCGGATTTTTCTCGGGGGTGGAGAACAAGTGTGAACGTTGATCTCGGGGGCCAGCTAACCACACTCATATATTCTGGTCTTGTCCCACGTTAGTAAGCTTTTGGGCCTCTTTCTTCAACACCATATCGGAGATACTCAATGTTGATTTGGATCCATGTCCACTTGAGGCCATGTTTGGGGTATCAGACTTGCCAGTGCTCCAGACGGGGGTGAAGGCAGATGTCCTCGCCTTCGTCTTATGATGCCCCGGAGATAAGTTCTGCCTGGGTGGCGGTCTCCTGCTCCGCCCAGTCCCTCGGCTTGGTTGTGTGATCTCATATCTTTCTTGCATTTGGAAAGGTTAAGTACACCATTAGAGGGTCTGAGGAAGGGTTCCACCCAAGATGGCAGCCATTAATTTCCTTTTTCAGGAGCTAATCACTGTCAATTGTTAGAGGGGTTAGTTTAGGTTTTTGAGGTTAAATTAATATGTACTTTTGCTTGTTAGTCTCGTTGTTTGGTTGTGTAACTTTGGTTAATTATTTTGTATGATATTGTTTATCTTGAACATTTTTAATAAACATTAAAAATAAACAGGGTTTCGATGCCCTCAACCATGGAGCCCAGAGACTGGTCCACATCCTTCAGCGATTGAGTCATGTCCCTCCGTGCTTCGGTCATGTCCCTCTGTGACTGGCCCAGGTCAGTCAGCGGCCAACCAATTCTCTTGACGCCCTCAGCAATGACTCTTTGTGACTGGGCCAAGCTCTGGAGTGCTGTGGAAATGTCCATGTGGGCCCAGTACATGGCTACCTGTGACTGGGATCCCCTGTCCTGAGCCTCAGACATGGACCTCAAAGTGTGCCCCAAGCTTTGGATGTCTTAATCCAAGGCTTCCACCATGGACGCAATCTGTTCATTGTTGGTCTGGGTACCACGCATTGTTGGCACGATCCCCTCACCTGCAGGTGGTTGGACTCCTCCAACTGCACCTGCAGGTGCTGGAAATGTGATGACACTCCCTCCTGTAGATCCTGGCTCTGCATCTGTATCTACACCAGTGATAGGATCTTCTTTCCAGAAGCATTATACCTGTCCAGACTGCAGCTGGTTCCTGGGATCGGGTAGCCCTCCAACTGTCTGCTCCCTTGGGAGTTCTTACCTCCATCTTATGTGCTGCAGTATGTGTGATATGTGCACCAGATGATGCCTCAGGAACCTCTTCACTAAAATGCCCCACTGAGGTAATAGTCTCTGTGCAGGTGAGTGCAGTGCTGAGACATCGGAGTCGTCCCCAGACAGGTCATCTGGGATGTGCTGTGGATGTGGCTGGGGGCGAGGTAGCCCATACAGTCCGGCATTGTCCTATTGTAATCCTGCAAGTCAAAAATTAAGACACATGGTGAGATCTTGGGAAGGAGTGATCTGGGGAGAGGAGTGACTCACTTCCTTTAGGAACATCATTTTGCATTAGGGGCTGATTTGATTTTCGCATGATGACCTCCACCTCGGAGATAGCCCACTCCTGCGGATAATGCCATCATCCTCTGCTCAGCGGGGGTGAGAACCCGGAAGTCCAGGACACCCCCTCCGGTCTTCTCCTGCTCCCTTCTGTTATGGGCTGTCTTTTCCTAGGGGACAAATAAAGGACATGGTGAGACATGGAGGTGGACACATGGAGGCTGATGGCATGTGTGTGCAAGGCACCTTCCAAAGATGACAGTACAGGTATTGGGGTTTGGTGCAGGGTGGGATGTGAGGGAAATGCAGGCAAATGGGTTTTGATTTGCCTCTATGGGACTGGGGATGTGATGTAATAAATGAGGGGCAGAAGTGATCATAGAATCCCTACAGTTCAGAAGGAGGCTGTCATAATATACACACAGGTATATGATGGTGCACAGACAGGCAGTGATTGACACACAGGATGACCAGTGAACACACAGAACACAGCAGCCAATCACCAGACAGGACACGACCACTATAAAGCCAGAGGGCACTAGTTTTCCCGCTCTCTTGGGATGCAGCCTCTGAGACAGTCAGAGCCCGTGAGCAGCAACTAGAACATGCATCATGTGGTAGTAAGATAGTCTGGTCAGGTTAGCCTCAGGTCTCCAGTCAAGTGAGCATAGTGTCAACACACAGTTAAAGTATGTATGATAGTTAAGAGTTCAATAAAATCGAGTTGCATTTCTTCAAGTGTTGGAAGCCTGTCTCTCTCACTGCTGCAGTAAATGCAGTCCTCGCAGACCCAACACATCAGAGGCCATTTGGCCCGTCAAGTCTCTGCCAATCCTATCTATGCCCACCCCCCCTCCCTATCCCCATGACCCTACCTAACCTGCACATTCTTGGACACCAGGGGGCAATTTCTATCATATCCAATCCACCTAACCTGCACATCTTTGGACTGTGGGAGGAAACTGGAGCTCCCGGAGGAAACCCACGCAGACATGGGGAGAAAGTGCAAACTCCACACAGTCACCCAAGGTCAGAATTGAACCCGGGTCCCTGGCACTGCGAGGCAGCAGTGTTAACCACTGTGCCACCATACCGCCTGATGCCGTGCTGTGGTGCCAGGGGAGCAGAGGTGGTGGCTCACTCGAGCTGCCCAAAGGAGGTTGTTCATCTTCTTGTGGCACTGCGTGCCAGTCCACTGGTGAAGCTCACTACACCGTATGCCTCGGTCACCTCTGCCTAGGCCCAGTTAACGACTGCCCATCCTGGGGAAGAGTGTGCCTCACCTCTCCTCCAGCACATCCAATATTCTCTTGAGCTCCACATCCGCAAAGTGTTGTGCTGCTTTTCGTGGAGCCATTTTCTTGACTGGAATGAGAATGTGTGGAGAGTGGAGTGCTTATAAGCAGCACCAATTTGTCAAGCTCTCCAGCGCCAATTCCTGCCCCAGTGAATCTGATGCCGGTGGGAACGAGAATTATTCTAAAATCACATGGGCAGAGTGCTGTCCCATTCACATGCACTGAATCGCTTTGGAAATAGTGCCCCAGCAGGAACTTCAAGCGCACTCAATTCAGTCGGTATCAATACGTTGGATGTGATCAAATATCAGATAGCCATTCTGCACCCGAAAAGCAATGCAGAATGGCACAACGTGGCTAATAGAAGCCGGGAGAACCCACTCCAGGGATCTACCTGGCTTGCAATACCTTGCGATATCTAACGCGATCTCTCAAGACGTTGCAATGTAAATCCCGTACATTGTGCGCGGGATCACATTTTGCAATTATGCATATTAGAGCAAGACTGATAGTCTTATTGTAATATGCAGATCCCAGAGGCACCCAAGGATCTATCGAGATTTAAGTGCTGTTAATTTCCAGCTGAGCACTTCAAAATCACTCAAGCTTGAAGGCGGGTGATTAGAATGCACTTAACTCTCTTTGAAGTGGTTGATGTTTGTAAAAATTGTGGATACAGCACTTCTGAGTTACTCAACCTTGAAAGAAGATGAATAAAGCAAAGCTGACAGCTGTGTGTGTGAAAAATGTCAATCACAGCCTAGTAAAGGAAATGAAAGATTGGCTTGCAGCTCAAGGATCTGAGGGGTTAAACACAGGTCACTGGTTTCTCTTTCCAGGAATTGACATGTGGTCTTTCCTGTGTCTGAGCCAGCAGGTGTATTGCCCAGGTGAGCATTGCAACAGTGATCTTTTTCACTGCCTCTGTCTGCACAGCACTCTCGCTTCCAGTCAGGGGATCCTTTTCTGGGGGTGCTGCCTGACAGGGGTCTCTTTACTTTGGAGGTCTCTGGGGGGTCTCCTTATTTGGGGGCTCTGTGGGGAAGGGGCACCCCATACTTGGGGGAAGGGGGAGACCCAGTAAATCCGGAGGTGGAGTGCTGAATTGCGATGCAGGGTGGGGAGCTGAATTGCAATGCAGGGTGGGGAGCTAAATTGCGATGGGGGGAGTTGAATTGCTTTGGGGGGGGGAGCTGGATTGCAATTGGGGATGGGGCTGAATTGCCATGCGGGGTGGGGAGCTGAATTGCAATATGGGGGCGTGGCCAGCTGCGAGATCTTGCTATCGGCTCGTCCGCTCAATCCTAGCCAGCTTAAATTTCATGGCAAAGGATTGGGAATCGCTTCCTGGGAGCGCAAATCAGTTGCAATTCAGATCTAGCACTGCAACAGGCATGCAGCCCGAAGGTAGGCCTGGAACCTTAAAGTCCAGGCCCCCCAGGGGACACCCGCCAAGATCATCTCAGGCAATAGTAGAAGGCAGCAGACCACGTCAAACCCAGCTATGGATCCTGGATGAACACCTACACATTGGGGGGTGGGGAGGGGGTGGGGGGTGCCTGCCCACCTTGGACGTAAGGACCACTGACATCGGAAGGAAGAGTAGTAACTGAGATTTGTCTTTCAGTGTCTCTCAATCCCATGGTAAGCCCATTCATTGGCAGGATATCTTCACCCTTCTATCTTGCAGGGGTCAGACATATCGCTGAGGATAAGAGGAACATTTTTTCGTCCTTACGACAAATCATCATCATTCTCCAGCAGCGGGTGGCCAATGGCTTTAGCGCGCTGCCCACGAATATATGACCCATCAAGAGAACATCTTGTAAGCACCACATTAGTTATTTGATATCAGACCTCCATGATGGGAGAGCTCTTTACTCCCTAGTCCTGGTCGTCAAACTGAGAAACGTTCAGGACATCCCTAGCCGTTCACCCCATTTGGGCCCTGGCCATCACCTGAGGTCTTTCCTCCTCCTCCACATGTTGACCTTTGCCGCCCTCCTTGACCTCCTCTTCATCTGAGGAGATGTGGCCCATCTCCATCTCCTCCTAATCCAGCTGTTCTCAGCACTGCAGTGCCAGGTTGTGCAGCAGACCACCCTCTAGGAGCTGCATTGGAGGGCTTCCTCCAATCGATCCAGGACCTGGGACCACATCTTGGGCAGTCCAATTGCCTGCTTAACCAGCACGCGCGTTAATGCATGAACGTTGTTATAGCGAGTCTCAGTGGCTGTTTGTTGCCATCCTCATTGGCATCATCAGCCCCCTCCTGAGTGGATATCCTTTGTCACTGAGTTGCTATCCCTCCAGCCGTTGCTCTCCCTCAAAGGCAGCCGGGATCTGTGAGCGCTGCAAGATGTAACTATCATGGACGCTCCTCAGGAAATGGGCACACACCTGCACGATGCGCATGGTGTGGACACAGATGAGCTGGACATTGAGAGAGTGGTATCCCTTACAGTTCATGAATGTCGACCCATACCACCATGGGGAATGCAGAGACACGTGGGTGCAGTTGATGACATCCTGCACCTGGGGCATTCCTGCTGAGAGGGCGAATCCCATGGCCCTGGCATTCTAGCCTAGACCCAAGCTGATGTACATGTGGTCCCTTGTGAATATCGCATCTGTAGCCTCCCTTATGCACTTGTGTGCGGCTGACTGGGGTATGCCACCCGTGCTGCCCTAAAATGAGCCACTGGCATAGAAGTTCAGAGGGGCAGTGACGTATGGGCCATAGGCAATGGGCTACCTTTTTTTTTATTGTCACAAGTAGGCTTACATTAACACTGCAATGAAGTTACTGTGAAAAGCCCCTAGCCACCACATTCCGGCGCCTGTTCGGGTACGCAGAGGGAGAATTCAGAATTCTCAGCTGGTACGGGAATTGAACCTTCGCTGCTGGCCTTGTTCTGCATCACAAACCAGCTGTCTGGCCCATTGAGCTAAACCAGCCCTTCCAGGCTATATGGTGCCAGCTCTTGCATAACCTGGCAAAGGTGGCCCACCATGCCCCGGAACAGATGCAGCATTTTCTGGCACTGCAGCTCTGACATCAGGAAGTCGGATATTTGATGTCGGAAGACCCTTTGCCTATGAGTCTCCACCCTCTGTGGTTCTGCTCCCAGGAGAGCAATGTGTCCAGCCCCCTGTCATCTGTAGAACACTGGTCCTAGCTGTGAGCAGTGGCACATTGATGTCACTGCTGCTGGTCGATCGCAATCAATAGAATTGCCAACTTGACTGGCTCCATGATTCTCCAGAATCATAAACTGAAAGGAAGAAAACATCATAGTGAGTAATGAGTACTCCTGACAGAGCCCTGACCCTCAGCCCTCTACATTTCTGGGATATCCACCCATGTGCTTCCTGCTCAGTGAACACCTCTCCACTAGTAAGACGTCTTACAACACCAGGTTAAAGTCCAACAGGTTTGTTTCTATGTCACTAGCTTTTGGAGCGCTGCTCCTTCCTCAGGTGAATGAAGAGGTATGTTCCAGAAACATATATATATATATATATATATATATATATAGACAGATTCAAAGATGCCAGACAATGCTTGGAATGCGAGCATTAGCAGGTGATTAAATCTTTACAGGTCCAGAGATGGGGTAACCCCAGGTTAAAGAGGTGTGGATTGTATCAAGCCAGGACAGTTGGTAGGATTTCGCAGGCCAGATGGTGGGGGATGAATGTAATGCGACATGAATCCCAGGTCCCGGTTGAGGCCGCACTCATGTGTGCGGAACTTGGCTATAAGCTTCTGCTTGGCGATTCTGCGTTGTCGCGCGTCCTGAAGGCCGCTTACCCGTAGATCAGAGGCTGAATGCCCTTGGCTGCTGAAGTGTTCCCCGACTGGAACGGAACATTCCTGCCTGGTGATTGTCGCGCGATGTCCATTCATTCGTTGTCGCAGCGTCTGCATGGTCTCGCCAATGTACCACGCTTCGGGACATCCTTTCCTGCAGCGTATGAGGTAGACAACGTTAGCCGAGTCGCACGAGTATGTACCGCGTACCTGGTGGGTGGTGTTCTCGCGTGTAATGGTGGTATCCATGTCGATGATCTGGCACGTCTTGCAGAGATTGCCATGCACGGTTGTGTGGTGTCGTGGTCACTGTTCTGAAGGCTGGGTAGTTTGCTGAAAACAATGGTTTGTTTGAGGTTGCGCGGTTGTTTGAAGGCAAGTAGTGTGGGGATGACCTTGGCAAGATGTTCATCTTCATCGATGACGTGTTGAAGGCTGTGAAGAAGATGTCGTAGTTTCTCCGCTCCGGGAAAGTACTGGACGACGAAGGATATTCTGTCGGTTGTGTCCCATATTTGTCTTCTGAGGAGGTCGGTGCGGTTCTTTGCTGTGGCGCGTTGGAACTGTCGATCGATGAGTCGAGTGCCATATCCCATTCGTACGAGGGCATCTTTCAACATCTGTAGATGTCTGTTACGCTCCTCCTCGTCTGAGCAGATCCTGTGTATACGGAGAGCTTGTCCATGGGGGATGGCTTCTTTAATGTGTTTAGGGTGGAAGCTGGAGAAGTGGAGCATCGTGAGGTTGTCCGTGGGTTTGCAGTAAAGTGAAGTGCTGAGGTGATGGAGACGAGTGTGTCCAAGAATGCAACTGATTTTGGCGACTGGATGAAGAACTTGTTGTCGAAGGTGAAGACGTTGTGATCCAGAATGAAGCGGATGAGTTGCAGAATTGCATCTGGAGATTGTCCTATCGTTTCAGGCAATGGGACCCTGTGTGAGAACCTCTCTGGCTACATCGAGGGCATCTTGAAACCCGTCGTACAAGGTACGCCCAGCTTCTGTCGCGACATGACGGACTTCGTACAGAAACTCAGCACCCATGGACCAGTTGAACCAGGAACATTCCTCGTCACAATGGACGTCTCGGCACTCTATACCAGCATCCCCCATGACGACGGCATTGCTGCAACAGCCTCAGCACTCAACACCGACAACTGCCAATCTCCAGACGCAATTCTGCAACTCATCCACTTCATTCTGGATCACAACGTCTTCACCTTCTATGATTCTATGATTCTAATCTGGTCCACCACGTCGTGCTATGACCAAGAAAGCATAATAGCGCCTATACTTCCTCAGGAAATTGACTCTTACCTTCTATAGATGTACCATAGAAAGCATTCCATCTGGCTGCATCACAGCATGGTATGGCAACTGCTCAGCCCAAGACTGTAAGAAACTTCATAGGGTCGTGAACATTGCCCAGTCCATCATGCGAAACCACCTCCCATCCATTGACTCTGTCTAAACCTCCCGCTGCCTTGGGAAAGTGGGCAGCATAATCAAAGACCCCTCTCACCTGGGTTATTCACTCTTCCTACCTCTTCCATTGGGCAGGAGTTACAAAAGTTTGAGAACATGTACCAACAGATTAAAAAGCAGTTCTTCCCCGCTGTTACCAGACTCCTGAATGGTCCTCTTATGGACTGAACTGACCTTATGGAGTGAACCGATCTTATGGGCTGAACTGATCTTATGGAATGAACCGATCTTATGGACTGAACTGATCTTATGGAATGAACCCATCTTATGGACTGAACTGATCTTATGGACTGAACTGATCTTTCTATGCATCATCTCTACAGTTTAACACTATATACCGTATATTCACCCGTTGTCTATGTTTATGTATTTTAATTATGTAACCTCATGTATTTCTTGTATGTTCAATGTTTTCATGTATGGAGCGATCTGCCTGGACTGTACACAGAGCACTATTCTCACTGTACCTCGGTAAATGTGACCATAAATATAAGTATAAATCCTGAGAGTCTTGAATCCAGCTCAAAGTATTTGAGCGACGAATGACAGTCGGAGACACTCTGAGACAAAAAGATGGACAGTGTCCTCTAGATTTCTTGTAGAGCGGTGCAGGTTCAGAATAAGGGGCGAAATTCTCCGGAAACGGCGCGATGTCCGCCGACTGGTGCCCAAAACGGCGCAAATCAGTCGGGCATCGCGCCGCCCCAAAGGTCTTTGGGGGCCGAGCCCCAACCTTGAGGGGCTAGGCCCTAGCCGGACGAATTTCCGCCCCGCCAGCTGGCGGAAAAGGCCTTTGGTGCCCCACCAGCTGGCGCGGAAATGACATCTCCGGGCGGCGCATGCGCGGGAGCGTCAGCGGCCGCTGATGGCATTCCCGTGCATGCGCAGTGGAGGGAGTCTCTTCCGCCTCCGCCATGGTGGAGACCGTGGCGGAGGCGGAAGCTCCAAAGGCCTTTCCCGCCAGCCGGCAGGGTGGAAATCACTCCGGCGCGGGCCTAGCCCCTCCAGGTGAGGGCACGGCCCCTCAAAATGCGGAGAATTCCGCACCTTTGGGGCGGTGCGATGCCAGACTGATTCGCGCCGTTTTTGGCGCTGGTCGGCGGACATCGCGCCGATTGCGGAGAATCCCGCCCAAAGTTGATGTGACCCATAGTATACAGAGTAAGAGGAACTCAAGTCAGATAGAGAATGAGGCCCTGCAGGAACTGGTCTTAACCAACAAATACCTGCTAACTTTGAGGATAAGGTTAAAGTATGCTGGAAGGACAGCGCAAATATGGGCATGGCACCATGGAGCAGGAAGTTGTTCAAAGGCAGAAAGTGGGGAGAAGCCTAATTGCTGCAGGTAGCTCAATAGTTGGGGCTTTCCATACCAATGGGATTTCCCCGCATGATTGTTCCTGGCCCTGCTAATGACGTAACAGGGTTCCCAACACGCAATGATGGGAACTCCATTTAAATACACTAAGCAAGCCTCCCGCTGTAGCATTCCTCCACCTGGGGAATGCCTTCCCCCCACTCCCGATGCGACAACACATCAGCGGGGTTTGCAGCTGGTTTTGACAAACGAGGAACTGGCGAACAGTAGGGCACACAGGTGAGTACAGCCCCCCAGGGGGAGAAGGGTGCAGTGCCCATTAACCATGACCCTGGCAGGGAGTAGTGCCCAGGCCGTGACAGGGTGACAAGAGCCAATGCCATGGCACTTCCACTGGGGAAATTTGGGGTGGAAGTTGGGTTCCTGGCTTTGCGGATGGTGGGGGGGGGGGGGGGGGGCAGGAGTTGCACTGTTCTCTGAGGTGGGGGTTCCCTGGTGTAGAGGGGGCTCTGTGCCATGGGGGGAGGGGGCATTCTGTGTCCTGGAAGGGGGGGGGTCCTTTTTTTAAAGAGGAATTTTTTAAGAGTTTAAAAATAAGGTGGGAAAATACGGCAAGGCGGGCTGCCCTCCACTTTTCCCACAGGAGCCAACACTTTGAAAACAAATGTTAAAAATCCGTCCAGAGGAATTGGGAGAATGGATGGGAATCCTTACAGGGTGTGAGGAAGTGTAGTTGAGGAAATTGTGGGAGTTAGTGGGTTTATAGTGACTATTAGTTGATAGCCCATCACCAGGAATGGAGAAAGAGAAGTCAAGAAAAGGAAGGGTAGAGTTGGCTATGGACCATGTGAAATTGAGAGGAGAATGGAAATGGGAAGCAAAGCCGTTGTAGTTTTCCAAATCTGGCCGAGAGCTGGACACGGCACTTATACAGTAACCAACGTACCATAGAAAGAGGTGAGGGAGGGGACTCGAGGACTGGAACAAGAAATGTTTGGCATATTCTACAAAAATGCAGTCATAGCTCGGACCCAAGTGGGTATCCATAGCAACATATTTTAGTTGAAGGAAGTTAGTCATTAATTATGAGGGGGTGGTTAGCTCAGTTGGCTGGATGGCTGGTTTGTGATGCGAAGTGAGGCCAACAGCATGGGTTCAATTGTTCCGGCTGAGGTTATTCATGAATACCCCACCTTCTCAACCTTTCCCCTTGGCTGAGGTGTGGCAACCCTCAGTTTAAATCACCACCAGTCAGCTCTCAAATAGGGGAGCAGCCTATGGGACTGTGGTGACATTTACATTTTTCATTAGTTAGGATGATGATTATTAGTTATTAATCATTGAATGTAGAAAATCTGGGTATTAATCAAAGGATGATTCAATATTTTTAACAGCTAAATATTTGCAAATTACGAGTTTATGAAGAGAAATCTTTTTGTTAGCGTTAAGTATGTGTGACAAGACACTAGATAAAATATAATTGGCCAAATCAATCCATCAGATTGCAGTTCCAAACCAATTATTTCACAAAGCACCGGAACTTCTCATTTCTGGCCCAGGCCTCTGAACAGGGCTCTTCAGGAATGTGGAGTATACCCATTGTGAGGGTGAGGGGGGAAGCCACGCCCCTTATTACAGTACTAGTTGCTGTATTTTGCTAAGTCTTATTTCACTAACACTGAAAAGCTTCAGAACATTTAAAAAGCTTTACAGTGTGTCAGTTAATGAGTGTGAATGAGGCAAACAGGTAGTAGTGTGGGTACGTGGGTAAGGTGGTGAGGTTGGATCAGGTGGGGGCTGGTGGGTGGGGGAGGAGTTGTAACGTCGGGAGGGAGTCAGGGATCTGTGAGGGGAATTGGAAGGTCAGTGGAGTGAGTCGGACGGTCAGAGGGAGGCGGACGGTCGGGGGAGGAGTCTATTCTGTTACGCTGCCACTGCTGAGCACCATGTTGTATTATGGGTTCGTTTGTGGTGTCTCAGTGATGAGATCTTGAGACCTGTATGTTTAAACATGTACCATATACTGTTAATCTTTAGCAATTTACAGATCCCAGATATTGCCATGCATGGTGCTGTCTCCGTGCAGGCTGCTTCCAGAGTGTTCTCTCTGAGTCCAATACAATGTGACTCTATATATCAGACTGTGGGTGGTGCTATTCTCCAGTCCCATGGTAATCCTTGCTCTGCCGAGCACCTTTTCATTACAATGGCCTGCAGCTCATAATACAACAGAGTTAGGTGGGGCCAGTGATGAGTCATGGGGGAGTCAGTTGCATAGATACCCAGAAGCTAGAGAATGCCGAAATCGCATTCGGCGATTGGCCAGAGAATCCCCATTTGCGGCGAAATTGTGGGAGCCGCTGCTTTCGCGATGCTCCGCCCCTCAAATACTCATACACCACACACCGTTGGGACAGCCTCAGGACATCAGCTGAGGCCCTCCCCCGATGCTCCACCCCGAGGGCCGTGTTCCCGATGGCGCGGAGCACTTATGCTCTTTTTTTTTGTGGACCCCGCGGGGCGGCTGCGGCCGTGGGGCGGGGGAGGGGGTGTGCGGGGGGGGGGGGGGGTGTGCTGCTGGCCGGGGGGGGGGGGGGGCTTTGGCAAGGATTGGGGGGACTGGTGGAGGGGTGGTCCGGGGGTGGTGAGGGGGGTTACTGGGGGTCATTATTTGGCAGGCTGGGTCCGCGCGCGGTCGGCGCCATGTTGCACGGCATGGCCGCCACAAGCCACTGCCGTGCGCATGCGCGGCCATGGACCCAGCCATTCACCAGCCGTTTTTAGCGTGGGAGCCAGGAGCTTTACCCGCCGTGGCTGCTTGCCCCCCAATGGTCCCAGAATCGGTGCAGCTGCTGCACCGTTTCTTTTGGCGTAAAACGGCACTGTTCCCACGCCAGCGTCAGCACTTAGCCTGGAAATCGGAGTAATCAGCCCAAACTTTTTTCAGCAAAACATTTTCTGGGTAACTATCCAGGCAAGTGATTCAGAACCCTCCAAAGTTTCCGACTCTAACTCGGCATTGGAGATATTATCGGAGGATTCTGGATGCAGGTTGATGCGCAATCAATTACTCTCGAGACAAGGTGAGTCATAACTAATAGGCTTTAATCTGCTGGAACTGTTCCCCAGCAGCTTCGATACAGAAAGTTAAGGCTGCTGGGACGGCATTGGTTCTTATACTCCGCCTCTCAGGGCGGAGCTATGTACATCAGCCAATGGTAGACTCCTGGGTCTAGCCAATGGTCACCCACCTCTCAGGTACCGCAATACCTGGTATTACCACACAGGTTAAGTTGCATATCAGAAGTTGAAACTTCCTGGGCAACTCCTATGGAGACCTAGCACTTCCAGTGGGTGCCCAGCACATCTTCTGGGGCACATCTGATCTTAAACCATCTGGAGACTGGAAGATTTGGGCCAATGTAATTAATGGCCAAATGTTTATTTTAGATAACTGACAAGACTTAGTTACAAGTGTTTGGTTTTACCAATTAGACGTAATGTAGCATGCAATACTTCCATCTCCTGTGCATTCCAATTATCAAAATAACACACAATCATTTAGTAACTCAACTTCCGGTGAGAGTGGTACAGTGATATCTGTTCTGTCATTCAGGTGAGTAATTGTTTTGCCTCTTAAATTAGAGTTAAAGCAGAAATTTTTCAATGAAGGAACAGGGTCAGCCAGGCAGAGGAGCAAGTGGTCGAAGGAAACTGGTTGGGTCTCCGTTTACAGTAGAAGTGAAAAGTCCTCAGACCATCCTGGTGTGGGATGGAGGACATCTGTAGTGAAGAGGAGACAGGGCCGGGAAATTGGAAACTTTTAAAGTGATGGAAGGGCATCAGATGTAGGTAGGAAGAAACTGGACAAGGGGAGGAAAAATAGAGTCAAGGTTCTGTTCAATGGGGCAGGAACAGGCTGAAATAGTAGGTCCACCAAGTCTGTTTACGGATCTTGGGGAGGAGGTAGAAGGGAGCTATATGGGGTTGGGGTACTATAAGCTGGGAAGCCATGGAAAGAACATCACCAGGGGAGAGTCAGTAACTGTTCTGGAAGCAATGATTTGATGTTTGGTGGTGGTGCTGTGGTCAGGAGGAGGTAGGAGGAAATTTCACAAAGCCTATTACAATTCCGATGAAAGGTCACAGGCCTGAAAGGTTAACTGTTTCTCTCCACAGATGCTGTCATCCTTTAGCTATTTCACTGACATTCATGAATTTTCCTTTCCTATACTTTACAATTGTCAGCAGTGAATGTCATCTGCTGTTTTTCTGGTCCCTTTTATAGTTTTGTCCAATTTATCTTGTGATTTGTGATCTGTCTCATTTAATTTCAACAGCCCTCCTGATTTGGTTTCATCTGAAAATTCGACTATTTTCCATGGGAGTTGCAAATCTATGCCAGGCAAATTTGAAACATGCGGCGTGCTAACTTAGACCTGGGGAACTCAATACACACCCCCACCCTGTAATTCCTACAAAATTCCTCGAACAAATATCCACTGTTTTCTCTCCTTCAGCCGATTTTTAAAACTTTTTCATTTCAGTTAGTTTTTTTTGTGTGAAACTTCGTCAAGTAAGTTTTTGGAAATTGTGTAAGGATTTCCACATTCCTTTTGAGCTGTCATTTTGTCAAAGCAGTTGAGGAGATTGGTCTGACGATGTCATCTCTTTCGGAACCCATGCTGACTTCTGGTTATTACATTATTTCACACGCAATCTTCAAATTTTCTCCTGGCGAACAATTCCATTATTTTACGCAAAGCAAGACTAATAGTTCTGTAATTGCCTCTGTCTTTTCTTCTTCCTCTTTTTGGATATGGGCTCTGCATTTGTTCGTTTGCAATCTGCTTGTACCTCCCTAGTGGCCAGTGACTCCTGTTGTGTTCTTTACTATTTAAAGCTGTCCACTTCTGGTAGCATGTTGTTCTCTATTTTGCTTCACCTGGATGGCTTGGATGCGTAGTGTTGAATAAAGAACTTTGCGAATGAACAAAACTATAAATTTATTACACTACTAACTAAGATTTGATCACATTTCTAAAGTCGAAGCAAAAAGAGGACGAAGAAAAGACAGAGGCAATTACAGAACTATTAAACTATGCTATCTCTAACTAACAGAACTACCAAGTACAAAACTGCTCTCTATTATGCCTCACCATCTTCTCCCAGAATCCCCCATGTCACATGATATATATATGACTGTTCTGTGGTTCCCTCTAGTGGTAAGAAGCATTATCATTAAATTGTTAACTCTTTACATCCCAGTCAATATACATATTATTACAACTCCTTCATGACGATTATCACTATTTTGCCAATTTCTTTATTGATCTCTCTCAGCTTTCTGGAATAAATACCATATAAACTCTGAGGAGTTATTTGTTTTGAGCCTTCTCAGCCGATTTAACTTTTCCATTTCATCAAGATTAAAGCCATTAATTTTGCTTTGGTTATTCTGGCTGGGGAGAGAATGCTGCTCGTGCATTCCCAAATGAATAATTAGGGGAAATGATCATTCAGAATATTTACTATGTTGTGTTCACCCTCAGCTTTGAGCCTTTGTGCATGGTTTGCAGTTCTCCCTTCTCAGAAAATATTTTTTTTACTGTTCTGTTCAGCTTTGAAGATGTTATTATATCATTGTCTGGAGCAGATTCCCCACAAAATTAAAAATAAATTAAATCAAGCAAAAAGAAACCTATATTCTATAAAGTTAACAATGTGTGAGTTTACTATAATGTGACCAGTTTGTGGTATACACTATAATAATAATTTATTTTTAAAAATGTGTTTATTCAAATTTTCCAACAAAATGTTTAACAACCCCCCCCCCCCCAATAACAAAAAGAAAGAAACGCAAACACAACAGTCAAAAATTATACAAAACTTTTACATTGGGTTTCCCCATATACAGTAACCCCCCCCCATATGACATTCAAAGGGACCCATAGGGAAGCCCCCCCCACCCACCCGAATTCCCCTCCCCCCCCCGAAAGAGAACCCCCCTCCCCCCCACCCTTGGGTTGCTGCTGCTGCTGACCTCCTCCTAACGCTCCGCGAGATAGTCTAGGAACGGTTGCCACCGCCTGAAGAACCCCTGCACAGACCCTCGTAAGGCAAACTTTATCCTCTCCAGCTTAATGAACTCTGCCATGTCATTTA
Source organism: Scyliorhinus torazame (assembly GCF_047496885.1). Taxonomy (NCBI): domain Eukaryota; kingdom Metazoa; phylum Chordata; class Chondrichthyes; order Carcharhiniformes; family Scyliorhinidae; genus Scyliorhinus; species Scyliorhinus torazame. The sequence goes on from NC_092712.1 coordinate 279,114,449, forward strand.
TCCAGACTTCCACACTGGGGAGCTTTGCATCCTTCCATAATAGCAAGATCCTCTGCCGGTCTACCAGGGATACCGGCCTTTTTCGTATCCTGCACTCCCGGCTCGTCCGTTACCCCAAATAATGCCAACCCCCAGCTCGGCTTGACCTGGACTTTCACCACCTTGGACATAGTCCTCGCGAAACCCCTCCAAAACCCATCCAATGCCGGGCACGACCAGCACATGTGGACGTGATTCGCCGGGCTTCCCGAGCACCTCCCACATCTATCCTCCGCCCCTGTCATATGCGCTCTGTGAATAACCTTGAATTGTATTAGGCTGAGCCTGGCGCAAGAGGAGGAAGAATTAACCCTACTCAGGGCATTAGCCCACAGACCCTCATCTATCTCCTCCCCAAGCTCCTCCTCCCACTTGCCCTTTAACTCCTCTACCGAGGCTTCCTCCTCTTCTTTCAGCTCCTGGTAGATCGCCGAATCCCTGCCTTCTCCAACCCATACACCCAAAATCACCCTGTCCTGAGTCCCCTGTGCCGGGAGCAGCAGGAATTCCCTCATCTGCCGCCTCAGAAATGCCCTCACTTGCATATACCTGAAAGCATTTCCCGGGGGTAACCCAAACTTCTCTTCCTGCGCCCCCAGGCTTGCAAACGTCCCATCAAGAAACAGGTCCCCCATTCTTCTAATCCCTGCCCTATGCCAGCTCCAAAATCCCCCATCCATCCTTCCCGGGACGAACCGGTGGTTCTCGCGAATCGGGGACCAAACCGAGGCTCCCACCTCGCCCCTGTGTCGTCTCCACTGCCCCCAGATCTTCAACGTCGCCGCCACCACCGGACTCGTGGTGTACCTTGTCGGCGAGAGCGGCAGCGGTGCCGTCGCCAGCACCCTCAGGCTCGTGCCCACACAGGACGCCATCTCCAACCTCTTCCACGCCGCCCCCTCTACCTCCATTACCCACTTACGGATCATCGCCACGTTGGCAGCCCAATAATAGTCGCACAAATTCGGCAGAGCTAGCCCTCCCTGTCCCTACTACGTTCCAGAAACACCCTCTTTACTCCCGGGGTCATATTTGCCCTCACGAAACCCATGATACTCCTACTATCCGTTTGAAAAAGGCCTTGGGAATCATAATGGGAAGGCACTGGAACACAAAGAGAAACCTCGTGAGGACCATCATTTTAACCGACTGCACCCTGCCCGGTAGCAAGAGTGGCAGCACATCCCATCTTTTGAAATCCTCCTCCATCCGCTCCACCAACCACGTCAAATTGAGTTTGTGCAGGGCCCCCGAACTCCCAGCCACCTGGATCCCTAAGTACCGAAAGCTCCTTTCCGCCCTCTTCAACGGCAGGTCGTCTATCCCCCTTCCCTGGTCCCCTGGATGCACCACAAAGAGCTCACTTTTCCCTACTTTAAGCTTATACCCCAAGAAGTCCCCAAACTCCCTTATGATCCGCATGACCTCCGCCATCCCCTCCACTGGATCTGCCACATACAGCAACAGGTCGTCCGCATACAGCGACACCCGATGTTCCTCTCCGCCACGGACCAGTCCCCTCCGTTTCCTGGACTCCCTTAGTGCCATGGCCAGAGGCTCAATTGCCAATGCAAACAGCAAGGGGGACAGGGGGCACCCCTGCCTCGTCCCTCGGTACAGCCGAAAGTACTCCGACCTCCGCTGATTCGTAGCCACACTTGCCACCGGGGCTCTATATAGCAATCTGACCCAGCTGATGAACCCCTCCCCGAACCCAAACCTCCGCAACACTGCCCAAAGATACTCCCACTCCACCCGGTCGAAGGCCTTCTCCGCGTCCATAGCTGCCACTACATTCGCTTCTCCCTCCACCGAGGGCATCATAATCACATTGATGAGCCTCCGCACATTAGAGTTTAGCAGCCTGCCCTTCACAAAGGGGCTGTTTAGCACAGGGCTAAATCGCTGGCTTTGAAAGCAGGCCAGCAGCACGGTTCAATTCCCGTGACAGCCTCCCTGAACAGGCGCCGGAGTGTGGCGACTAGGGGCTTTTCACAGTAACTTAATTGAAGCCTACTTGTGACAATAAGCGATTTTCATTTTTCATTTTGATTTCACAAATCTCGTCTGGTCCTCATGAATCACCCCCGGGACACAGTCCTCAATTCTCATAGCCAGCACTTTTGCCAGCAACTTAGCATCCACATTGAGGAGCGAGATCGGTCTATACGACCCACACTGCAGTGGGTCCTTGTCCCGCTTCAGGATCAGAGAGATCAGCGCCCTGGACATTGTCGGGGGCAAGGTCCCCCCCTCCCTTACCTTATTGAAAGTCCTCACTAGCAACGGGCCTAGCAGGTCCGCGTATTTCCTGTAAAACTCGACCGGGATCCCATCTGGCCCCAGGGCCTTCCCCGCCTGCATGCTCCCCAATCCTTTAACCAGCTCCTCCAGCCCAATTGGCGCCCCTAAACCAGCCACCTCCTGCTCCTCCACCCTCGGGAACCTCAGCTGATCCAAAAATCGTCGCATCCCCTCTTCCCCCGCTGCGGGCTCAGATCTGTACAGATCCCCATAGAAGTCCCTAAATATCTCATTTATTCTCACCGCACTCCGCACAGTATTCCCCCCGCTATCCTTAACTCCACCTATCTCCCTCGCTGCCTCCCTCTTGCGAAGCTGGTGTGCCAGCATCCGACTCGCCTTCTCCCCATACTCATACGTCACCCCCTGCGCTTTCCTCCACTGTGCCTCTGCTTTCCCTGTGGTCAACAGGTCGAACGCCGTCTTGAGGTTCCGCCGCTCCCTGAGTAGTCCCTCCTTGGGGGCCTCTACATATCTCCTGTCCACCCTTAAGATCTCCCCCACCAACCTCTCCCTCTCCCAGCTCTCTCTCTTCTCCCTGTGGGCCCTGATGGAGATTAACTCTCCCCTGACCACTGCCTTCAGCTCCTCCCAGACTACCCCCATCTGCACCTCCCCGTTGTCATTGGCCTCCAAATATCTTTCAATGCACCCCCGCACCTGCCCGCACACCACCTCATCCGCCAACAGTCCCACATCAAGGCGCCACAGCTGTCGCTGGTCCCTCTCCTCCCCCAACTCCAGCTCCACCCAGTGCGGGCGTGGTCTGAGATGGCTATGGCCGAGTACTCCGTTCCCTCCACTTTCGGGATTAGCCCCCTACTCAAAATTAAAAAATCGATCCGGGAGTAGGTTCTATGGACGTGGGAAAAGAATGAAAATTCCCTGGCCTGGGGCCTGACAAACCTCCATGGATACACTCCCCCAATCTGGTCCATAAACCCCCTAAGCACCTTGGCCGCAGCCGGCCTCTTACCCGTCCTGGACCTAGAGCGATCCAGTGCTGGGTCCAGCACCGTGTTGAAATCCCCCATTATCAAGCTTTCTACCTCCAGGTCCGGAATCCGACCCAGCATGCATTTCATAAATCCGGCATCATCCCAGTTCGGGGCATATACGTTTACCAGTACCACCGGCGCCCCCTGCAACCTACCGCTCACCATCACATCACATATCGACCTCCATTATCCACTACAATATTCATTGCCTCAAACGACACCCGCTTCCCCACCAGTATTGCAACCCCTCTGCTCTTCGCATCCAGCCCTGAATGGAATACCTGTCCTACCCATCCCTTTCTCAGCCTAACCTGATCTGCCACCTTCAAATGTGTCTCCTGGAGCATAACCATGTCTGCCTTCAGTCCTTTTAAGTGCGCGAACACCCGGGCCCTCTTGACCGGCCCGTTCAGGCCCCACACATTCCAAATTATCAGCCGGATTGGGGGGCTGCTCACCACCCCCCCCCCCGCCCCGCCCCCCCGCCGACTAGCCATCTCCTTTTCTAGGCCAGCCACGTGCCTGCGCCTCCTGCACCCTCCAGTCCCCCAGACGGCGGACCCCCACCCCGACCACCTCTCCTACTTCCAGCTCCCCTTTGGCCAATGCAGCAGCAACCCTATACCCCCCTCTCCCCCCCTCCCCCCGCTAGATCCACATCTAGCCCTTTTGCTCCCCCCATAACACTCCCGTAAGCCAGCTGACTCCTGCTGACCCCGGCCTCTCTCGCCATTCCATCGACCCCCTCCAGTGTGAGAATCCCCCCTCCCCTCCCTGGCAGTCAGTGTGCGCTCCTCTCCAGCACCGCCCATCCCCCCCTGGCCCCAACCCCCGTCCTTCCGTAGCGCGGGAAAAAGCCCGCGCTTTCCTGAGCCGGCCCCACCCCCTCTGGCGCAGCTCCTTTTGCGGCCTTCCCCCAATTCCCCATCCCCGGGCCTCCACTCCCCCTCTTCCTTCGTGGGGGTCTGCCCCTCCAACACCGACACCCACACTCTCCCACAGTCTCCCCATCAAATCCCTTCACCCATCCCCATCCAGCGCCCAAACCAGAGGAGCATTCCCTAAACGTAATAAACACCATATACACAGTAAACATCCCCCCACAACAAACCCTCAATTTGAGTCCAACTTTTCAGTCCGTATAAAGCTCCATGCCTCATCAGGCGTTTCAAAATAGTGGTGCCGATCCTGGAACGTGACCCACAATCGCGCTGGCTGCAGCATACCGAACTTCACCCCCTTTCGATGGAGTACCGCCTTAGCCCGATTAAAACCAGCTCTCTTCTTAGCCACCTCTGCACTCCAGTCCTGGTAGATTTGGATCTCTGTGTTCTCCCACCTGCTGCTCCGCTCTTTCTTGGCCCATCTCAGGACACACTCTCTGTCCATAAAGCGGTGAAACCTCACCACTACAGCCCTTGGCGGCTCGTTGGCCTTGGGTCTCCTTGCTCGGACCCGGTGAGCCCCATCTAGCTCCAGGGGCCTCGGGAAGGCTCCCGCGCCCATCAGCGAATTGAGCATCGTGCTCACATATGCCCCAGCATCGGGCCCCTCCACTCCTTCGGGGAGACCCAGAATCCGAAGATTCTTCCTCCTCGACCTATTCTCCAGGTCCTCAAATCTTTCCGCCCACCTCTTGTGCAGCGCCTCATGCGCCTCCACCTTCACCGCCAGGCCCAAGATCTCGTCCTCGTTCTCCGAGGCTTTTTGCCGCACCTCCCGGATCGCCACCCCTTGGGCCTTCTGGGTCTCCACTAGCTTCTCAATCGCCGCCTTCATTGGCGCCAGCATTTCGGTTTTCAGCTCCTCAAAGCAGCGTTTAAGAAACTCCTGCTGCTCCTGTGACCACTGCGCCCATGCTGCTTGGTCGCCACCCGCCGCCATCTTGTTTTTTCTCCCTCTCACTTTTCGCTGCTCCAAGATCACTTTTTTCACCGCTCCACTCCTGGTCCAATCCATATAATGTCGGGGGGACCCTGCTGTCACTTTCCCACACTGGAAGCCGTCGAACAATTTCCGTTGGGGCCCCTCTAGAGAGCCCAAAAGTCCGTTCCTGGCAGGAGCTGCCGAACGTGCGACCTACCTAGGCATAGCCGCAACCGGAAGTGTCCACTATAATAATAATAATCTTTATTGTCACAAGTAGTCTTACATTAACACTGCAATGAAGTTACTGTGAAAAGCCCCTAGCTGCCAGATTCCTGCACATGTTCGGGTGCACAGAGGGAGAATTCAGAATGTCCAAATTACCTAATAGCATGTCTTTCGGGACTTGTGGGAGGAAACCGGAGCACCCGGAGGAAACTCACGCAGACACGGGGAGAACGTGCAGATTCCACACAGTGACCCAAGCCAGGAATCAAACTTGGGACTCTGGTGCTGTGAAACCATAGTGCTAACCACTATGCTACCCTGCTGCACTGAAAGGAGCACTTTAATGTTGGGGTAAATCCTAATTAGCAGTGCCTTTTTTCCTACTTGTTTTTCAATAATTGGGGCTGCCAATGATTCTATTTTCTGCCGCTTTGTTTTTAAGCCCTGCTGCCAAGGGCAGCCTTGATCCTGGTGTCAATGTCTGTAAATCAGGGGAGTGCTCTTGTCAAGTAATGTGCAAGAAACAAATGTCCAAAGGGTTCTTAGGAGGCAACAGTGAATAGAGACCAGTGGCTGAGCGCTGATCAACCAGAGGAGGCCAACATTATTGGACATCATTAGGAAGGGTACGGTTTGCTGCCACAAAATTAAAACAATAAATCTTTAAAAGGAGTAGGATTAAGGTAGCACGGTGGCGCAGTGGGTAGCCCTGCTGCCTCGCGGCCCAGAGGTCCCAGGTTCGATCCTGGCTCTGGGTCACTGTCCATGTGGAGTTTGCACATTCTCCCCGTGTTTGCGTGGGTTTCGCCCCCACAACCCAAAGATGTGCAGGTTAGGTGGATTGGCTACGCTAAATTGCCCATTAATTGGAAAAGATGAATTGAGTACTCTAAATTTATATTAAATAAAGAAGTAGGATTAATAGGTTTGCAGTTACCTGTGTCTGCTGTACATGGCTCCAGATTTTGCCTGATTCTAATCTACTGGTGCCTCCCTACGGCTGGTGATGCCCCCATGCTGTTTCGCAAATCGTAGGCATGTGTGCTTGTGAACTCGTAAGGCGGATTTTTCCCATATATTGTTAAATAAATGGAGGTTTTGGACTTCCGGGTGCGGCGATGACCAGCTAAGTCGCACGTTTCGGCAGCTCCCGGTGGAACGGACTTTAGCTCTTAATAGGAGCCCCAACGGCAATTTAAACGGCCAAAAACACTGTGCGGTAAACTAGAAGGGAATCCCCCCGGACACGCATGGATAAAGGAGAGGATAGCAGCCGGATTGCGGAGGATCCTCTGGAGCAGCGGCAAGGAAGGCAAGCTCAAAGCAAGATGGCGTCGGAAGGTGGCCGTTTGTTATGGGGCCCAGACCAACAAGAGTTCCTGCGGCGCTGTGTGGAAGAGCTGAAAAAGGAACTGAAGAAGGAGCTGATGGCCCCGATATTACAGGCGATTGAAGGGCTAAAGGAGGAGCATAAGACCCAAGAGCAGGAGCTTCGAGTCGTGAAGGCAAAAGCTGCTGAAAATGAAGACGAAATACAGGGCCTGGTGGTGAAGACAGAGACGCACGAGGCACAGCACAAAAGGTGTGTGGAAAGGCTGGAAGTACTGGAGAATAATTCGAGGAGGAAGAATTTAAGGGTTCTGGGTTTTCCCGAAGGCACAGAAGGGGCAGACGTCGGGACATATGTGAGCACGATGCTTCACTCGCTAATGGGATCGGAGGCCCCGACGGGCCCTTTGGAGATGGAGGGAGCTTATCGAGTTTTGGCGCGAAGACCGAGGGCTGGAGAAATACCTCGAGCTATAGTGGTGAGGGTTCTCCGCTATAATGACAGAGAGATGGTCCTCAGATGGGCGAAGAAAACTCGGAGCTGTAGGTGGGAGAACGCGGTGATCCGCGTATACCAGGATTGGAGTGCGGATGTGGCGAGAAGGAGGGCAAGTTTTAATTGGGCTAACGCGGTGCTTCACATAAAGAAGATCCAGTTTGGAATGTTACAACCGCCGAAATTGTGGGTCACACACCAAGGGAAGCACCACTACTTTGAGACGGCAGAAGAGGCGTGGACATTCATTGTGGACGAGAAGCTGGAATAGTCTGGCGAGAGAAAGAACGTTTGGGACAAAGTGGTGGGGTGATTATGTGGGGCGAGGAAAAAGGGGGGGGGGATGATTTTTCAGTTTGTTAATCTTGCGATCCTGTAACTTTTCTCTCTTCCCCATGTTGGGGGGGGGGGTGGGAGTATGAGGAACTGTGGGCGCCGGTCATTAGGGGCGGGGCCGAGTGGTAAACGCGGGCTTTGTTCCCGCGCTATGGTAATTATGGCGGGAACAGGGACGCAGGAAGGAGGGGGCCTCGCACAGTGGGGGCCGAGGACAAGGGGGGAAGCCGAGGTCAGCCAGAGTTCGCTGACTTCTAGGAGCAACATGGGGGGGTGCAACTATGCTAGGAAGGGATCTAGCGGAGGGGGGGGAGGGGGGGTTAACTGGGTTGCTGCTGCTAAGGAGAAGGGGGAGCTGTTATGGGATGGGGTGGTCGAGGCGGGAGGGCGCCGTCGGGGGGATACACGGGTACGTGGGAACCGGGTGAGGAGCTGGGTTAAAAAAGGGGATGGCTAGTCGACAGGGGGGGGTAAAGAGCCCCCCAACCCGGCTGATCACGTGGAACGTGAGAGGGCTGAACGGGACGATTAAAAGGGCCCGGGTACTCGCACACCTAAAGAAATTAAAGGCAGATGTGGTTATGTTGCAGGAGACGCATCTGAAACTGATAGACCAGGTCAGACTACGTAAAGGATGGGTGGGGCAGGTGTTTCATTCGGGTTTGGATGCGAAGAACAGGGGGGTGGCTATCTTAGTGGGGAAACGGGTACTGTTTGAGGCAAAGACCATAGTGGCGGCTAGTGGGGGTAGATATGTGATGGTGAGTGGCAGATTGCAAGGGGAGGCGGTGGTTCTGGTGAACGTATATGCCCCGAACTGGGATGATGCAAATTTTATGAGGCGTATGTTGGGACGTATCCCGGACCTGGAGGCGGGAAAGTTGGTAATAGGGGGAGACTTCAATACGGTGCTTGATCAAGGGCTGGACCGATCGCGGTCCAGGACCGGGAGGGGGCCGGCAGCGGCCAGGGTGCTCAAGGACTTCATGGAGCAGATGGGAGGGGTAGACCCCTGGAGATTTAGTAGGCCTAGGAGTAAGGAGTTCTCATTTTTCTCCCATGTCCACAAAGTCTCCTCACGGATAGACTTTTTTGTCTTGGGAAGGGCACTGATTCCGAAGGTGACAGGGACGGAATATACGGCCATAGCTATTTCGGACCACGCTCCACATTGGGTAGACCTGGAGGTAGGAGAGGAAAAAGAACAGCACCCACTCTGGAGAATGGATATGGGCTTATTGGCGGATGAGGGGGTATGTTTAAGGGTGAGGGGGTGCATCGAAAGGTACTTGGAGCTTAATGACAATGGAGATGTTCAGGTGGGAGTGGTCTGGGAGGCGTTGAAGGCGGTGGTTAGAGGGGAACTGATATCCATAAGGGCACATAAAGGGAAGCAAGAGGGTAAAGAAAGGGAGCGATTGCTGAAAGAACTTTTGAGGGTGGACAGGCAATATGCGGAGGCACCGGAGGAGGGACTGTACAGGGAAAGACAAAGGCTACATGTGGAATTTGACCTGCTGACCACGGGTAAGGCAGAGGCACAGTGGAGGAGGGCACAGGGTGTACAGTATGAGTATGGAGAGAAGGCGAGTCGGCTACTGGCCCACCAATTGAGGAAGAGGGGAGCAGCGAGGGAGATAGGTGGGGTGAGAGATGAGGAGGGAGAGATGGAACGGGGAGCGGAGAGAGTGAACGGGGTGTTCAAGGCATTTTATGAGAGGTTATATAAGGCTCAGCCCCCGGAAGGGAAGGAGGGAATGATGTGTTTCTTGGATCAGCTGGAATTCCCTAAGGTGGAGGAGTAGGAGAGGGTGGGACTGGGAGCGCAGATTGAGACGGAGGAAGTAGTGAAAGGGATTGGGAGCATGCAGGCGGGGAAGGCCCCGGGACCAGATGGATTCCCAGTTGAATTCTATAGGAAATATATGGACTTGCTGGCCCCGCTTTTGCCGAGAACCTTTAATGAGGCTAGGGAAGGGGGGCAGCTGCCCCCGACTATGTTGGAGGCAACGATATCGCTCTTTTTGAAGAAGGAAAAAGACCCGCTGCAGTGTGGGCCCTACAGGCCCATTTCCCTTTTAAATGTAGATGCTAAGCTCCTGGTCAAGGTGATGGCGACAAAGATAGAGGACTGTGTCCCGGGGGTGGTCCACGAGATTCAAACTGGGTTCGTTAAGGGGAGACAGCTGAACACGAACATACGGAGGTTGCTAGGGGTAATGATGATGCCCCCACCAGAGGGGGAGGCGGAGATAGTGGTGGCGATGGACGCCGAGAAAGCATTCGACAGAGTGAAGTGGGATTATCTGTGGGAGGTGCTGAGGAGATTTGGTTTTGGAGAAGGGTATATCGGATGGGTACAGCTGCTGTATAGGGCCCCGGTGGCGAGCGTGGTCACGAACAGACAGAGGTCTGATTACTTCCGTCTTCATAGAGGGACGAGGCAGAGGTGTCCCCTGTCTCCGTTACTGGTTGCATTGGCGATTGAGCCCCTGGCCATAGCACTGAGGGGCTCCAGGAAGTGGAGGGGAGTGCTCAGGGGAGGAGAAGAACACCGGGTATCCTTGTATGCAGATGGTTTATTGCTGTATGTTGCGGACCCAGTGGAGGGGATGCCTGAGATAATGCAGACACTCAGGGAGTTTGGGGAATTTTCGGGGTACAAATTGAATATGGGTAAGAGTGAGTTGTTTGTGGTGCATCCGGGGGAGCAGAGCAGGGGAATAGATGACTTACCGCTGAGGAAGGTAACAAGAGATTTCCGGTACTTAGGGATTCAGATAGCCAGGAGTTGGGGAACCTTACACCGGCTTAATCTAACAAGATTGGTGGAACAGATGGAGGAGGATTTTAAGAGATCTGGGTTCACCAGATGGTGGCAACCTTTCATTGACTACCTCGCAGAACGATAAAGGAAATGGGAAGGTAACAGCAGCAACCTAGGGGGGGGAGGGCACGGGCGGGTCCTCAGGGGTGTTTTTGTATAGATATTTGTATTAGGCTATGTATATTGGATTGTTTGATTTTATTTTTGGAGAGTTATTATTTTTGATATGGCAGTTGTCATTTAGTTTATATATTATTTATTTGTTAAAAACGGCCGCTGTTATTTATACTGTTTTACTGTTGTAAAAAGGAAAACCTTTGTATTGTTTTGTTTGGCCAAAAAATTTGAATAAAATATATTTTTTTAAAAATAAAAAAAATGGAGGTTTTGGGTGGGGAAGGCAGCATTTAGCCTGTCGGAGGAGGTGGCGGTTCTCCGCACCATTGAAAAACGTGAAGCAGCATGGGGAACCTTCTGGGGGGGGGAGAAGGTCGTGGCTGGGCCTCTGGCGAGCTCCATTGGGGCGGGCTGGGGGCTGTTGTGTGGTGCCCTGGTGCTTGTGGGGTGGGTTGCCTCGGTGTGTGGAGCTGGCATTGCTGGCTCTATCAGGCCCTGCCCGTGTCATGGCAAAAACCACACTCAGGTTTTCTGTGCATGGAGTGCCAGAGAATCTGGAGAGAAAATGCGGCTGTGCAGCCGGAGAGCTACACACCGGTTTTCTTGCTCCAGCCAGCACTCTGGATTGGATTGGATTTGTTTATTGTCACGTGTACCGAGGTACAGTGAAAAGTATTTTTCTGCGAGCAGCTCAACAGATCATCAAGTACATGAAATGAAAATGAAATAAAAGAAAATACATAATAGGCAACCTAAGGTACACGATGTAACTACATAACACCGGCATCGAATGAAGCATACAGGGGTGTAGTGTTAATGAAGTCAGTCCATAAGAGGGTCATTTAGGAGTCTGATAACAGCGGGGAAGAAGCTGTTTTTGAGTCTGTTTGTGCGTGTTCTCAGACTTCTGTATCTCCTGCCCGATGGAAGAAGTTGGAAGAGTGAGTAAGCCGGGTGGGCTTACTTGATTATTTGATTATTTCCCCAGGCAGCGGTAGATGGAGTCAATGGATGGGAGGCAGGTTTGTGTGATGGACTGGGCTGTGTTCACGACTCTCTGAAGTTTGCACTCAGTGCACTCTGCACTGAGTGCAAAATTCCACCTCAATGAATGTGTTAGCATAGTCCAGAAGAAGGGGGTTCTCCACCACATTATTTGTGGCTATGCAAATTGTTTGCTCTGTTTCCAATGAAAGAAACAGCTGGTCTGTAAAAGATTGCAAACACAAATTGTCTATAATACAAAAGAGTCTGGAATAGAAGCCATGTAACATGTATTATAAGCACAGAATAAATATAGAAAGCAAGAACTTTGCAAAATGCTTTATCATCTTTGTGGTGTTGGGTGCTCTGATGCACAAATGAACCAACACAGTTGTATTTGGTACAACGTTATTTTATTTCAACTGCTATTTACAGTTTGGTCTGGATACTCTGCATGTGGTGACTCCCTGTGTGTGTAGTGTAACAGGTCCTGTCCTTGTCCTGGTCTCCAGCTCTACTGGCCACCAGGTGTCGTGTTTCCTCTCTTATACTGTCTCTGTCCTTGTCTATGATTGGTTGTCGTGTTGTGTGTGCTGATTTGTCTGTTGGTGTGTCTATCAAGATATGTGTGTTTGAATATCATGACATCCTCCCTTTTTTTTACAAAACTATGTGCCTACATGGTTATAAATACGAGTGTGTCGTGAGTGTATCTAAATGTGTGTGTGTGTGTGTGCGTGATATTTACAGCATGTGCATGTGGCGTAACTATATACATGGGGCGATGTCGGGTGCGTCATGCTAACGAGGTTGTACCATAACAAAACAATAAGAAAAGACTTTGAAGTATGGTCCGGTCAAACGAGATCTGGAATGAGACAACAGTAACATGTGACAATACAATAGTGTCTAAACTTTAACGAGCGAACAGTCTCATAAGTCCAAACTAGTAGGTGTGCGACGAATTCGGGTTGGCCGCCGCACGGGTGGTTCGAGAACCACCGGCTGAGGTGCGAGCCTGGCCACGGGTGGCGATGGAAGGGGCATGATCCGTGGCAGCTCTACGAAGTCATCCTTGGGAACCAGTGGAGGACCCGGCGTGTGTGCACGGTTCTGTTGCGAGCGTGGAAGGCGGCGAAAGGCTCGCCGATTGCGCCTACGCACCAATCCATCCGCCATGCATACCAGGAATGAGGTGGAGTCTTTTTTCTTTTTATGTTTGTGGTGGTGCCGTTGGATGGCATCTTGTAGCTGATGGGTCGTTGACATTGAAGAGGTACCATCAACAATATCATGCAAGGCGATGAATGTGCCAGATGTTGAAGTCGGCTGAGACTGTGCATGCTGGTTCTGGCCACATGCTGTGCTGGAAGGGTGATTCTGCAGAGAAACGTCGAAGCATGTCGCCTTGGAGAGAGAACTGCTGCTCGTATCAATGTCTGGTGATGGTGTGAAACTAGAACCTTGCATCAGATAGGAAAACACAATGTGGCCAGGCTGTGGTGCAGCAAATCCTGGGCAGTAACTAAGGCATCCAGTCTGTAGTGCAGATTGCACTGGCGGTTGTCCTCCTTCGGTCTTGATTCCATTAGTGGGCAATCCGCAGTGTTGGCCTGTTTGAGAATATGCTGCATAGACTGCTGGCTGCTGCAGGCTTGAATACTGGGTCTGTCCAGCATGAGCTGTCATTGGCCGCACTGTCGGTGTGGACCAAATGTGTGGACATAGCTGTGGTGTAAATTGGTGTATCCGTCTTGGACTGTCGGTGCTGGTTGTTATTGCTGACCCAGTGTGATTGTCACGTGATCCATTCCCTGTCGTTGTGGCATCTGCTGTCACCCTGAGCGTGCCATCACTGAGGCCGCGACACTGCCCGTCTGGAGCAAAGTTTGGCGTACGTGAATCAGAGTCGGCGTTTGGCTGCTCCCCATCTGGAGTCTGGTCTGTTTTCTGTTGATGCTCCCCGTCCGGAGTCTTAACAGGTTCACTGGAGTCAGCTGAGATTCCTTGAAGCTGCTCTTCTGGAGTCGGAACATGCAGGAATGCATTGACTAGTGGAGAGGTTCGAGCCATTGAGGGTGGAAGTGGTGCGGTGTCACCGTAGGTGTGAGTGGTCCCACCGTTATCGTCGAGTGCCTCTACGCACTAGGCGAGGTCTGTCACTTTGCACCTTTTGCATGGGAAGTGGGATGCTGTCGTCACTCGTCTCACATCCCGTGGATAGATCCTCATTAGCAGCTTGCTGTTAACTAGGGTTGGGTAAATTGTCAGAGTTTCCATCTGGTGCAAACCATGTCGGTGGACTGTCATTGTCTTGCCGTTGTCCCTCATTTGGGCTTTTCTTCTTTGGAATTTTAAATCTTCCCCCAGACATTGCAGAACCTTGTTTATTACCCTCAAGTTCTCCCATATGTATGGCCTCGAATGTAGGATCCAATGTTTCTTTTGACATTGTACTATTTTCCAAAGAACATTCCGTTTCAATTTTCTTCTCAGTTACTTCATATGTATCTTTGTCTAATGTACATGCCTTCATAGTCTCTGGGTCTAATTTTGCTGGGACTGGCATAGTCACAGTCTCTCTTTTACTGTTCTCAATTGCCCACATTATACTCCCCAGACATAACTGCTTAATCTCTGGGGTTAGTGTGGTACAATGGATAATCGGGTCGACCTTATCTGCATCTTCACCATCAGTGGAAAGCACAATTGGTTCACTTGAAACTGCTGCGGGTTTTAAGTTCTTTATCTGGCTACTCGATGTCGGTGTCCTCAGGATTCTTGCTCCAATGTTCTGCTCATTTATCAGTGGAGTGCATAGGTTCAATGCAATTAATGTTCCCCTCAAGGTTTGAAGAGTCATTACTGACTAACTGCTGGTCTCTGTAGTTGGGACTTTGCGGTTTTGTGTTGAAGGGAGACATTTGTCCCTGCTGTAGGTATGATTCAGGTTGTGTTATTTCCATTAACTGAGGATCAATGTCTTGTCCATTTTTTCGATCCGTACTAAAACACTGGCAATTCTCAGTCTGCTCCTTGCAAGTTAAACATACAAGTAATTTATTTAGCAAATCCTCAGCATCCTTCTGTGACCGTGCAGCATTATTAGTATCTCTTCGGCTATAATGATCCTGAAGGTCAGTGCATAATCCCTTTTTCTTCGGGCTTGGAAGAGGCGATTGCTTTGGCTTGTCTTCAGTTGGGCTTGAACAGTCATCAGCGCTGTGCCCTTCATTGTAGCATGAGACCGTCATGGTCATGCTGCTGTGCAGTGGAGCATGGTAGGCTGTTATAGCCTTCTTGCTGTTCACGTGAGCATGGCAGACTTGCATCGTCTGCCGCTGGTTGGTCAGGGGAGGTTGCTAGACCCTCATGGTCTTGTTCCTGCAAGGACTGCGCATCGGAGTCAAGCGTTTCTTCTATCGTGGAGGCTGTCCACGAGCTCTCTGTGGAGGCTTGTGACACTGGAGTCACTTCTTGTTCGTGCAAGGACTGCGCTCTGGAGTCTTGCGTTTCTGCAATTGTGGAGTCTGTCCACAAGCTTGCTGTGGAGGCTTGTGACTCTGGAGTCACTTCTTGTTCGTGCAAGGACTGCGCTCTGGAGTCTTGCGTTCCTTCTATCGTGGAGTCTGTCCACGAGCTTGCTGTGGAGGCTTGTGACACTGGAGTCACTTATTGTTCATGCAAGGACTGCGCTCTGGAGTCTTGCATGTCTTCTTTCATAGAGTCGGGAATGCTGAGCGGGACGTGGACCATGCTCTGTGTGGCAGCAGGCCGCTCTCTGTGGGCTTGCAGCGTTCCCTGTCTCCTAATTTCAGGCTGCAGCATCATCCTGCACTGATGAGTTGGGACGTCTTATCTGCTGGGTTGAAGATCTTCAAATCCGAAAAATGAATCCGCATCTGCGTCGGATTCAATGTGAGGGTCGCCAATGTTCAACACGAAAGGTTTGTCCGGGTCATAGTCATATAGGACCACTGAGCTGTAATTGGGCTCGCGAGGTCCAGAAAAAATGTAAAGATCGGTATCGAAGTATTCAAGGTCGGAATCATCGGCTTGTGCGTAGGTAACTGCTTGTTGCAGGGTTCTTCGGAGGTCAAATTCATCTCCTGGGTCAATTTGCGCCAATGTGCTGTCATTCCAGTTGAGGGAAGGTTGTTTTACAGCTTTAACAGATTTTTGTTTTTTTGATTTGGGACGTTTCCCTTTTAAATTGGATTTGGGACGTTTCCCCTTTAAATTGGTGCGGCCTGGGGCCTCTGACATCCTGACGCTCGGTATGTAGCACGTAGGAAGTGACTGCGCATGCGCAGATCGCTGTTCCTTTACCGATGGCCGTTTTCTTGACTGCGCATGCGCAGACGAAACTTTCGGTTCTGCGCACTTCCCGCGCAACTGTGCTAGCGTGATACCTTTAGCAAGATGGCCGCCGACCTCAACCCAAATCTCTCTCAGGCCCGAGGTGAGTACTGCCGCTTTTCTTACCTTTCCTTGCCGATTGGAGTGTGTTTTCCTCACTGTATTTGGCGAATTTGTTCAGGACTGCCTGGTAATCGTACCTTTGTTGCCTCCTGAAGAACTTGAATTTTGTGAAGATTTCTTTTGCTCTTGCACCGGCGATGGTGAGGAGAAATTCAATTTTTTCATCATCAGCCAGGTCGTTGAGTTCGGCTGCCACCAGGAAGAATTCAAACGCTTTCCGGAATCGCCGCCAGTTTTCGCGGAGATGGCCGTGGCACTGGAGCGGCTGCGGAACCGGGAGCCAATACATCTTGCTTGGGTATTGCTGGGTGTCTCTGTACACTGAGGTAGGCCGGCAGGTATCAATCCACTCCATGTGGTGTTGGGTGCTCTGATGCACAGATGAACCAACACAGTTGTATTTGGTACAACATTATTTTATTTCAACTGCTATTTACAGTTCGGTCTGGATACTCTGCACGTGGTGACTCCCTGTATGTGTAGTGTAACAGGTCCTGTCCTTGTCCTGGTCTCCAGCTCTACTGGCCACCAGGTGTCGTGTTTCCTCTCTTATACTGTCTCTGTCCTTGTCTATGATTGGTTGTCGTGTTGTGTGTGCTGATTTGTCTGTTGGTGTGTCTATCATGATGTGTGTGTTTGAATATCATGACAATCTTGTCACTGTTTCACATCCAATGACTTAGTTTTGAAATGTAGGAAATGTTACAGGGCAAGAAAGAACCAGCTTGCATTTGTATTCGAACCTTTCATGACACTAAAAGCACATCACAGTTAATGAAGTGCTTCTGAAGTATAGACACTGTGATAATGTAAGAAACACACACAGGTTTCGATGTTGACTGTTAGTTGCAGCCAATTTTTAACCTGAATTTTGTAAGCAGTCAGACCTGTAAAATATTTAGTAAAATTTCTGCTTTAAGTTTTCAACCTGCTGAGATTGATTTTAAGACCATAAGACATAGGAGCGGAAGTAAGGCCATTCGGCCCATCGAGTCCACTCCACCATTCAATCATGGCTGATTTCAACTCCATTTACCCGCTCTCTCTCCATAGCCCTTAATTCCTCGAGAAATCAAGAATTTATCAACTGTCTTAAAGACACTCAACGTCCCGGCCTCCACCGCCCTCTGTGGCAATGAATTCCACAGACTCACCACTCTCTGGCTGAAGAAATTTCTCCTCATCTCTGTTCTAAAGTGACTCCCTTTTATTCTAAGGCTGTGCCCCCGGGTCCTAGTCTCCCCTGCTAATGGAAACAACTTCCCTACATCCGCCCTATCTAAGCCATTCATTATCTTGTAAGTTTCTATTAGATCTCCCCTCAACCTCCTAAACTCCAATGAATATAATCCCAGGATCCTCTGACGTTCATCGTATTTTAGGCCTACCATTCCTGGGATCATCCGTGTGAATCTCCGCTGGACCCGCTCCAGTGCCAGTATGTCCTTCCTGAGGTGTGGGGCCCAAAATTGCTCACAGTATTCTAAATGGGGCCTAACTAATGCTTTATAAAGCTTCAGAAGTACATCCCTGCTTTTATATTCCAAGCCTCTTGAGATGAATGACAACATTGCATTTGCTTTGTTAATTACGGACTTAACCTGCAAGTTTACCTTTAGAGAATCCTGGACTAGGACACCCAAGTCCCTTTGCACTTCAGCATTATGAATTTCGTCACCGTTTAGAAAATAGTCCACGCCTTTATTCTTTTTTCCAAAGTGCAAGACCTCGCACTTGCCCACGTTGAATTTCATCAGCCATTTCTTGGACCACTCTCCTAAACTGTCTAAATCTTTCTGCAGCCTCCCCACCTCCTCCATACTACCTGCCCCTCCACCTATCTTTGTATCATCGGCAAACTTAGCCAGAATGCCCTCAGTCCCGTCATCTAGATCGTTAATATATAAAGAGAACAGCTGTGGCCCCAACACTGAACCCTGCGGGACACCACTCGTCACCGGTTGCCATTCCGAAAAAGAACCTTTTATCCCAACTCTCTGCCTTCTGCCTGACAGCCAATCGTCAATCCATGTTAGTACCTTGCCTCGAATAGCATGGGCCCTTATTTTACTCAACAGTCTCCCGTGAGGCACCTTATCAAAGGCCTTTTGGAAGTCAAGATAGATAACATCCATTGGCTCTCCTTGGTCTAACCTATTTGTTATCTCTTCAAAGAACTCTAACAGGTTTGTCAGGCACGACCTCCCCTTACTAAATCCATGCTGACTTGACCTAATCCGACCCTGCACTTCCAAGAATTTAGAAATCTCATCCTTAACAATGGATTCTAGAATCTTGCCAACAACCGAGGTTAGGCTAATTGGCCTATAATTTTCCATCTTTTTCCTTGTTCCCTTCTTGAACAGGGGGGTTACAACAGCGATTTTCCAATCCTCTGGTACTTTCCCTGACTCCAGTGACTTTTGAAAGATCAGAACCAACGCCTCCACTATTTCTTCAGCTATCTCCTTTAGAACTCTAGGATGTAGCTCATCTGGGCCCGGAGATTTATCAATTTTTAGACCTCTTAGTTTCTCTAGCACTTTCTCCTTTGTGATGGCTACCATATTCAACTCTGTCCCCTGACTCTCCGGAATTGTTGGGATATTACTCATGTCTTCATGTGATATTACTCATGTGAAGACTGACGCAAAATACTTATTCAGTTCCTCAGCTATTTCCTTGTCTCCCATCACAAAATTACCAGCAGCATATTGGAGTGGCCCAATGTCAACTTTTGCCTCCCATTTGTTTTTAATGTATTTAAAGAAACTTTTACTATCATTCCTAATGTTACTGGCTAGCCTACCTTCAAATTTGATCCTCTCTTTCCTTATCTCTCTCTTTGTTATCCTCTGTTTGTTTTTGTAGCCTTCCCAATCTTCTGACTTCCCATTACTCTTTGCCACATTATAGGCTTTCTCTTTTGCTTTGATGCATTCCCTAACTTCCTTTGTCAGCCATGGCTGCCTAATCCCCTCTCTGATAACCTTTCTTTTCTTTGGGATGAACCTCTGTACTGTGTCCTCAATTACTCCCAGAAACTCCTGCCATTGCTGTTCTACTGTCTTTCCCACTAGGCTCTGCTCCCAGTCGATTTTCTTCAGTTCCTCCCTCATGCCCCTGTAGCTACCTTTATTTAACTGTAACACCTTTACATCTGATTCTACCTTCTTTCTTTCAAATTGGAGATTGAATTCGACCATATTATGATCACTGCCTCCTAAGTGCTCCCTTACTTTAAGATCTTTAATCAAGTCTGGCTCATTACATAGCACTAAGTCCAGAATGGCCTGTTCCCTTGTGGGCTCCATTACAAGCTGTTCCAAAAAGCCCTCCTGTAAACATTCAATGAATTCCCTTTCCTTGGGTCCACTGGCAGTATTATTTACCCAGTCCACCTGCATATTAAAGTCCCCCATGATCACTGTGACCTTGCCTTTCTGACATGCACTTTCTATTTCGTGGTGCATTATGTGCCCCTGGTCCTGACCACTGTTAGGAGGCCTGTACATAACTCCCATTATGTTTTTTTTGCCTTTGTGGTTCCTCAACTCTACCCACACAGACTCCACATCATCCGACCCTATGTCGTTTAGTGCTATTGATTTAATTTCATTGCTAATTAACAAGGCAACCCCGCCCCCTCTGCCCACCTCTCTGTCTTTTCGATAGGTTGTGAATCCCTGGATGTTTAAATGCCAGTCCTGAACCCCCTGCAACCATGTCTCTGTGATGCCTACCACATCATACCTGCCAGTCACAATCTGGGCCACAAGCTCATCTACCTTGTTCCGTATGCTGCGCGCATTTAAATATAGCACCTTTAATTCTCTGTTGACCGTCCCTTTTTGTTTTCTTAGTGTGGTGGACCTTGGTTTACTGAGCCTTTCCATACACTGTGTCATATTTTGTGGGATGGGGACAATTGTAACCACTCTTGAGTTTTGTCTGTTCGTGTTTTTTTTTATTCCTAAGCAGCTACGCTCCCCGCTGATTACTTCACCTCGTGGTTCCCTGACTTCCCCTTCCCCCCCCAATCTTTAGTTTAAAGTCCTGTTGACCACCCTATTTACCCTTTTCGCCAGAACACTGGTCCCAGCTCGGTTCAGGTGGAGACCATCCCAATGGTATAGGTCCCCCCTGTCCCAAAACTGATGCCAGTGTCCCATGAAAAGGAATCCCTCATTCCCACACCACTCTTTCAGCCACGTGTTAACTTCCCTTATTCTTGCCTCCCTATGCCAATTTGCACGTGGCTCGGGCAGTAATCCGGAGATTATGACCCTTGAGGACCTGTTTTTTAATTTGAATCCTAGCTCTTTATAATCTCTAAACAGGTCCTCTTTCCTAGACTTGCCTATGTTGTTGGTACCAACATGGACCACAACAACTGGATCCTCCCCCTCCCTCTCCAGTATCCTTTCAAGCCGGTCAGAGATGTCCCGCACCCTAGCACCGGGCAGGCAACATACCATGCGGGACTCTTTATCCTGCTCACAAAGGATACTATCTATCCCCCTGATAATAGAATCCCCTACAACTACAACTTGCCTATTTACTCCCTCCCCTTGAATGGCCTGCTGAACCATGGTGCCTTGGTCAGCTGACTCATCCTTCCTGCAGCCCTGTTCGCCATCCACACAGGGAGCAAGTGTTTCGTACCTGTTGGACAGGGTCAAGGGATGAGGCTCCTGAGTTCCTGACTGCTGGTTCCCTTTACCTGCCTGACTTGCAGTCACACCCTGCTGTCCCTGGCCACTGGCAGGATTTAAACTACTTACTCTGACAGGTGTGACTGCCTCCTGAAACACAGTGTCCAGGTAAGTCTCCCCCTCCCGGATGTGCCTCAGTGTTTGAAGCTCAGACTCCAGCTCATCAACTCTGAGCCGGAGCTCTTCGAGCAGCCAACACTTACTGCAGATGTGGTCGCTGCAGCTCGCAATGGGATCTGCCAGCTCCCACATCAAGCAGCTCAAGCACATCACCTGACCAGCCATCACTAATTAATTAATTTAATTTAAGTTTATGGTGGGGGCAGCTTCAGCCAATCAGACACTACCCTGCATTTTTAACTGAAAAACAGCACAATTAGATTAACCACTTACCTTTCCTGATTACCTTACAGACAGTGAGAATTTGGTAGTTTGGTGCAGAATCTCTCTCACTCCGGCTGTGTCCCTTGACCTGCGCAATGCTAATAATAATATAATATGGCACTTACCTCACACCAATGGATCTTATTATTAGGTTAGAGGAGGAGGGCGGGTGGGAGACACTACACGTGTAGTGTCTCGGGTTTCCTCTCCACCAGAATTTATTGGTGAGGGGAGGGGGGGGGGGGGGGGGAACCTTCCCAGAAGTCCGCGGGTCGAACTTCCTGTTCCCGCCTTAACAAATAATTTTTTTTTTAAATACACAGCAACGAAGAACAGAAACGGGACCAGGTAAGTTATTTTAAACCTAAATACTTACCCACCAGTAGCCTCTGCACTCCGCTCCCACTGAAACTCCAAGAGCTGTTCCTGCAAGGTAAGTTATTTTAAATTTAAATACTCACCCAGCAGCAGCCTCTGTACTCCGCTCCCGCTGAAACTCCAAGACAGCCGCTCCTGTAAGGTAAGTCAATTTCAAACCAAATATTCACCTCCCTGCAACCCCTGCACGCCGCTTCCCAGAAGTCCACGGGTCGAACTTCCTGTTCCCGCCTTAAAAAATAATAATAAAAAAAAAATCTTATAATCAACATCACTGCCCATTATGTTGGCAAATACAGTCGTCGGTTAGCTCAGTTGGCTGGAGACTGGTTTGTGATGTGGAGCGATGCCAACAGCACGGGTTCAATTCCAGTACCGGCTGAGGTTATTCATGAACTTTCTCACAACCTTGCCCCTCGCCTGAGGTGTGGTGATCCTCAGGTTAAATCACCGCCAGTCAGCTCTCAAAATGGAGAGCAGCCTATGGTCCTCTGGGACTGTGGTGACATTTGCATCGACCATGGTTTCTCAAACAGTGGGTGAGATGAATGAGTGGTGTACTTCTTTAAGTGCTATTGACTGAGGGAGGAATGTTGACCAGGGCAACATAATGAATGCCTGCAGATTGAAAAATGTGATTCAAAATGCTGATGAAGGTATTCTTTACAATTCCGACAATTTGTGAAAATCGTACAAGTGGCTGCCAGGAAACCTGATACCCTGAGGCAATGCACTATTGAAAAAGATTCACCAGCAGTAGGTCGGTGTTAATCCCTTAGCGCATCAGTTCAAATCTTATTTTAATCATTTAAAACTAGGAAAACGTTGGTTCTAAAGAAAAACCATATTTGACTCTCTCTCCACAGAAACTACCATACCTGCTATTTCCAGCACTTTCTGTTTTTTCTTCGGATTTCCAGCCTCCAGTATTTTCCATTTATAATTTCTCACTTTTTGTTTGAATGAAACAGAGCTGCTTGCAAAAGCATTCCTGTGCAAACCGTTCTTTTTTTAATCATCATTTTCATTTCTTCCTGTCCCTTCCGCATCCCAAAAATAAAGATTAGCTGAACAAATTGCCTAACTGAATATTTCCCTCCTTGTACCGTTAGTTTAGATGTCTCCTCACTATACAGTACATCAAGTACATCTCCCATTCCAATCTGCCTGGTTACCAGCTTATATAATGCTGCTGACTTGCAGATTGTACTTAAAGTTATCCGGTCATAAGAAATTGGAGCAAGACTAGGCCATTTGGACTATCAAGCCCGCTCTTCCGTTCAATAAAATCATGCCTGATCTGTTTGTGGCCTAAACCCTACTTTCCCACTTGTCCCCCATAACCCTCAACTCTCTTTTGGAACAAAAATCTAACTCAACCTTGAATATATTCAATGGCTCAGCCTCCACTTCTCTCTCTGGAAGAGAATTCCAAAGCCAAAAGACCCTCTGAGAGAATAAGTTCCTCTCCTCTCCTTCTTAAATGGGAGATCCCTCATTTTTAAACTGCGCCCCCAGGTCTGGATTCCCCCAAGAGAGGAAACATCCTCTCAGTATCCACGCTGCCAAGCCCCCTCAGAATTTTCTGTTTGGATATGTTTCAATAAAGACACCTCTCATTCCTCTGAACCTCAATGAGTGCAGGCCCAGCTGGCTCAATTTTCTTCATAAGATAACCCCTTCATGGCAGGAATCAGCCTACTGAATCTTCTCCAAGCTGTTTCCAATGCAAGTATATCCCTCCTCAAGTAAGTGTACACAGTACTCCACGTATAGTCTCACTAATGTCATGTACTTTTGGGTCAGGCTGCTGATTTCACAATGCACTCATGCCATTTCTACCATTATTCAGCAGTATAAAAGGCCCAAAAGTAAACTTGGGTATTTATTCGATTAACTTGACAGCCATATATACTTTGTAGATTAATGAGTTTTAAATAACCCGCCTTAGTAGAAAAACAGGAGGCAAAAGAAAGGCCGAACATAAAACAATGACAACCGCTAGATAAAGAAGTAAAGACTGACAAGTCTCCCGACTTGATGGTCTTCATCTGAGGTTCTTAAAGAACGTGGCTGCAGAAATAGTGGATGCATTGGTTGTAATCTTCCAAGATTCCCTAGATGCTAGAAAGGTTCCAGTGTATTGATAAAACACAAAAGTAATGGGCAGGATTCTCCATCCCTCTGCACCCGTTTTATGCTGCGGTGTGCCCACGCCGGCAGCACGATCCTCCGTCCCGCCAGCCAGCCAATGGAATTTCCCATTGTGAGCACCCCCATGCGAAAGGGAAATCCGTGGGCATGAGTGCACTGCCGGCGTAGCAGAGGATCACGCCGATGGAGAATCCAGTCCAATATCTCTATTCAAGAAAGTCCATTTATCTGTCATTGGAAAATCCTAAAATCTATTATTAAGGAGGTAGAACAGACAATTAGGAAATCATAATACCATCAGGCAAAGTTACTGGTTTTGTGAAAGGAAAATCACGTTTGATAAATTTGTTATAATTCTTTGAGGATGTATCAAGCAGAGTGGATAAAGGCGAGGCAGTAGATGTAGTGTATTTGGATTTCCCAAAGTCATTTGGTTATGTGCCACATAAAAGGTTACTACACAAGATACGAGCTCATGGTGTTGGAAGTGATATATGAGGCACAATCAATTGGACAAAGACGATAGTTGAATCCAACTGAGGCTTTATTGCTATCAGATGTGTGGCCTCCCAAAGCAGCTGGCGAAATGACTGCTGGCTGGAGGACATGCATATTTATACAGGCAGGGTCTACCGGCGAACCTGTAGTACAGGTCCTACCATACATCACCTAATACAGGTGCAACAGTGGTTTACCACATTTACCCCCTGTTAAAAATTGAGTCCGGCTGGTGTGGTGGATAACTATATACAACAATGAGTTAATATTTACAAGATTTGAGCAAACAAATGTCCTTTGATGTCCGGTGGACCGGTCAGAGGTTTAGCTGGTCCGGGGCCTTGATGTTCCTCTGGGAGCGACGCAGTGGTGTCGGCGATGTTGGTGCCGATCTGGTCGATGGTGACTCCGGGAGCGTGCCAAAATCCTCTTCATTGTCGGGTGTGGACAGGGGGGGGGGGACGGATGGTTCTGGGGTGGGGTGCTGTTGGGAGTGACAGGAGAATCACTGGCGCCAGGAGCGGAGGGGGGTATGGGGGCGGAACCTGCTGGTGCCAGGTCCCTGAGGGAGACAGTATCCTGGCGGCTGTCGGGGAACGCCACGTAGGTGTACTGGGGGTTTGGTGGAGCAAGTGCACCCTCTCCACCAACGGGTCCACCATGTGGAGTCGGACGTGCTTACGGAGAAGCACGGTTCCCGGAGCTGCGAGCCAAGTCGGGAGCGACACCCCGGATGTGAACTTCCTGGGGAAGGCAAAAAGACGTTCATGGGGTGTATTGTTCGTGGCAGTGCAGAGTAATGAGCGAATGGAGTGGAGTACATCTGGGAGGACCTCCTGCCAGCGGGAGGCCGGGAGGTTTCTGGACAGTAGGGCCAGCTGGAAGGCTCTCCATACCGTCCCATTCTCCCTTTCTACCTGTCCGTTTCCCCGGGGGGTTATAGCTTGTCGTTCTGCTGGAGGCGATACCCTTGCTGAGCAGGAACTGACGCAGCTCATCACTCATGAATGAGGATACCCTGTCACTGTGGATGTAGGCGGGGAAACCAAACAGTGTGAAGATTGTGTTGAGGGCTTTAATGACGATGGCAGACGTCATGTCAGGGCATGGGATGGCAAAGGGGAATCTGGAGTATTCGTCGATCACGCTGAGAAAATATGTGTAACGGTCGGTGGAGGGGAGGGGGCCTTTGAAGTCCACACTGAGGCTTTCAAAGGGGCGGGAGGCCTTCACCAGGCATGCACAGTCCAGCCGGTAGGAATGAGGCTTGCACTCCGCACAGACCTGGCAGTCCCTGGTGATTGTCCTTACTTCCTCGACAGAGTAGGGCAGATTTCATGCCTTAATGAAATGGTACAACTGTGTGACTCCTGGGTGACAAAGGCTGTCGTGCAGGGGCCGGAGTCGGTCTACCTGTGCGCTGGCACATGTACCTCGTGATAGGGCATCTGGAGGTTCGTTGAGTTTGCCGGGGCGATACATAATCTCGTAATTATAGGTGGAGAGTTCGATTCTCCACTGCAAGATTTTATCATTTTTGATCTTGCCCCGCTGTGTGTTGTTGAACATGAAGGCTACCGACCGTTGGTCAGTGAGGAGAGTGAATCTCCTGCCGGCCAGGTAATGCCTCCAATGCTGCACAGCTTCAACGATAGCTTGGGCCTCCTTTTTGACGGATGAGTGCTGAATTTCTGAGGCATGAAGGGTGCGGGAAAAGAATGCCACGGGTCTGCCTGCCTGATTGAGGGTGGCGGCAAGGGCGACGTCTCATGCGTCGCTTTCTACTTGGAACGGCAGTGTCTCATCTACAGCGTGCATTGTGGCTTTGGCAATATCATCTGTCCTATCTATGCTGCTAACAGGTTTCAATTCACTGACATCCCACTCTACTTCATTACATAATACTAGTAAGTGCAGTAATCCCCTGACACTCGTAACCAAACATTCATAGATTATCATAGAATTTATAGTGCAGAAGGAGGCCATTCGGCCCATCGAGTCTGCACCGGCTCTTGGAAAGAGCACCCTACCCAAGGTCAACACCGCCACCCTATTCCCATAACCCAGTAACCCCACCCAACACTAAGGGCAATTTTGGACACTAAGGACAATTTATCATGGCCAATCCACCTAACCTGCACATCTTTGGACTGTGGGAGGTAACCGGTGCACCCGGAGGAAACCCACGCACACACGGGGAGGATGTGCAGACTCCGCACAGACAGTGACCCAAGCTGGAATCGAACCTGGGACCCTGGAGCTGTGAAGCAATTGTGCTATCCACAAGGCTACCGTGCTGCCCTTTCCCTCTACAGCCTGTCCATCGTCCGGGGTTTCCAATTTATCCGCAGAACCCCCTTCCCTGTCTTGGGGTCTATTTTGCTTCATATATTTTCCAAATCCATATCCCGGGTCAATATTAATTTAGTACAACATTCTTTTTTCCCTTGTCCAAGCGGTTTGGTGATATGATCTATCCTGTGGCATGGTATCATTGCAATGATACAGTCTCTAAACACTGTCAGGCCAATTTTATGTCCCCGGGTCATTCGAACGTCTTTTAAACTATGCACTCCCTCACTGATTGGTACCATAGGTTTGTCACTTCTCCACAATCCTGCACCTCCTTTCACCACCACTTTTTTGTCAGCTAGGTTTTCTCTGCAGTAATCACAATTAGTCATTATCACACCATCCCACACATAATTACACCTCCCATGGTCAAAATCTATCTTGTGGTCACAAACTTCAATCATCAGTGTTGCCTGATATTTCACAAAACAATCATAACAAAACTGAATTCCCCAAATTTCCCTGGGAGCCTCAGCATTTCCCCATCGTTGTCGTTTTAAATGCAATATCAAATCGCCTGAATACTCTGTATCTGCCATTCTCCTAGGTTTCATATAACTACTCCCTGTCCAAACTACTGGGCTACAAAATGTGCCACATCCTTGACATGATGTTTCATTATGTTCACAATGAATCAATTTAAACTGGGGTCCATTAATAATAGCCCTTGATCTATTATCCCATATTGTCAATTCCTTACTGATTATGTTTCCTCGTTTGCTGCCAATAGGTTGCCTATGGATTATAATAATCCCTCTGTTATTATTTAATTGGGTCAGATTTTTTAGTTCTGATACAACTTATTTTGCTCCAGATTCCATGTTTCTCTAATTCAACTGTATGTTCACCTAAATTCTGAATGATCTTGTATTTACCTTTGACAGCTTCACTGATTACTTTCCCCGTGGTGTTAGTTGGTAGTTTCACCCAAACCTCCTCTGTGTTATCAATTGGTTTTAATATCCTAATTTTTCCTCCATCTATTTTTATGAAATCTTTCCCTGCCATCATTTCCTGATACTGCAAGTAATTCTCCTAATCTAACTTCTGGTCTGACATCTTTATTCCCTAAAGCTCCTTCTACAATGTATTTAAAATTCTAAACATCATTAGCCCTGCTCGTGACTATCTTGTGAATAATCGGGCACTAGGACCCTGGTGGAGCTGTGCCGTGTCAATTTCAACGTGTTAGTTTCAAAGTAATTTCCTGCACCGAGCTCTGACTGCTCGCGAGTAAAACTTCTCTTTGTGTTTATGCTAAGACCAATTTAGTTCTGAACATACTAATTTACTACCTCATAATACTGATCATAAGGGCAGCACGGTAGCATTGTGGATAGCACAATTGCTTCTCAGCTCCAGGGTCCCAGGTTCGAGTCCGGCTTGGGTCACTGTCGGTGCGGACCCTGCACATCCTCCCCGTGTGTGCGTGGGTTTCCTCCATAGTGCTCCGGTTTCCTCCCACAGTCCAAAGATGTGCAGGTTAGGTGGATTGGTCATGCTAAATTGCCCTTAGTGTCCAAAATTGCCCTTAGTGTTGGGTGGGGTTACTGGGTTATGGGGATAGGGTGGAGGTGTTGACCTTGGGTCGGGTGCTCTTTCCAAGAGCCAGTACAGACTCGATGGGCCGAATGGCCTCCTACTGCACTATAAATTCTATAATAACTTAAATCACATTTCTACCTGCCGTTTATAACTTCTAATAGATGTGAAACTCGTTTTTTTAAAAATACAACATTTTAAAAACTAGATACACCAAAGGAAATTCACAAATCCTTATCAAACACACATACACTCATTCATCCACTGAAATCTCCACTAAAACGAAAGGAATTCAAAGCATTCTATTTTCATTCATCCCAACAAACTGAACATTAAAAGTTTGAATTTGCCAGGAGGGGGCTGGCACGACCGTGCCTAAGTGAGTACTACTGGGCTGCCAATGTTTCAATGGTGTGTAAGTGGATGGGAGAAGGGAAGGGAGCGGCATTGAAGAGATTGGAGAGGGCGTCCTGCAGGGGGACTAGCCTACAAGCAATGGTGACGGCACCGTTGCCGTTCTCACCAAAGAAATACACCACAAGCCCGGTGGTGGTGGCTACATTGAAAATTTGGGGGCAGTGGAGACGGCATAGGGGAAGGACGGGAGCTTCAGTGCGGTCCCCGATAAGAAACAATAGGTTCGTTCCGGGGAGAATGGATGGGGGATTTGGAGCATGGCAAAGAGCTGGGGTAGTACAACTGAGAGATCTGTTTGTAGATGGGACGTTTGCGAGTCTGGGAGCGCTGACGGAAAAATATGGGTTGCCCCAAGGGAATGCATATCGGTACATGCAATTGAGGGCTTTTGCGAGGCAACAGGTCAGGGAATTCCCGCAGCTCCCAACGCAGGAGGTGCAGGATAGAGTGATCTCAGAGACATGGGTGGGGGATGGTAAGGTGTTGGACATATACAGGGAAATGAGGGACGAGGGGGAGATCATGGTAGATGAGCTGAAAGGGAAATGGGAAGAAGAACTGGGGGAGGAGATTGAGGAGGGGCTGTGGGCTGATGCCCTACGTAGGGTAAACTCATCGTCCTCGTGTGCCAGGCTAAGCCTGATACAATTTAAGGTGTTACACAGGGCGCATATGACTGGAGCACGGCTTAGTAAATTTTTTTGGGTAGAGGATAGGTGTGCGAGATGCTCGAGAGGCCCAGCGAATCACACCCACATGTTCTGGTCATGCCCGGCACTACAGGGGTTATGGGTGGGGGTGGCAAAGGTGCTTTCGAAGGTGGTGGGGGTCCGGGTCGAACCAAGCTGGGGGTTGGCTATATTTGGGGTTGCAGAAGAGCCGGGAGTGCAGGAGGCGAGAGAGGCTGACGTGTTGGCCTTTGCGTCCCTAGTAGCCCGGCGCAGGATATTGTTAATGTGGAAGGAAGCCAAACCCCCGGGTGTGGAGACCTGGATAAACGACATGGCAGGGTTTATAAAGTTAGAACAGATTAAGTTTGTGTTAAGGGGTTCGGCCCAGGGGTTCACCAGGCGGTGGCAACCGTTCGTCGATTACCTCACAGAAAGATAGAGGGAATGGAAAAGAAGTAGACAACAGCAGCAACCCGGGGGGGAGGGGGGGGGGCGGGGAAGGGGGGGGGGGGGAGGAATCGAACGGACTCTCAGAGATGTTATTGTATATGTATAATATGTATAGGTATTTGTTATAGGTAATTGTATATTGGATTGTTGGATTGTATTTTTGGAGAGTATTTATTTTTGACCAGGCAGTTGCCATTTAGTTTGGTTTTTGTTTCTGTTTATATATTATTTATTTACTTGTTTAAAACTGGCCACTGTTATTTATATTGCTTTATTGTTGTGTAAAAGAAACACTACGTACTGTTATGCTTGGCCAAAAATCTTGAATAAAATATATTTTTTAAAAAGTTTGAATTTGCAAAGAAAACTCAATATAGTGGACAGTGGTCCCCATTCTTCAGTCTCCTAACCTAACTTCTGTCGCCTCTGCTGACCCAAACTTGAGCAGCTGCTTGTTTCTGTTTGTCTCCGCTCACAATTAGTGGTATAGCTTGATTTTCATTTGCAAATTTACAAATTTGTTTTAAGGATCCCGATTGGATCGCTTTGTTGCAGGGCTTTAGGTATTTTAACAAAAATTGAGACCCCTCCGTTCTGATAAGTCTCTCTTATCCAGGAGGTTTTTGCCTCTTTTAATCTTTTCCACTCTTGCCTCATTATATCATTTCTCTCGTCCGTATTCCAGGGCAAGAGGATTATTCTAATTGCCATTTTTTGCATTTCTAACTTCTGTTCCTGGTTGTCCCTTTCAGGTGCACTCTGAAATTAAGGATAAGTGCCCTTTCTGGGCCCTATCCAAGGCTAACAAAGGCACTATCTTCCTGTTTTACTTAAGGGTCGTTTGGTTATTGGTTCTCTCAAGGATTCTAGACGTCCCTATTCCTCTAGGATTTCCTCACAATCTGCCTTACTTTAGGATGATTTATTTTTTTGGCCTCCTTTTACCAGTAATGGATGCAAGATTTTTAGTGCTGTCACTAAGATGTCTCGCAGATTTTTACTCAGGGTCAGTATCTTCTAGTCTACTGATCCTCACACCCAACCTGAATTTTATGTCCCCTCGATCCACAGAATATCCTTCCAAAAGTCAATCACACACGACTTTCTGAACTAAACTCGGCAGGTAAAGCTCGCCTCACACATAGACCAAAAACTTCTAATATTCCAGCCTTTGTGCCGGTTAGAAAGTTCTAGTATTCTAACCGTTATTTGGGAACTAGAAACTTCTAATATTCTAGCCCCCACTCTGCTTAACTAGAAACGTCTAATATTCTAGCCTCGCTTTACCTAGAAACTTCTAATATTCCAGGCCTCCACGCTGGGTGCCATGGAGTAATTTAAAACAACCCGCTGGGTCCTGATGCCCCACAAACTTTCAACTTTCAAACTGAACCACGTTTGGGCGCCATGTATTTAAACCTCACCACTATTCTTAGAATTCTTAGGTTTCCCCTTTACGGAACAAGGATCAAGAGATTCTAAATGGTGGACAGGGATTCACACTCCCCGACTCCTAAGCAGACTTACTAACGAGTGCTATTCAGGTCAAACTAGTGTTTCAAGTTATTCCCCGGGATAACCTGTATCTTCATAGAAGAATTTTATCCACTTACCACCTAGTAGCTTTGATCCTGGGTCCCGCGTTGCTAGATAAGTAAAGTAGACTTTTGTAATAAACCACTGTTTCAGGTTTAAACTTTAAGCTATTTTATTTTTTCTTTTAAAAGATAAAATCACTGTCTTTACAGAAAAGTAAAAAGATCTTGCTTCTGGATTCTCCTGGTCGGTTGATCAGACCTTCCTGGGCCTCCTCAACAATCTCTCCTTTATCTGTTGGTCTCCTCCCGGTTGTTCTACGGGTCTGCTCGGCTTTCGTCTCCTGTGAGTCCCATGTACCGAAATCACCCTGCAGGCTGAGAGTGAGTGCTTGGCTGGAGGCGACCTAGGATATATATTACCTTTAAAACAGCTTTGCTGATTACATGACATTATTCTAAAGTATTTTCTTCCTCTCCTGATCGCAATACTCTTTCTGTCCATGTGATTCCACATCAAGTCCTCATAATATCATGAGAGGGCCTTCGTGTTAACCTGATCTTGGTTTGCCAGCTTACTGGAAGGGAAGTGTCCTGTTAATTATTCTGGGGCATTTCAGCCTTTCATTCCCTTATCTTTTGAAAGTATTGCATTTTCTTGTATTCTTAAATGTTTCAAATTATTCAAAATTGAGATTCTGACAATTCCAATCAATTGCTTGCTAAACTAATTAACTTCTATTAAACTCATTCCCTTTCTTTAACTTGAAACTTAATTTTTTATAAGAATTTCTTGAACTAAAAATATTAGGTTGCAGCATGAACTGCTTCCTTATCTCAAGGCCTGTGTGATAATGGCTGTCTGCTTGCTAAAGAACCTTTGTCTGCAGTTAACCCTTCGAGCGCCTTCTGCTATTTCATTTTAGCATTTCATTACATTTACTTTCATGGGATCCTTTCTGTTACTTTGCTTTTTCTCATGTTTCTTGGGTTGTTTTCCCATCAGACCTTCATGTTTCAAATGACATCTTTGCATTTTTCTCAACGGCTCAGCAGTCGTGTATGGTGTAAAATAAAAGTTCCACCGATACATCTACGGTAGGCTTTTCTTAGTAGTACCTGACCACAGGCCCAATAGGTTAGATGACAGCAATTGTTGTTTAACTTTATTGAAAGCCCCCACCTGTGGTGCCTCCCAAGTCCAGGAAGGATTTTAACTCCATGGTGTTTCTTGGAGTTGGTGCTTCCTCGATGGTCTTCAACTTGTCCTCTATCAGGGGCAGCACGGTGGCGCAGTGAGTAGCACTGCTGCCTCACGGCGCCGAGGTCCCAGGTTCGATCCCAGCTCTGGGTCACTGTCCGTGTGGAGTTTGAACATTCTCTCCGTGCTTGCGTAGGTTTCGCCCCCCACAACCCAAAGATGTGCAGGGCAGGTGAATTGACCACGCTTAATTGGAAAAAATTAATTGGGCACTCTAAATTTTTTTTTTTTAATCGAGAATCTCCGCACGACCTCTTCTAGGTTTGCCAGGTGCTCTCATTCCGAAGTCCCTGTGACCAGGACATAATTCAAGTACACCGCCGCTTTTGTTAACTCTTGGAATATGTTCTCCATGATCCATTGAAATATGCCGCACGATGATGAGACCCCGAAGAGCAAGCGAGTATATTCATCTATATGGGCATGTTGATTGTAACATACCTCTGGGAAGGTTTATCTAATTGAAGTTGAAGATAGGTATGGCTGATATCCAACTTAGTGAACATCTGGCCACCTGCTAACTTTGCCTTCAGGTCTTTCAGTTTAGGCATGGGATACCTATCTAGCTTGGAAACCCAATTGGCCATTAGCTTATAATCTCCATAGAGGCAGACACATTTGGCCGGCTTGAGGACAGGGACGACAGGCGCCGCCCACTTTGCGAACTGTATGGGTCTTATTATGCCTAGATTTTCTAGCCGTCAAAGTTGGTATCCACCTTTTCCAATAGGGAGTGTGGAACCGGTCTTGTTCTAAAATATTTAGGCATAGCATCAGGGTTGACATAAATTTTGGCTTTGGCTCCTCTTATTTTCCCAAATGCTTCCTAGAAAACTTCAGAGTAGTTGCTGATGACTTCAGACAGTCTCTCACACCCAGCCTGAAGGCTTCCAACCAGTTCAGCCTGATCTGCAGGAGCCAATCTTTCCCGATTAGGCTTGGTCCTTGCCCCGCCCAATGATGATGGGAAGTTGGAGTGGTTGTTGCCTCTGTAAGTCACTGGGGTCATTGTGGTGATCTTTATGCATAGTGGTTGCCCAGTGTAGGTGGATAGTCTGGACTTTGTGTCTTCTAAGCACAAGAGTTGAATACCAGTTTGGAGGTGATCATGCCTGCTCTCAGATAACGGAGATAGTAACTCCCGTCTCCATCTCCATTTTCAATGGATGGCTGATAATCAGCAGTTCCATCATTACTGAGGCGACACTATTTGTAATGATGCAGTTTAGTTGCATTGTTCCTGTTTCTGGTAGTGGGTATACCTGCATGGTGCAGGCCAGTACTGACCTTGGCTTCTTCCCTGAACTGCACACCTTTTGCCGATTCTTATACTTTTGTCTTAGCTGTACCGTTTGTCAGTGCTTGCAATAGTCCATTGCCTGGTATCTGCAACTTTCTGGAGCATGTTCCCTAGCATTCTGGTGGTCGTCATTGCATTTTCTTGACCGCTGGGCGAGGCGAGTTGAACTCCGATATTGCAATGGACTAGCTGGCATCTTACTTACACAAGTGCACTAAGTTGACGAATGGTCCCATGTGGGGCCCCACCTCTAACTGGAGGACATTTCTGTCTGATGTTCCTGAGCCCCTTATTCTGCATCTTCCTGTGATAGAGTATTTTGTTACTTTTTAAAAATTCAGGTTGAGTTCTGACAATAATTGTTTTTGGATTGTCAAATTGTTTATTCCGCATACCAATCTGTCTCGCAACATTTCGTTCAGGGATGGACCAAATTCGCATTGTTCTGCCAATTTTCATACTTTGGCTAAAACTTCAGGGACAGTTTCCCACAGGGTCCTCCCTGTATCTCTGGAGTATAACAGAGGGCTTCTGATCATAGTGTTTTTTTACTAGATCTACTAACAAGGCAACTATTTAGGTAATGATACTCAGAGTGCGAAAGGAAGGGACAATGTGTACAAAAATATAAAACAATAGCAAATAGTGTCAAAAAGGGAAAATAATGGTCACAAGACAAAAGTAATGATTCTTTGCTTGAATGCACATAGCAGTCGGCACAGAATAAATGAATTGACGTCACAAATTAATATTAATGGATGTGATCATATAGCTATTGCAGAGACTTGGTTACAGGGAGATCAAAACTAGGAACTAAAAATCTGGGGGTATGTGACTTTTCCTAAGGACAGACAGGAAGGAAAGGGTGGTGTGGTAGCTTTGTTACTACGAGATGGAATAAGTACAATACAAAGAACTGGGGCGGGGTTCTCCGACCCCCTGCTGGGTCGGAGAATCGCCGGGGGGCAGCGTGAATCCCACTCCCGCTGGCTGCCGTATTCTCCGGCACCGGGGTTTTGGCGGGGCAGGAATCGCGCCGCGCCGGTCAGCGGCCGCTGGCAGCGCCCCCCCCCGGCCATTCCCCGGCCTGCGATGGGCCGAGTGGCCGCCCGTTTTCGGTGGGTCCCGCTGGCGTAAATCACAACAGGTCCTGACCGGCGGGACCTGGCTCCACTGACGGCCTGCAGAGTCCTCGGGGGGGTGCGCCGGGGGATCTGGACCCGGGGTGGGGGGGGGGGGTACCTCACAGTTGCCTGGCCCACGATCGGGGCCCATCGATCCGTGGGCGGGCCTGTGCCGTGGGGGCACTCTTTCTCTCCGCACCGGCTGCTGTCAACCTCCGCCATGGCCGGTGATGAGAAGAACCCCCCTGTGCATGCACTGGGATGATGCCAGCAAACGGCAACTCGCGGCAGCCGGCGGAGGCCCTTCGGCGCCGTTTGGCATGGCGCCAAGCCCTTCCGCGCCGGCTGGTGCGGCGTCAAACACTCCGCCGCCGGCCTAGCCCCTGAAGATACGGAGGATTATGCACCTTCGGGGGTGCCTGATGCCGGAGTGGTTCGCGCCACTCCTCGGTGCCGGAGTGGCCTGCTCCGCCGGTTTGCAGAGAATCCCACCCCTGGGGTGAAATTCTCCGAAAACGGCGCGATGTCCGCCGACTGGCGCCCAAATGGCACAAATTAGTCGGGCATCGCGCCGCCCCAAAGGTGCGGAATCCTCCGCATCTTTGGGGTCCGAGCCCCAACTTTGAGGCGCTGGATGAATTTCTGCCCCGCCAGCTGGCGGAAAAGGCCTTTGGTGCCCCGCCAGCTGGCGCGGAAATGACATCTCCGGGTGGCGCATGGCCGCTGACGGCATTCCCACGCATGCGCAGTGGAGGTAGTCTCTTCCGCCTCCGCCATGGTGGAGACCGTGTCGAAGGCGGAAGGGAAAGAGTGCCCCCATGGTACAGGCCCGCTCGCGGATCGGTGGGCCCTGATCGCGGGCCAGGCCACCCTGGGGGCACCCCTCGGGGCCAGATCGCCCCGTGCCACCCCCAGGACCGCGGAGCCCGTCCCCGCCGCCTTGTCCCGCCGGTAATGTAGGTGGTTTAATCTACGCCGACGGGACAGGCATTTTAGCGGCGGGACTTCGGCCCATCCGGGCCGAAAGGAAGGGAGAGGCCAAAGGGAACATAGGACCCTTAGAGAATGAGACAGGGGAAATAATAATGGGGAACCAGGAAACGGCAGAGGAGTTAAATAAATACTTTGCGACAGTCTTCATGGTGGAAGACACTAATAACATTCCAAAAATAAATGATTATTTGGCAGAATGAGGGAAGGAAATAAATGCAATCATAATCACTAAGGAAAAAACAAATGGAACTGAAGGCCAATAAGTCCCCTGAACCTGATGGGTTGCATCCCAGTATATTAAAGGAAGTAGCTACAGAGATAATGGATGCACTGGTAGCAATCTTCCAAAAATTCTTAAATTCTGGAGAAGTTCCAGATGATTGGAAAACTGCATTATTCAAAAAAGGAGGGAGACATAAAACAAATAACTATAGGCAAGCTAACTTACCTTCTGTCATTGGGAAAATATTAGATGTCCATTATAAAGGATGTAATAGCAGAGCATTTAGAATGCATGATATAATCAAGCAGAGTCAGCATGGCTTCATGAAGGGGAAATCACACCTGACAAATTTATTAGAATTCTTTGAGGTGCTAATGAACAAGATAGATGAAGGCAAACCAGTAGATGTAACATACTTGGACTTCCAAAAAGCGTTTGAAAGGTACCACACAAAAGGCTACTTAATAAGAGCCCATGGTGTTGGGGGTAGTATATTGCATAGATAGAGGATTGGCTACCTGATAAAAGTCAAAGAGTTGGGATAAGAGGAGCATTTTCAGGATGGCAACCTATAACTAGTGCCACAAGGACCTGATCTGGGGCCACAGTTATTTGCAATATATATTAATGACTTGGACGAGGGAAGTGCCAAGTTCTCAGATGACACAAAAATAGGTGGGAAGGCAAGTTGTGAAGATGACACAATAAGTCAACAGAGGGATATAGATAGGTTAGGTGAGTGGGCGAAAACTTGGCAGATGGAATATAATGTAGGAAAATTTGAAGTTATGCACTTTTGTCGGAAGAATAAAGGAGATGAATATTATTTAAATGGAGACAGGACGGCATGGTGGCACAGTAGTTAGCACTCACAGACCCGGGTTCAATTCCGGCCTTGGGTGAGTGTGTGGAGTTTGCACTTTCTCTCCGTGTCTGCGTGGGTTTCCTCTGGGTGCTCTGGTTTCCTCCCACAGTCCAAAGAAGTGCAGGTTAGGTAGATTGGCCATGATAAATTACCCCTTAGTGTCCAAAGATGTACAGGTTAGGTAGTGTTATGGGGTTATAGGGATGGGATGGGGTGGGGGAGTGGGCCTATGTAGGGTACTCTTTCAGAGGGTCGGTACAGACTTGATGGACTGAATGGCCTCTTTCTACACTGTAGGAATTCTAAGGTTCTATTCCATGGTTCTATTATATGGTTCTATGGAGAACGAGTGCAGAAAACTGCAGCATAGAGGGATTTGGGGGTCCTTGCATATAAATCACAAAAAGCTAGCATGCAAGTTCAGCAGTTAATTGGGAAAGCAAATGGAATGTTGGCCTTTATTTCAAAGGGAACGGAGTATGAAAATAGAGAAACCTACTAAACTGTAGAAGGCACTAGTTAGACCACACCTGGAATACTGTGAACCATTTTGGTCTACTTATCCAAGGAAAGATATATTGACTTTGGAGGTAGTCCAGAGGAGGTTCAATAGGTTGGGGCTGTACTCATAAAAGTTTAGAAGAATGAGAGATGATGTTATTGAGATATACAGGACTTGACAAGGTAGATGCTGAGAGGATGTTTCCTCTTGTAGGAGAGTCTGGGATGAGAGGGTTTAATCTCAGAGTAAGGGATTGCCCATTTAAGACAGAGATGAGGAGGAATTTCTTCCCTCAGAGGGTAGTGAATCTGTGGAATTCTTTATCGCAGAGGGCTGCTGAGGTTGGGTTGTTAAGTATGTTCAAGGTGGACTTCCGGTGATGTGCTGAGCTGTCGCAAATCCAGGTGGTTCTCCTCCAGAATACAGTAAACCGACACTTTTGGCCGAATTTAGCCCCCAAATTTGGACATTCTACTCTTAAACAGAAAAGGAAGAGAAAAAGAGCAATATGCCAGCAAACAGTAGCTCAAGAAGCCGCAGGGAAGCCAGAAGCAGTGGAAAAGGGCAGGAGCAGCGAGCAAGCAAGTCGGCAGACCCACAAGGCGAGGGGTCCCCAGCCACCCTCAAGAGGGGGAGACCGACCAACGACCTGGACAACAGGATCTGCTCCCCACCCCCACCTGGAGCGGGATGGAAGACATTCCGAGGAATTGACCACAATGAAGAAAGAGATCAAAGTGGAGTACCAGTGGGGGTCAAGGTGGCGAAGACGCTGGTCGCCAGGCAGATGGCGCTCGATGGAATGGGGAAAAGCTGGAGGCTCAGGGAAAGACAATCCAAGAGCTCGAAAAGTCGTCAATCGACCAGACCAGAGTGACAGGATCGCCTCTCTGGAAGCAGAGATAAAATGGTTGGTGGCGACCCAAGGGCGCCAGAATGGGAAAGTCGAGGATCAGGAGATCCGGTCTCGGTGGCAAAATATTCGAATAGTAGGCCTGCTAGAGGGTATTGAGGGCAGACTGACTATGTGGCCCAGGTGCTGGGCAACCTGGTCGGAAGGGACAACCTTCCCAAGCCACCGGAGATTGACAGGGCCCACAGATCACTCCGACCAAAGCCCAAGGCCGGGGAGCAGCCAAGGGCAATAATCGCCAAGTTACAATGGTACCAGAATCGGGAGAGGATCCTGTGTTGGGCTCGGCAGACCAAAGCGAGCAGTTGGGAAGGACACGGGTGTACCAAGACATTGGGGCAGACCTGGCAAAGCGCAGGGCTGGGTTTAACCAAGTGAAATCGCCCTCTACAAGAACGGTATAAAATTTGGGATGTTATTCCCAGCCAGGCTCTGGGTGACACTCCAGAATAAGGAACATTATTTCACCATCCCGGCAGAGGCAGACTGGTTTGTGCGGCCGAATGGTCAAGACGAAAGGCAAACAAAGCAGCGATGAGGAAGACGCAGGGAGAGAAAAGAATAAGAAAAGGTACAAATATGAACAATTTTTGCACAGGACGGCACTGCCTCATTTTGAGCAAGAGCACTAGCTCACAGGAAGGAAGGGCGAGGACAGCAGAGCGCAAAAAAGGGTGAAGGGAGACAGATTGGACGCAATTAATTGGCTGTAATAATAATAATCTTTATAGGGCGGCATGTGGCACAGTGGTTAGCACTGGGACAGCAGCACTGAGGACCTGGGTTCGAATCCAGGCCCTGGGTCACTGTCCATGTGGAGTTTGCATATTCTCCCCATGCCTGCGTGAGTTTCACCCTCACAAGCCAAAGATGTGCTGGTTAGATGGATTGGCCACACTAAATTGGCCCTTCATTGGAAAAGAAAAATAATTGGCTACTTTAAATTAAAAAAAAAAAAAAAATCTTTATTATTGTCACAAGTAGGCTTACATTAACACTGTAATGAAGGTACTGTGAAAATCCCCTAGTCACCACACTCCGGCGCTGGTTCGGGTACACTGAGGGAGAATTCAGAATATCCAATTCACCTAACAAGCACATCTTTCGGGACTTGTGGGAGGAAACCGGAGCACCGGAGGAAACCCACGCAGACACGGGGAGAACGTGCAGATTCCGCACAGACAGTGACCCAAGCCTGGAATCGAACCTGGGACTCTGGAGCTATGAAGCAACTGTGCTTACCACTGTGTTAACGTGCTGCACCATGGGTTCTTTGTGCTGCTGTGATGATGTCTCATTGATGACATCTTGATCTTGTATGTTTAAACATGCTGATAGGCTTGAACTATTTACAGTTCCAAGTTTGGTCATGCAAAGTACTGCTCCGCCAAGCAGGCTAGCTGCTTACAAAGCTTGCCTCTGGACTGGTCTCCAAGAATGTCTTACCATGTGACTGCATACACCGCACCATGGCGGTGCAATTCACCAGTCCCATGTTAACCCTTACTCTGCCTAGCACCTTTACATTACAACACATGTAAGCACATATCATCACAACTCTCTGTCTTTTTCCAAAACTTTCCTTTTCCTCATTTATTTTGTTACATTCTTGTTTTAGAACTGAGAGCTCATCTTTGACAAATAATAGCTCAATTCCCAAAGGCTTTTTTTTGGATAAGTTGGCATTTAGTTATTTTTCTTTCCAGCATCTTTTTCATTGACCACTTTATCGCACTGGGCTTGTGTTTTTCCATTATTGTGACCATTTCAGCAATCTTGTTCTGGCACGTAATTGCAGTTTATTTCTGTGTCTGAATTGCTGCTTCTGCTGTCAATTTCAAAGTTTCTACCTCTTCAGTTAATTTTTCATTGTCAATCTTCACCCCTTCAACTTCCTTCTGAAGGCTCTGAATAGTTTCTTCAGATTGCCTGTTGAGACTGTGACAGTTCCAAATGCAATTGTTCTATCTTTGTTTTATAAGCACTGCTTATTTTTTTTTTCTATGAACTTCTTCTTCAAGCTCTTATTCTCCTTATTCAGCTCTTCACTGGATTTTTTTTCTAGTTGCTTGCAGTTCAGGTTATCCTCCATTGCGGGCGGCACAGTGGTTAGCGTTGCTGCCTCACAGAGCCAGGGACCCGGGTTCAATTTCAGCCTTGGGTAACTGTCTGTGTGGAGTTAGCAGTTTCCTCCCATGTCTACGTGGGTTTCCTCCGGCTGCTCCGGTTTCCTCCCACAGTCCAAAGATGTGCAGGTTGGGTGGATTGGCCGTGCTAAATTGTCCTAAGTGCCCAAAGGTTATGTGGGGTTATGGGGATAGGGCGGAGGATTGGGTGGATGTAGAATGCTCTTTCCGAGGGACGGTGCAGACGCTATGAGCCAAATGGCCTCCTTCTGCACTGTAGGGATTCTATGATTGCCTTAATTAATTTCTCCTTTTTAATTTAATTTTATAAATTTTTGAAACATTCAGTCATTTCAACTTCTCGTTTAAATGTCTTCTCTAGAACTTTAATTCTTTTTGTAGATTATTTTGTTTTTTTAAGTACTTTATCTCTTTCACTGCCGATTACTTTTTATGCTTGTGAGGAATGTAAGAATTTATGGTATATATTATATTATATGCAGCTGGTGCTATATTGGTTAAAAGGTTGTGTTAGGTTGTGTATCCGACTGCTGAAGTATTTTTTTAAGGAAGGACCTGGTTTGAAAAACAGCCAATTTAGCTACAGAGGTGCAATTAAAGCATCATAAAAGTAAGATTGTGATTCATTCCAGCCGTGGATATTATTTGTCGAAGTAGGGCTAATGGAATTTTTTTTATAGAAACACGGTTCCTTGGGGAGTAGATAATTAAAGACTTTGATGTCTCTGGAAGTGACGTCATCGCGCACTAACTGTGCAGAGTACAGAAGCTGCCTGTACTGAACACACCTTGTTATAAAGCTCCTTTAGTTTGTCAGTCTCCGTGTGTCCTAGCATCAATCTTGCGGACACAACAACGTTCCTGCATTTAGTTGCCATCTTTTGTTTTTTTAAATAAATTTAATGTACCCAATTCATTTTTTTCCAATTAAGGAGCAATTAATGTGGCCAACCCACCTAAACTGCACATCTTTGGATTGTGGGGATGGGACCCAGGCAGGCACGGGGAGAATATGCGAACTCCACACAGACAATGATCTGAGGCCAGGATCGAACCCGGGTCCTCGACGCCATGAGGCAGCAGTGCTAACAAGTGCACTACCATGCCACCCCTCTTTCCCACCTTTTGTATCACCTTTGATCACCACAGTGATATCACCAAATTCCATTCCAATATCATGTCATAATATGGGTTTGTTCAGCTGCAGTGGTGCTGTCTCTTTGATGAGATCTTGAGACTTCTATGATTAAACAGAAACATCTTTATTTATCCATCATAAGACTTTAACTATTTACAGTTCCAAGTATAGTCATGGAAGGTGATGCTCCATCATGCAGGCTAGCTGCTTATAGAGTTTTGCTTCGAGACTGTTCTCTGGCAGTCTCTTACCATGTGACTTGCATACATCACACTGTGGACAGTGTCACTCTCATATCCCATGTT
The DNA here is from genome assembly GCF_047496885.1 of Scyliorhinus torazame. Lineage (NCBI taxonomy): Eukaryota > Metazoa > Chordata > Chondrichthyes > Carcharhiniformes > Scyliorhinidae > Scyliorhinus > Scyliorhinus torazame. Next base: position 279,156,322 of record NC_092712.1, read on the forward strand.
AACCTTTGCTCTGTCGAGCAACTTTACATCCTAATGCATGCAGGCGCATATCATCACACCCTTCACTTCCAGGTTTTACTGGCTTTTTTTACTTTTGGTTTCGCTCCTACCTTCAACGACTGCTCTTCCCTTGGTCCAACTACTACTCACCCAGTTGCTGACTGCTCCTCTCTTGGCGCTACTTTGATTGTAAAATTCTTATCCTTGTTTTCAAATTCTCCATGGCCTTGTCCCTCCCTATTTCTACAATCTCCTCCTGCTCCATAACTCCCTGGGACTCTACACACTGCCAACTTTGCCCTCTTGAGCATTCCCAATTGGAATCACTCCAGCATTGGTGGCCAGGCCTTCAGCTGCCTCGGCCCTAACATCTGCAATTCCCTCTCTGTATCTCTCCACCTCCCTTCCCTTCTTCAAAATGCTTCTTTAAGACACTGCTTAAAACCTATCACTTTGACCAAGCTTTTAGCTGTCACCCCTTATATCTTCATATGTAACTCAGTACCAAATTTTCTCAAATGATTTCACTGTAAAATACTTCAAGATTTTATTGCATCACATTATTACATCAAAGGCGATATACAAATGCAGGTTGCTACTGTTGTTTCAACACAATACTTTTCTAGCTGCTCCACTCTTGCCACTACCCCAGCTCACCATGTTGTTGTTGCTGCTACTCTTGGCTCTGCCATAAAATGCCCGTTCCCACTCGCAAGCCGTAAAAATTGCCGCTTTGATCATTTTTAGCACTTTCTCCTTCATCATTCTTTTGGGACACTGCTGTACTTTTTTAAACAACAAGGGGCTCTGCCTCCTTAGCCTACAGCTATTCCTATTGCCTAAATCGATGTTGTTCTATCATAAGACGAACTTGAAGCCTCCCCTTGATTTCAGTGAATGACCCTGTTTGTATTACTGTGGTTTGCAAAGTTTATATGTAAGTTGCAGCTTGAGTGGCATGCCCTGCTGAAGAATGACATATAATGAAATGTTGCTCTGTCCTGTGTGTGGTATTATCAGGTATTGCACTACCCGAGAGGCTGAAGTTCCATTGGTTAAACCTGGGGGTTTACCATTGGCTATATAGTATGTAGCTCCGCCCTGATAGGCGGGGTATAAGAATCAGTGCCGTCCCAGCAGCCCTCATTCTGTACCTGAGCTGCTGGGGAACAGTTCTAGTCTATTCAAGCCTTCAGTTGTGCTACAACCTTGTTTTAGTAGTTATTGATCATGCATCAATTTAATAGACTACACTTAAGTAGAAAGGATGGATCTCCGAATCAAGCCGGAGTGTCTGCAACGCAGTCCCCACGTGGCGAACTCAGCGGCGATTTTCAAGCACTGGCTGGCGTGTTTCAAAGGCTACCTTGAGACGGCTGGAGGCACACCCTCGGGGGAGCAGAAACTGCATCTCCTGCACTCAAGGGTAAGCCCTGGGATCTACACCCTCATCGAGGAGGCGGAAGACTTTGATGCAGCAATCGAACTTTTAAAAGGACATTATATCCGCCCAGTAAATCAGGTCTACGCACGTCACCTGCTTGCAACGAGACGACAAAACCCCGGCGAATCGTTGGAGGGGTTCTACCGTGCACTCCCGGTGCTGGGCAGAAGCTGTGGCTGCCCGCAAGTTTCGGCGAGCGACCACACGGAGCTCCTAGTCCAGGATGCCTTCGTAGCAGGTATGAGCTCCTCAGAGATCTGCCAGCGTCTTTTAGAGAAAGACACCCTGGGACTTAGGGAGGCACGGGCCCTGGCAGGGTCCATGGACGTTGCCTCCAGGAACGCACAATCCTATGTGCCCGACCTCGCGGCAGCCCCCTGGGCAGCGTGGAATCCCGCAGCGGCAGCCCCACAGACCTTCCCCGTGTCCCCGCAGTCCTGCGCTGTAAGGTGGCCCGCCAACTCCAATGGGCCCCGCTGTTTCTTCTGCGGGCAGGAAAAGCACCCCGCCAGCGCTGCCCGGCCCGCACATCCACCTGCAAAGGGTGCGGCAAGATGGGCCATTTTGTGGGGGTCTGCCAGGCACGAACGTTGGCCGCGGTCTCCAGCGGCGACTCCGGACTGCCACAGCGAACTTCTCCTCGGGCCCCAGGTGGCCAGCAGTCACCGCCACCCCCGTATCCTAGGGCCACGTGCGGCCCACGGGCGCCGTCATCTTGTTCCCCGGACACCGCGCTGGACGGATGGGCGCCGCCATTTTGTCCATCTCCGACCACCATGTGCGACCCATGGGAGACGCCACCTTGGATGGGGCACCAGGACCCCAGCCCTGCCGACTACACACTGCCCGATCAAAATTCACAACTACTGCGTCTGGCCTCGGTGACGCTGGACCAAACTCGACCTCGAACACTCTCAACAGCAGCGACGACGGTCTTCATCAACGGCCACGAGACGTCCTGCCTGATCGACTCTGGGAGCACGGAGAACTTTATACACCCCGACACGGTAAGGCGCTGTTCACTTTTTACCCACCCTGCAAATCAAAGAATCTCCCTGGCCTCCAGTTCCCACTCAGTGGAGATAAAGGGGTTCTGTCCAGCAAACCTCACGGTCCAAGGAAGGAAATTCAACAATTTCCGCCTTTATGTCCTTCCGCACCTCTGCGCGGCTACACTCCTGGGGTTGGACTTCCAATGTAACCTGCAAAGCCTGACCTTCCAATTCGGCGGCTCTATACCCTCCTTTACTGTCTGCGGCCTCGCGACCCTTAAGATCGACCCGCCTTCCCTGTTTGCGAATCCTCACCCCGGATTGCAAACCCGTCGCCACCAGGAGCAGGCGGTCCAGTGCCTAGGACCGGACCTTCATCAGGTCAGAGATCCAAACACTACTGAGGGAAGGGGTCATTGAAGCTAGCAACAGTCTCTGGAGAGCCCAAGTAGTGGTGGTAAAGACCGGGGAGAAACATAGGATGGTCATTGACTACAGTCAGACCATCAACAGGTTTACGCAGCTGGACGCGTACCCACTCCCCCGTATATCTGACCTGGTAAACAGGATCGCGCATTATAAGATCTTATCCACGGTGGATCTCAAGTCCGCCTACCACCAGTTACCCCTCCGCACTAGTGACCGCAAATACACTGCCTTCGAAGCAGATGGGCGGCTCTATCAATTTTTCAGGGTTCCCTTCGGTGTCACTAACGGGGTCTCGATCTTCCAACGCGAGATGGACCGAATGGTGGACCGGTACGGCTTACGTGCAACATTTCCGTATCTCGATAACGTCACCATCTGCGGCCATGACCAGCAGGACCACGACACCAATCTCTGAAAATTTCTCCAGACCGCTAAAATCCTTAACTTAACGTACAATGAGGATAAATGCGTGTTTAGCACCGACCGTCTAGCCATTCTCGGCTATGTAGTGCGAAATGGAGTTATAGGACCCGACCCTGAACACATGCGCCCCCTCATGGAGTTCCCCCTCCCTCACTGCCCCAAGGCCCTGAAGCACTGCCTCGGTTTTTTTTAGCTACTACGCACAGTGGGTCCCTAACTACGCAGACAAAGCCCGTCCCCTGATCCAGTCCACAACCTTCAACCTGTCGATGGAGGCCCGCCAGGCCTTCAGCCGCATCAAAGCAGACATTGCAAAGGCTACGATGCACGCCATAGACGAGTCCCTCCACTTCCAGGTCGAGAGCGATGCGTCCGACGTAGCTCTGGCGGCCACCTTCAACCAAGCGGGCAGACCCTTGGCCTTCTTCTCCCGTACCCTCCATGCTTCCAAAATCTGCCACTCCTCAGTCGAAAAGGAGGCCCAAGCCATAGTAGAAGCTGTGCAACACTGGAGGCATTACCTGGCCGGCAGGAGATTCACTCTCCTCACTGACCAACGGTCGGTGGCGTTCATGTTCGATAATGCACAGCGGGGCAAGATAAAAAACGACAAGATCTTGCGGTGGAGGATAGAACTCTCCACCTACAACTACGAGATCCTGTATCGTTCCGGGAAGCTAAACAAGCCTCCTGACGCCCTGTCCCGCGGCACATGTGCCACCGCACAAGTGGACCACCTCCGAGCCCTCCACGAGGACCTCTGCCACCCCGGGGTCACTCACTTTTTCCACTTTGTTAAGACCCGCAACTTGCCCTACTCCATCGAGGAGGTCAAGATAGCCACCAGGGACTGCCAAATCTGCGGGGAGTGCAAACGGCACTTCTACCGGCTAGAGAGGGTGCACCTGATAAAGGCTTCCCGTCCCTTTGAATGCCTCAGCATGGACTCCAAAGGCCCCCTCCCCTCCACCGATCGCAACACGTATTTCCTGAACGTGGTTGACGAGTACTCCCGGTTCCCATTTGCCATCCCCTGCCCAGACATGATCACAACCACCGTCATCAAGGCCCTCCATAGTATCTTTGCACTGTTCGGTTTCCCCGCGTTCATACACAGTGATAGGGGGTCCTCCTTTATGAGCGACGAACTGCGTCAATTCCTGCTCAGCAAGGGCATCGCCTCAAGCAGGACGACCAGTTACAACCCCCGGGGAAACGGGCAGGTAGAGAGGGAGAATGGAACGGTCTGGAAGACCGTTCTACTGGCCCTACGGTCCAGGAACATCCCAGTCTCCCGCTGGCAAGAAGTCCTCCAGGAGGCCCTCCACTCCATCCGGTCACTGCTCTGTACGACCACCAATCAGACACCTCATGAATGTCTCCTTGTCTTCCCCAGGAAGTCCCCCTCCGGGACCTCGCTCCCGGCCTGGCTAGCAACACCCGGACCCATCCTGCTCCGAAAACACGTGCGGGCGCACAAGTCAGACCCGTTGGCCGAGAGGGTCCATCTGCTGCACGCTAACCCCCAATACGTCTATGTGGCGTTCCCTGACGGCCGACAAGATACGATCTCCCTACGGGACCTGGCGCCCGCCGGAACTCCACGCGCACCCCAACCACCAGCCCCCCCCCCCCCCCCCCCCCCCTCCACAGCACCTCACAGGAGGGTCAGTCCTCCCGCCGCCCCTGCCTGGGCCCTCCCACCCACCGACGCCCCCTACAGGTGCCCTCCTCCCAGGTCAACCGTTTTCCCCACCAGCGCCGTCTAGGGGTGACGAAGCTGCCATGGAGGCCGAAGCCACGCTCCCGGAGTCGCAGACGCCTGGACCCCCACCGGAATCACTCCCGAGGCTCAGACGATCCCAGAGGACGACCAGGGCACCGGACCGACTGATTGCTTCAGTTTAACCGATCTGTAAACACTGTGTGGAGGTTTCATGGTACCTCCATATCTGATCATACCATGTTGAATACAGTTGTAGCCACTGGCCACCACCCCCGCCGGACTTCTTTTTAACAGGGGGTGAATGTGGTATTATCAGATATTGCAGTACCTGAGAGGCTGAAGTTCCATTGGTTAAACCTGGGGGTTTACCATTGGCTGTAGAGTATGTAGCTCCGCCATGATAGACAGGGTATAAGAATCAGTGCCGTCCCAGCAGCCCTCATTCTGTACCTGAGCTGCTGGAGAACAGTTCTAGTCTATTAAAGCCTTCAGTTGTGCTACAACCTTGTTTTAGTAGTTATTGATTGTGCACCACTGTGCAATCTATTGTTATCAATGGGAAAAGCCATATTTTTGCAGCACCTAATTCCACACCAATTGCACGGTGCTATGGAGTAGCCTCACCGTCGCGACTATGTCATTTCCTCCCACTTATGTTCCCAAGTTCTGCAGACGCTGTGCACCATGCTGAGCCTGCCTGCCACCCTCTGCCACCATGGCTCATTGCCACGTCGGAAAGATGTCCTGGATTGCATCCTCTTATTCACCTCTCACAGCATCTCAGGCACTTCGACAATCACCGAGTTGGGGATCTAGGCCACTCCGTCAAAGGGAGTGGGTGGGAGTCAGAGTGAACATGTTTGAAAAAACAAAATCAGCAATGTGACTCCATTTAGATAAGTGATTGGTGAGTACTTCTCTTGTTCTTTCGAAACTAAGGCATTCATTTCAATTAAAAATTGTAATTGGGTAAGTAAGGCAGCAAGTGAATTGATAAGAATACTCGTACACAGCAAGTTTAGAGGCATTGATTAAAATTCATAGGTTAAACATGGTACTAACATGGTTCTAAAAGAGGGAATAAAGATTTTTTTTAGACTATGGATGGGCAGCTTAGGCCCATTGGAGGAATTGTGCACCATGTCAGAACTTCAGGACACTTCACACGCCTTGAGGGTCCTAGTGTGTAGGAAGTCTTTGTCACTGGAGGCGCCCCACAGAGTAGCAAATGAGGAGGGCCCCCATCCTGAGCCTGAAGGGAGATTGCAGAGGTTCACCGGGTGGTCTCCCCATGTGGCGGAGGGTGCACCTACCACTGGTAAAATGCCAATGGTGGAAGGAAGAGGACCTTAATTGGCAACTTTAGTGGCACAGATGGCCTCTGGGCAGTGTCACGATGATGTGGGATGTTAATCATCAGTTTCTGCTGATATAATGCCTTGCATTGTGTTTTTTTCGAAAAAGAAACAGCTAAAACTGCAAAGATACAGACCGGGATTTTCCCGGATATTGGCAAAGGCCGATGTTGGGCGGAAAGTGGCGTTGAAGCTTCCAACAGCAATGGTGACTTTCTCCAACATGTGGTCCAGGAAAGCTTCAAGGGCCAGGTCCCATGATGTACCACTGATGGTGCGGCCGCAGATTCCCTGCCAGCAATGTAGGAATTTGAGGGTCCCGGGTGCTGTTTTAAAAGATTGTCCCAGTGCACAAAGGTCAAATCAGTTAACTCTGGAACCCGCCCCCCCCCCCCCGCCTCGAAACTGCCCAGCCGCTACCCTGGCACCCCCCCAGCACTGCCTGGGAACTACTCAAGCACCCCAGGGCACTGCCAGGGCACTACCTGGCCACTGCCAGTGCACCCCTGCAGCAATGCCCAAGCACTACTCTGGCAGTCTCCAACACTGCCAGAGCACTATCCTGGAAACCACTGGCACCCCCAGCACTGCCTAAGCATTACCCTGGCATCCTTCAACACTGTCAAGGAACTACCTTGGCACAGCCCCCAGCACTGCCTTGGCACTACTTTGGGGGCAGTGCAAGCCTCCCCCCCCCCAGCATGGTTGGGAGCTGCCCAGGCAGTGCCCTGGTACGACCTGGCCAATACCCGGGCATGCACCTCTCCCTCCCTGAATGCTGCACTCATCTGAACACCCCTTGGAGGTTCGCTTGACAGGCGCACGCTTTCAGAGACCAGTCGGGCTTCATGCCACCTTGGATGGATCTTTTGACGGGGGTGATGATTCTGGCGTATGGGCCTGATGTTAATGTATTGAAATGACGTTCCCAATGTTCAACGTCGGGAAACATGCCACATCACTGATAGGGGAGGGGGACAATTGCAGCATCAATTTACATCGATGCAAAACACAACTTTGCATTCTCGCGATATTTTCAGCTCCCGTCGCTAAAGCCGTCTGATGCAAACAGAAGCAGAAAGGCCCGGCCACAGATTTTAAAATGGCTGCAGAGTCCCCTAACCCGCAGATTAGCCATGATTCCTCTGAAAGCGGATTACTAGGGAACAAGTCTAGGCAGTTTGCCTGATAAACCTCACACATGACATTGCCTGAACGCTCTGGAAAAGCATCAGGACAATATGTCATGAGACTTCAGAAACTGCCAGGAACAAAGTAGGAATAACAAAAATCATTATGCAAGTTGGGTGCGATTATATCTGTCGGTTTTGATGACACCTTGATAGATTTGGCAATGGGAGATCAAAGCTCCTTTGTGAATATGGATTGCTCTCCATTGTGTGCCAATAGCTAGCAGTCACATAGTCAAAACCCCATGTGTGAAAAGCTGTGATTATAAGCCTCTGTTTGTTACAATGAGAAGCGTCTGCAGAAAGTAACATCCAGAAGACGCACTGTAATAATATCATCTCTCTCTCCCTGTTAATCGGGACCCTCGGCAGAATTCTCCGTGCCACAAACTAAGTGCTGATGCTGGGATTGAATTGGTGGTATTCTACGACAGCAAAATTGGCGCTGTTCCCAGATCAATCCACCAACCATTGAGGGGCTAGCACAGGAGCCACGTGGAACACGACCGATTCCAATGGAAAATGGTGTCTGATTTGCCGGATTTGGGATTGACACTCGAGCGCCTGACAAGCTGCAGCCGCATATAAGCACTCCAGTCCCCACACACACCATCTCAGCCAACAAGATAGCAAGATGGAGAGTGGTACTGTGGTTCACCAGAGTGGAGAAGAAGCAGGCTACCTTGTACCCCGGACAGGAGTTGCCACCCTTGACCGTGCACCAGGCTTGGGCGCAGGTGGGAGAGGTCTTGGGCGGCGTGGGCAACACCGCCAGCAGTGCCACAAGAAACTGCATGACCTCCTCAGGACGGTCAGAGTGAGTAGGCAGCACTGTGCCCCTGGCACCAACCCCCATCCCACACACGCATAACCCCATCCCTACCACACCCTCCTCCACCCGGGGGTCGACCGAACCCCCACCCTGCACCATCTGCCAGCACCCATACAGGCCGCCTTGGCCGGGTGCCCTGGCCACGAAGGCACCCAGCTACCCACCCCCTGTGCTGCATGCTTCCGATTGCCTAACAGTGTGCGTTTTCTGTCCCCGTCCCCTCCCTCGTCTCCCGCAGGAGATGTCGGCGCACATCCGCCGAGAGATGGAGAGAACCGAAAGGGGACCGCAGGACCTGTGGTAATGGACATAATCGGAAGTCAACATCGGGCGAGCAAGTGAAACCCTGCTGAGTTGCGGTTCCCCATGGCACGTGCCCATCAGCTGTGCATCAAGCACCTCTGTGCCCGATACCCGGGCAGTGTGTGCAATACCTTCATCCTGGCACACTCGACGATTCCTGACATGTTCGAGACGCATCCCCCTCCCCGTCCTGGGGTTGGCTCCTGGGTGACAGGGGTGATCAACTGCGGTCGTGGCCAATGACGCCTATCTGGGGGGGGACGGTGCGGGGACGGGGAGCAGGGGTGGCTGGGACACCGGGGTGGTGAGCACTGGCTGAACATACCACACCAACCCCCATACTCCCTCTACAGCCACCCCAGACCAGCCCACCCCTCACACCCTTCTGACAGAGCACCGAGGCAGGTAGTAGCGATATGCCCAGGTGTTTAATGTGGAAGCATATATACAGATTCATGACCTAGCATCTATTGTTAAACTGTGCCCTGCACCCGTCTCAACTTAACTGGTATCTAATTTTCTGACCTTACAAGCCCTAATACCAGGCAGAGGTGAATCCCCAGATGGTACATCAGGAGTGGAGGCATCCTGCTGTGATTCTTGCCCTGCGACCTGGGTCCCTGTTGGCGGGCGCCTTCTGGGGAAACCAGGCCGGGATGGGCCCGGCTGCTGCTCAGGTGTCCCAGGTTCTGCCGCTGCCCATGTGATGTGCCTGGGACAGGGGTGGGATGGGGGGGGGGGGGGGGGGGGGGGCGGGGGCGGGTCCGAGCTGTGTTCCAACACCTCCCCTGCTGGGGTCACCAGCATGCTACCCATCACCACCTCCTCCCCCGGGGTGCCTGATGGCCCCCAGGCCCCCATGGGACAGGGTTACGAGCGGAGCTAACCCCTGAGACTCCCCAGCCACCTGGCGCTGCCAGTCCTGGAGGCCTGCTGCAGGCCCGGCCAGGGTCTGCATGCTCGCAGCCATGGAGCACAGGGATTGGACCACCTCTGTCTCGGACTGTGCCACATCACGCTGCGACTTTGCCATTGCCTTCTGGGTGTGTACCACATCAGCCAGTGACTGCGTCATCTCCTTCTGGGGCTGGGCCACCTCCCTCTGTGTCTGTGCCATGTCGGCCAGCTCTTGGGTAATGCTGCTGACACTCTCAGCCATGGCCTGCTGTGACTGGGCCCCGCTCAGGAGCGCCACTGCAATGTCCAGGTGGCTCTGGCACTTGACTGCCTGTGAGAGGGCAGCCCTGTCCTGGGCCTCGGCCACAGAGTGCCCCAGGTCTTGGACATGCTGACCCATGGCCGAAGCCCTCACCCCCAAGGACTCCCCGTCGCATGCAGCCCAAGGAGTGGGTAGCTGGCGGTTTCAGTGGCCATGGCACCCAGCCGTGGCAGACGGTATGGGCACCGGCATGTGGTGCAGGGTGGGAGTTCAGCTGTCTTCCGGGAGAGTGCTGGACAGGGTGACGGATGTGTGGACAGGTGTTGGTGCCAGAGGCACAGTACTGCCTACTCACCCTGGCCGCGATGAGGAGGTCGTGCAATTATTTCCGGCACTGCAGGCTGCTCCAGACTTTGTTGCCCATGACGCTGACCACCTCTGCCACCTGCGTCCAGGTCTGGCGTACGGTGACGGCTGGCAGCCTCCTTCCCACCCCGGGGTACAGGGTCATCCGCCTCTCCTCCACGGCACCCAGCAGGGTCTCCAGTTGTGAGTTGAATTTCGGAGCCACGTGTCTTGCTGCCTACTTGTTGGCTGGGATGGTGTGTGTGGGGAATCGAGCGTGCATATGCGCCTGCCGCTTGTCAGCCTCCTGAGTGTCAATTGCAGACCTGGCGAATCCGGCACCATTTCTCATTGGAATCGATGGTGTTCCACGTGGCGCCAGTGCTAGCCCCTTAACAATAGTAGAATCAGTCCAAGTGCGGCACCAGTTTTGCTGTTGTGGGACTCCACAAATCCTGCACCGGCGCCAACATTTAGACTCAGGAATGGAGAATCCGGCCGACGATCCTCACGATTGCCATTGACTTGGGTTCTTAGATTAATTTCTCCTCTCGGAATAAACAGCATACCATCATAGAACCTCAATATTACTTTCAAGAGTTTCATTTGTTATGTTGAGCCACTTTGTACAGGTCTGCGAAGGTCACCATGTTGCCCGATGCACCAACGTCCGCCTAACGCTTCATGTTCACTTGGTGCTCTCCCTCTGTGGTTATCATCAGACACTTCTGCTGCTATCTCTCCGGTGGCCACCTATGTAGGCTTGTTGTTCTTCTTTCTAGCCAAAGACTTGTGCGTAAAATGATTTGACTTCTTGCTGTTAGAACTTTGCTTTACCCATTCTGGACAAGTCTTCTTTCCTTTGTGTGATATTTAATGTGCCTCGCAGAATTTGCAACCTACCCTTTGTCCATGATCATTCTGCTCTTTTGTCCTGGCATGTTTATCAGCATAATACAACTCCTGGTCTGTTCTACCATACATATGCTCTAGCTGACATTTTACAACCTCAGTGCTTCTGCACAGGTCTACCGCTTTATTGACAGTAAACTACTCCTCTCTCAATAAACCTGTTCTCATTGCAGGGTATCTCATGCCTAAGACAATCCTCTCTTTAACAATATCACCTTTTAGTTGCCCCAATTCACAGGATTCTATAAGCTATGTTACTACTGTCACATACTAATCGATATACTCTTTTTTAACCTTGAGCCTTAAAGTTGAACACATAGCGTTCATAAGTTATGTTCATTTGCAGTTCAAAGCATGCCTTCAAGGCTTTCAAGATTTCTGTCTTTTTTTGTGCTCTTTGGAGAGGTTTAGTGTGAACCACAATTTGTAACAGTCTCTCCCCAATAGTGTTTGAAATGTTGCTACAAGTATTAGCTCCAGCGTGTTTATGAGATCTGTTGAAAATCTCGGAATTTTGCCATTGCAAGTGGAAAAGCTACCAGTTCTGCTGCATATGGCCTGTCGGGCGAGATTCTCCGACCCCCCGCCGGGTCGGAGAATCGCCGGGGGCTGGCGTGAATCCCGCCCCTGCCAGTTGCCGAATTCTCCGGCACCGGATATTCGGTGGGGGCGGGAATCGCGCCGCGCCCGTTGGCGGCCCCCCCCCCCCGGCGATTCTCCGGCCCGGATGCCCGCTACTAGAATGCCTGTCCCGCCGGCGTGGATTAAACCACCTCTCTTACCGGCGGGATAAGGCGGCGCAGGCGCGCTCCGGGGTCCTGAGGGGGGCGCGGGGCGATCTGGCCCCGGGGGGTGCCCCCAGGGTGGCCTGGCCCGCGATCGGGGCCCACCGACCCGCGGGCGGGCCTGTGCCGTGGGGGCACTCTTTTCCTTCCGCCTTCGCCACGGTCTCCGCCATGGCGGAGGCGGAAGAGACTCCCTCCACTGCGCATGCGCGGGGATGCCGTGAGCGGCCGCTGACGCTCCCGCGCATGAGCCGCCCGGCAATGTCATTTCCGCGCCAGCTGGCGGGGCACCAAAGGCCTTTCCCGCCAGCTGGCGGGGCGGAAATCAGTCCGGCGCCGGATGCCGGACTGATTCGCGCCGTTTTTGGCGCCGGTCGGCGGACATCGCGCCGATTACGGAGAATTTCGCCCCAGGAGAGGAAAGTTAAGTCACTTCTGACTCACCCAGTTAATCACTGCAGTTTCCTTCTTTTTGTTTGCTTTTCCTTGTCAGTGTTTCTTTTAGCAGTTTTGAGCTCTTGTGTGGAGATAAATAATTAGAATTATTAACAACAATGAGCAATTATTCTTTAGGATTTTAGAATTTATATAGTGCAGTACAGTACAGTACACTAAAGCAGTAAAGGACAATTTTATAAAGATATCAACTAAAAGCTGATGTGGCAGCATCTGCAGCAGTCAGCATATGGGTCAAGCAACAAGTTCCATTTTAACCGGTTCTTAGTGACCTTAACAGCATGTTCTTAAGACATAGGATGACTTCCGGTTGCGGCGAAGCGGAGCTAAGCTGCACGTTTCGGCAGCTCCTGCGACAACGGACTTTCAGGCTCTCCAGAGGAGCCCCAACGGAACTTTTTTGATTTGATCCCGTGTGGGAAGGTGCAGTAAGGTCCCCTCTTACGGTATATGGCCGAGATCAGTGGTGGAGCGGCGAGAAAAGAGTCTCTGGAGCAGCGGCAAAAATGAGGGGGGAAAAAGCAAGATGGCGGAGGGCGGAGATCGAGCAGCATGGGGGCCGGACCAGCAGGAGTTCCTTAAGCGCTGTGTGGAGGAGCTTAAAAAGGAGGTGCTGGCGCCAATGCTGTTGGCGATCGAGGGGCTGAAGGAGACCCAGAAGGCCCAGGCGGTGGAGCTTCGTGAGGTGAACGATAAAATGAATGATAACGAGGACGAGATCCTGGGCCTGGCAGTAAAAATGGAGGCGCACGAGGCGGTGCACAGGAGGTGGGCTGAGAGAATCGAGGTCCTGGAGAACAGGTCGAGGAGGAAGAACCTCCGGATTCTGGGTCTTCCCGAAGGAGTGGAGGGAGCTGATGCCGGGGCGTATATGAGTACGATGCTCCAGTCGCTGATGGGAGCGGAGGCCTCTCTGACCCCCCTGGAGTTGGAAGGGGCTCACCGGGTCCTGGTGAGGAGACCCAAGGCTGATGAGCCGCCAAGGGCGATAGTGGCAAGGTTCCACCGCTTCGCGGATAAAGAAAGTGTGCTGAGATGGGCCAAGAAGTTGCGGAGCAGTAGATGGGAGAACGCGGTGATCCGAGTTTACCAGGATTGGAGCGCGGAGGTGGCAAGGAGGAGAGCTGGTTTCAACCGGGCCAAGGCGGTGCTGCATAAAAAAAGAGTCAGGTTCGGCATGCTGCAGCCTACGCGACTGTGGGTCACTTATCAGGACCGACACCATTATTTTGAAACGCCAGAAGAGGCTTGGACCTTTATTCTGGACTCGAACTGAGGGGATGTGGTTGTGGGAGAGATGTTGGTTGTATATGGGGTTGTAAATAGGGGTAAAGAATACTTCATGGGTGGGATGATGGATGGGGATGTGGGTAGAGTTCTGGTTAAAATTCCTAAAATTCCTTTTTTCTTTTCTGTAGACGAGATGATGATGATGGGGAATGTAGGCGTCGGTGCTGGAGGGAGGTGAGACTCGGGGATGAGGGAACTGGGATAATGGCCGCAACAGGAGCTGCGCCACAGGGGGCGGGGCTGGTTCAGGAAAGCGCGGGCTTTTTCCCGCGCAAAAAGGCGGGGGGATGGAGGAAGGTAAGGAGGAGAGACTCCCAAACGGGGGAGATCAACGGGAAGGCAGGGGCAGCCGGGGTCAGCAGAAGTCAGCTGATTCACGGAAGTAATATGGGGGGAGCAAAAGAGCTAGATGTGGATCTAGCGGGCGGGGGGGGGGGCGATTTTAGGGTTGCTGCTGCACTGTACGAGGGGGAACTGAAAATGGAAGAGGTGGTCGGGACGGGGGTTCCCCGCATGGGGGACTGGAGGGTGCGGGAGGCGCGAGCACGGGACTGGCCTAAGATAGGAGATGGCTAGGGGGGGGGGGCACTCCCCAATCCGGATGATCATGTGGAATGTGAGAGGCCTAAATGGGCCGGTTAACAGGGCCCGAGTGTTCACGCACCTAATGGGACTGAAGGCAGACGTGGTCATGCTTCAGGAGCCACATCTGAAGGTGGGAGGTCAGGTCAGGTTAAGGAAGGGATAGGTAGGACAGGTGTTCCATTCGGGGCTGGATGCGAAGAATAGAGGGGCGGCAATACTGGTGGGAAAGCGGGTGTCGTTTGAGGCCAAGAACATAGTAGCGGACAATGGAGGCCGATACGTGATGGTGAGCGGTAGGTTGCAGGGGATGGAGGAGGTACTGGTGAATGTATATGCCCCAAACTGGGACGATGCTGGATTCATGAAATGGATATTGGGGCGTATTCCAGACCTGGAGGTAGGGAGCTTGATAATGGGTTGGGATTTTAACACGGTGCTGGACCCAGCATTAGATCGCTCCAGATCTAGGATGGAGAAGAGGTCGGCTGTGGCCAAGGTGCTTAGGGGGTTTCTGGACCAGATGGGGGGCGTAGTTCCGTGGAGATTTGCCAGGCCTTTGGCCAGAGAATTTTCTTTTTTCTCCCACGTACATAAGGCCTACTCCCGGATAGATTTTTTTGTTCTGGGCAGGGCACTGATCCCGAAAGTGGAGGGAACGGAGTATTCGGCCATAGCCATTTCAGATCACGCCCCGCACTGGGTGGAGCTAGAGCTGGGGGAGGAGAGGGACCAACGCCCGTTGTGGAGGTTGGATGTGGGACTGCTGGCAGACGAGGAAGTGTGCGTGAGGGTGCGGGTGTGTATCGAAGGGTACCTGGAGGCCAACGACAACGGGGTGGTGCATGTGGGAGTAGTATGGGAGGTGCTGAAGGCGGTGGTCAGGGGAGAGTTAATCTCCATCAGGGCTCATAGGGAGAAGAGAGAAGGCAGGGAAAGGGAGAAGTTAGTGGGGGAGATTTTAAGGGTGGACAGGAGATATGCAGAGGCTCCTGATGAGGGACTACTCGGGGAGTGACGAAGTCTCCAGACGGAGTTCGACCTGTTGACCACAGGGAAGGCAGAGGCACAGTGGAGGAAGGCACAGGGGGCGATATATGAATATGGGGAGAAGGCGAGTCGGATGCTGGCACATCAGCTCCATAAGAGGATGGCAGCGAGGGAAATAGGTGGAGTCAAAGATGGCAGGGGAACTACGGTGCGGAGTGCGGGGAAAGTGAATGAGGCTTTTAAGGCCTTTTACGAGGAGCTGTGTAGGTCCCAGCCCCCAGGGGGAAAAGAGGGTATGCGGCGATTCTTGGACCAATTGAGGTTCCCAAGGGTGGAGGAGCAGGAGGTGGCTGGTTTGGGGGCGCCAATTGGGATGGAGGAGCTGGTTAAAGGACTGGGGAGCTTGCAGGCAGGGAAGGCTCCGGGGCCGGATGGGTTCCCGGTGGAGTTTTATAGGAAGTATGTAGACCTGTTAGCCCCGTTGCTGGTAAGGACCTTCAATGAAGCAAAGGAGGGGGGGACCCTGCCCGGGGGGGACCCTGCCCCCGACAATGTTGGAGGCGACGATCTCTTTGATCTTGAAGCGGGATAAGGACCCACTGCAATGTGGGTCATATAGACCAATCTCGCTCCTTAACATAGATGCTAAGTTGCTGGCAAAAATGTTGGCCACGAGGATTGAGGACTGTGTCCCGGGGGTGATTCACGAGGACCAGACGGGATTCGTAAAGAGTAGGCAGTTAAATACTAATGTGCGAAGGCTCCTAAATGTGATAATGATGCCATCGGTGGAGGGAGAAGCGGAGATAGTGACAGCCATGGACGCGGAGAAGGCCTTTGATTGGGTAGAGTGGGAGTATCTCTGGGAAGTGTTGAAGAGGTTTGGGTTCGGGGGAGGGTTTATTAGTTGGGTTAAGCCCCTGTATAAAGCCCCGGTGGCGAGTGTGGTCACGAACCGGCGGAGGTCGGAGTATTTCCGGCTGTATTGAGGGACGAGGCAGGGGTGCCCCCTATCCCCTCTGCTGTTTGCATTAGCAATTGAACCTTTGGCCATGGCGTTAAGAGAGTCGGGGAAATGGAAGGGGGTGGTTCGAGGGGGAGAGGAACATCGAGTGTCGCTGTACGCAGACGACCTGTTGCTGTACGTGGCGGATCCAGTGGAGGGGATGGTTGAGTTAATTCAGATCCTACGGGAGTTTGGAGACTTTTGGGGCTATATGCTCAATGTGGGAAAGAGTGAGCTCTTTGTGATCCATCCGGGGGACCAGGGAAGAGGGATAGATGACCTACCGTTGAGAGGGCGGAAAGGAGCTTTCGATACTTGGGGATTCAGGTAGCTAGGAGCTGGGGTGCACTGCACAAACTTAATTTGACGCGGCTGGTGGAACAGATGGAGGAGGATTTTAAAAGGTGGGACATGTTGCCACTCTCGCTGGCGGGTAGGGTACAGTCGGTTAAAATGGTGGTTCTCCCGAGGTTTCTTTTTGTATTCCAATGCCTCCCAATTGTGATTACTAAGGTCTTCTTTAAGAGGGTAAGCAGGAGCATTATGGGATTTGTGTGGGCGAGCAAGACCCCGAGGGTAAGGAGGGGGTTCCTGGAGCGTAGCAGAGATAGAGGAGGGTTGGCGTTGCCGAATTTGGGTGGGTACTATTGGGCAGCCAACGTGGCAATGATCTGTAAGTGGGTGATGGAGGGAGAGGGGGCGGCGTGGAAGAGGTTGGAGATGGCGTCCTGCAAAGGAACGAGCCTGGGGGCGCTGGTGACAGCACCGCTGCCGCTCTCGCCTACAAGGTACACCACAAGCCCAGTGGTGGCGGCAACGCTAAAGATCTGGGGGCAGTGGAGACGGCACAGGGGTGCGACGGGAGCCTCGGTGTGGTCCCCGATCAGAGACAACCATCGGTTTGTCCCAGGAAGGATGGATGGGGGGTTTCAGAGCTGGCATCGGGCAGGGATTAGAAGAATGGGAGACCTGTTCATTGACGGGACGTTTGCGAGCCTAGGGGCCCTGAAGGAGAAGTTTGGGCTACCCCCGGGAAACGCTTTCAGGTACATACAGGTGAGGGCGTTTGTGAGGCAGCAGGTGAGGGAATTTCCGCTACTCCCGGCACAGGGGATTCAAGATAGGGTGATTTCGGGCGTATGGGTCGGAGAGGGCAAGGTGTCGGCGATATACCAGGAGATGAAGGAAGAGGGGGAGGCTTTGGTAGAGGAGCTGAAGGGTAAATGGGAGGAGGAGTTGGGGGAGGAGATTGAGGAGGGGCTGTGGGCTGATGCCCTAAGTAGGGTTAATTCCTCTTACTCGTGTGCCAGGCTTCGCCTGATACAATTTAAGGTGGTTCATAGAGCGCATATGATGGGGGCGAGGCTGAGTAGGTTCTTTGGGGTGGAGGACAGATGTGGGAGGTGCTCGGGAAGCCCGGCGAACCATGTCCACATGTTTTGGTCATGCCCGGCACTGGAGGGGTTCTGGAGGTGAGTGCGGGAACTGTATCTGAGGTGGTGAAAATCCAGGTCAAGCCAAGCTGGGGGCTAGCAATATTTGGAGTAGTGGACGAGCCGGGAGTGCAGGAGGTGAAAGAGGCCAGCATTCTGGCCTTTGCGTCCCTAGTAGCCCAGCGAAGGATCTTGCTAATGTGGAAGGAGGCGAAGCCCCCCAGCGTGGGGGCCTGGATAAATGATATGGCTGGGTTTATCAAGTTGGAGAGGATAAAGTTTGCCCTGAGAGGGTCTGCGCAGGGGTTCTACAGGCGGTGACAACCGTTCCTAGACCATCTCGCGGAGCGTTAGATGAAGGTCGGTCAGCAGCAGCAGCAACCCAGGGGGGGAGGGGGAGGGGGAGTGGGACAGGGGGGGGGACATCGTTCGGGGTGGGGGGGGGGGGAGGGGGGGACATCGTTCATGGGGGGGGGTTTCTCTGGGGGGCATTTGAGCAAGAAAACACATGAATGATCCGGAAACTGACATGTACGGGAAGAATCCAATGTACAAAGTTCTGTACCTTATTGACTTGCCATGTTCATGTCTTGCCACATGAGCTTTCTTTCTTTTCTTTGTTCCGGGGGTGGGGGTTTGTTTGTATGGTGGAAAATATTGTTGAAAAATTCTTAATAAAACATATTTTTTTAAAAAAGACACAGGACAGGATTCTCCATCGGCTGACGGCAGAATTGGGAAACGCGATTGGGCGGAGAATTGGTTTTGCCGCCAAAATCGTGGTGGGCGGCAGTTTCACGCCAAATCAGAATTCTCCGGTGCCTCAACAACGGCGTCAGTGCGCTCCACTCTACTCGTACAGTAAACGACGCTGTCATAACAGTAGCGAGCCTGACCTGATATTCTCCATGGCCTCCGCGATTCTCTGCCTCCATTCGGGGGGAATTCCCGACGGAGAGGTTCACGTGTGCTTTTAAAAGTCATGAAAAAGGCACTGTGGCTGCTGAGGGAGAGAGAGGGGATACGGAAAGTATCCAACATCGCCATACTGTGCTGACAGTCGTGCCAATGGCCGGAAGGCTTTTGTCAGCGCCGGGGGGGAGTAGCGGGGGCTGGTCAGGAGATGAGCTGTGGGATCGGGGAGGCCGGGCACGGATCACCATTGCCGCGGCCTGCAAGGCAGCCATTCAGCTGCGCACGACGCTAACTGCCCACTGTGAACTTACGGTCACAGGTATTATGGATCCCCCCCACCAGGCCATCCCCCCCTAGGTGTCCCCTGGTCCCAGCCGACCCATCAGCGGGATGGGTGTGCTCCAGCGCAACCAGTGCCATCTTGTTGGCTGGGATGGTGTGTGTGGGGAGTGAAGTGGGTATAGCGGCTGCAGCTTGTCAGCCTCCCGAGTGTCAATCACGGACCCGGCGACTTCAGCACCGTTTCTCATTGGAATTGGTTGTGTTCCATGTGACATCGGTGCTAGCTCCTTCACAGTCGCTGAATCAGTCCAGGTGCGGCGCCAGTTTTGCATTTGTGGAAGTCCACGAACCCTGCGCCGGCATCAACACGGCGGAAGGAACAGAGAATTCCGCCGACAATCTACAAGTGGTCAAGATAAATGTTAACAACCCGTTTTCCTAATTCGACCTAAGGACCAGACACATCTATTCGGTCTGGAACCAAGCAGGGAGGTTAGGGGGAATCCATAGGAAGATGAAGGCTAGATAAAAATAGATAAAACTCACTCTGTCTGGGTGCACACATGCAACTTGTTTAATGTAAAGTTTGAATAATAAGGGGATTAGGGGTTATAGGGAGAAGGCAGGAGAATGGGGATGAGAAACGTATCAGCCATGATTGAATGGTGGAGCAGACTCCCATACCAGCCTCCCCGAACAGGCGCCGGAATGTGGCGACTATGGGCTTTTCACAGTAACTTCATTTGAAGCCTACTTGTGACAATAAGTGATTTCCATTTCCATGGGCTGAATGGCCTAATTCTGCTCCTATGCCTTATGCTCAGAATGCTCAAATGTAAACAATATCTATGCCTGCATAACCCGCACTGTATAAATGTTACTTGATTCCATGTGTTGGGCAGAGTCAGCTCTGGAGGTCTTTCTCAGAAGTTGTGTTCTCCCAACGCGTGGTCAATAAATGATCATTCTTTGCCTGAGACTCCTCCAATTATTTCATGGAAAGGAAAAAATCCACAGCAGGACATTACTGTGTTCCTCTTTTAGTATCTGTGACTTCTCTCCAGCTTTTCAAAACTGAATCTCAGGTCCACTTCGAACATGATATAAGTTCAGAGACTACAGCGCTTACAGTACAATGTGTTTATTTGAACTGGGCTTAACATGAGCCTCTGCAAGGCAAGGCAGAACGGGCCTTCTGGTACATGATTGCATTTCAAAGCTCAAACAATGATGGATTGGAAAAGATGGTCACCATGTGACTGGATTCTCAGTCTGTGCATTCAAAAACAATGTGCCCATGTGCTCATTCAACATTTATGGCCTGATCACCAACGTTCCATTCAAGGAAGCTATAGACATTTCAATTGCCACCCTGGCCACCCCCCACCAGTCCCCCCATCCCTCGCGGAGGCCCCTCCCCAGCCAGCAGCACGGCTCCCACCCGACTGTGGCAGCGCTCGACACAGTCCGTAGCCGCCACGCCGGGTTCCCACACGGCTGGGACCACACATGCCCTGTGCCATCATGAACTCGGCCCATCGGGCACGGAGCATTGGGGGAGGACCGTCAGGTGACATCCTGAAGCCGTCCCAATGGCGTGCGGCGTGTGCTGTGATGATGCCGTTTCCGAGGGTGCAGAACATGCAAAACGTGCGTCAAACAGGTGCCGCCCCCGATTTCTTCGTTAAAAGGGAAACAGAGAATTTCTCCCATTGACTATGGACAGTAAGTGAAGGAAATAGGGGGTATCCGTTCTCTCTAATTCCTACCTGTAACAAGGGTGTTTACATTTTCATTATATCTAGTTTACACAGGCCACCTTCTGCTGAACCGGGGACATATCAATGTACCAAGAGGATTGACCATTGATCTTTTAATCTCACTTTCGCCTTTTGTTTCTTTCATTCAGCTTTAGTTCAGTGAACACTTGGCTGCGATCAATAGGTAGAGTACTCCGGAGTTTTCGATACCCTTGGCTATGTTTTATTTGGTGCTTTTTAGCCTGAAATCAATAATTTAGGTCAAAAATTCAAATACATTGGGTAGATTGGTTAAATAAGCAGCTTTCTCCTCATAATCAATACTAGGAGCAGGAGAGTCTTTGGAAGCTTCCCACTGGGTATAGATCTGAAGATGGACTTCAAAGCTTAATTTCTTGTATAAAGGCAGGTCAGGTTTCACAGCTTTCTTTGTGCATGTAAATTTCTCTTTACTGACTCAGCACCTTCCTGCATACCAGATCAGAAAGGAAATAGACTGAACAAGCGTGTACATGTATGTGTGTATGTGTGTGATGTGCATGAAGGCTAATCAGAATACCACCAAATCTTTATTGACACAAACTGCATTGACATTGTCAACTGCAAAAAGCAATTTTGCTGAAGGTAACACCATTGGAATTTGACTCAGAATGTGGAAAATAATCTTAGCTCATCTTTACATTAATTTTAAATTTAGAGTCCCCAATTATTTTTATTTTCAAGTTAAGGGGCAATTTAGCGTGGCCAATCCACTTAACCAGCACATCTTTGGTTAACACGAGGAGAATGTGAAAACCCCACACGGACAGTGACCCAGGGCTGGGATCGAACCCGGGTCCTCAGCGCCACAGTCCCAGTGCTAACCACTGCACCTTGTGCCGCCTCATCTTATATTTTAATTGCTCCCACCACCCCCAAACCCTCTGATGCACTATCAATTATGATGAGACGAGAGTAGAGAGTAATCGAGGCTTTATTAAGCAGAGGTGCGTTGCCTCCTACAGCTGCTGCTGAAATGGGTGCAGCTCGGTGAGCACACACATTTATACTCCACCTACTGGGCGGAGCCAGCAGGCAGGGATCTACCCCCGTACCTGTAGTACAGGAGCCTTACTGTATTACTTCTCATATACGTCATACATACAAACAGTGGTGACTACCACATTCACCCCCTGTTAAAAAAGAGTCCAGAGGGGGTGGTGGAAAACTATTTACATGTATGTGAGCATTTTTAAAGTGTACAGTTTGGGGAAAAGTTCACAAATTTAGCTCGTCGGGTGCCTTGATTCTCTGTTGCGAGCGCCGCAGTCCCGGTGGTGATGCAGGCGCCGGCTTGGTCGCCGGTGACTCCGGGAGCGTGTAGTCCTCATCTTCATCCCCGGGTGGAACCAATGGAAGGACGGATCATCCTGGAGCGGGGGCTGTGGTGAGGTGCACTGGGGGGAGGATGGGTGGCGCCGGGGCTGTTGGGTGGGATTGGGGGGGGACCCAGCTGGTGCCAGGTCCCTGAGGGAGACAGTGTCTTGGCGGCCGTCGGGGTACGCTACGTAGGCGTACTGCGGGTTTGCATGGAGTAGCTGTACCCTCTCGACCAATGGGTCCACCTTGTGGAGCCGCACGTGCTTGCGGAGGAGAACGGGTCCTGGGGCTGCCAGCCACGTTGGGAGCGAAACCCTGGAAGTGAACTTCCTAGGGAAGGCAAGGAGACCATGGGGGGGTTGCATTAGTCGCAGTGCAAAGTAGCGATTGGATGGAGTGGAGGGCATTGGGGAGGACCTCCTGCCAGCGGGAGACCGGGAGATTTTTAGACCGCAGGGCCAGCAGGACGGCCTTCCAGACCATCCCGTTCTCCCTCTCCACCTGCCCATTTCCCCAGGGGTTGTAGCTGGTCGTCCTGCTCAAGCCAATGCCCTTGCAACTCATCATAAAGGAGGATCCCCGATGGCTGTGGATGTATGCGGGGAATCCGAACAGAGTGAAGATGCTACTGAGGGCTTTGATGACTGTGGCAGACGTCATATCGGGGCATGAAATGGCGAAGGGGGACCTGGAGTATTCGTCGACCACGTTAAGGAAGTACGTGTTTCGGTCGGAGGAGGGGAGGGGCCCTTTGAAATCCAGGCTAAGGCGTTCAAAGGGGCGGGAGGCCTTCATCAGGTGCGCTCAGTCTGGCCGGTAGAAGTGCGGTTTACACTCCGCGCAGACCTGGCAGTCTTTGGTGATAGTCCTGACTTCCGCAATGGAATAGGGCAGGTTGCGGGCCTTTATGAAGTGAAAGAACTGGGTGACCCCTGGGTGACAGAGACCAGCATGCAGGGTCCGGAGTCGGTCCACTTGGGCGCTGGCACATGTACCTCGGGATAGGGCATGGGGGGGCTCGTGAGCTTACCGGGGCGATACAAAATCGCGTAATTGTAGGTGGATTACTCGATCCTCCACCTCAAGATTTTATCATTTTTGATCTTGCCCCGCTGTGTGTTATTGAACATGAAGGCAACCGACCGTTGGTTAGTGAGGAGAGTGAATCTTCTGCCGGCCAGGTAATGCCTCCAAGGCCGCACAGCTTCAACGATGGCTTGGGCCTCCTTTTCGACGGAGGAATGCCGAATTTCGGAGGCGTGGAGGGTGCGGGAAAAGAATGCCATGGGTCTGCCTGCCTGGTTGGGGGTGGCGGCCAGAGCGACATCTGATGCATCGCTCTCGACTTGAAAGGGGAGAGTCTCGTCGACCGCGTTCATTGTGGCCGTGGCGATGTCGGCCTTGATACGGTTGAAGGCCTGGTGAGCCTCGGCCGTCAGGGGGAAAACTGTGGAGTGAATGAGTGGGCGGGCCTTGTCCGCATAGTTTGGGACCCACTGGGCATAGTATGAGAAGAACCCCAGGCATCGTTTGAGGGCCTTGGGGCAGTGGTGGAGGGGGTGTTCCATGAGGGGCGCATGCGGTCGGGGTCGGGCCCTAGAACGCCATTTTGCACCACATAGCCAAGGATGGCTAAGTGGCTCGTGCTGAACACACACTTCTCCTTGTTATACGTTAGGTTCAGGAGTTTGGCGGTGTGGAGAAATTTGAAAAGGTTAGCGTCGTGGTCCTGCTGGTCGGGCCACAGATGGTGACATTATCCAGGTACGGGAAGGTGGCCCGCAGTCCGTACCGGTCAACCATTCGGTCCATCTCCCGCTGGAAGACCAAGACCCCATTAGTGACGCCGAAGGGAACCCTAAGGAAGTGGTAAAGGTGGCCGTCTGCTTCGAACGCAGTGTATGGACGGTCCGCCTTGCAGATGGGGAGCTGGTGGGAGGCAGATTTCAGGTCCACTGTAGAGAAGACCCGGTACTGTGCAATCTGATTGACCATATCAGATATGCGTGGGAGGGGATACGTGGCGAGCTGCGTATACCGATTGAAAGTCTGACTGTAGTCAATGACCATCCTGTGTTTCTCCCCAGTCTTTACAACTACCACTTGAGCTCTCCAGGGGCAGTTGCTGGCCTCAATGATGCCTTCCTGCAGTAGCCGCTGGAGCTCCAACCTGATGAAGGTCCTGTCCTGGGCACTGTACCGTCTGCTCCTGGTGGTGATGGGTTTGCAATCCGGGGTGAGGTTTGCAAACAGGGAAGATGGGTCGACCTTAAGGGTCGTGAGCCCGCATACAGTAAGGGGTGGTAGGGGCCCGCCGAATTTCAGAGTTAGACTTTGGGGGTTGCACTGAAAGTCCAGGCCGAGTAACAGGGCAGCGCAGAGGTTGGGGAGGACGTAGAGCCGGAAGTTGCTGAACTCTATACCCTGGACGGTGAGGGTGGCGGTGCAGTACCCCCGGATCTCCTCGGAGTGGGATCCGGAGGCCAGGGAGATTCGTTGGGTAATGGGATGCACCGCGAGGGAGCAGCACCTTACAGTATCGGGGTGGATGAAGCTCTCCGTGCTCCCAGAGTTGAGAAGGCAAGGTGTCTTGTATCCATCGACCTTCACTGTCGTTGTCGCGGTTGCGAGGTTGTGTGGCCGGGACTGGTCGAGCGTGATGGAGGCGAGCTGCGGCTGGTGTTGGTGGGCCCCGGGCTGGTCGGCGGCGGTTGCGGGCGATGAGCTGCCTGATGAGGTGCCTGACGACTGGGGTCCTGAGGCGCCGTCCAAAATGGCGCCAAGGATGGCGGCGCCCACGGGCCGCACGTGGGTTGCGGGGATGAAACTGGCGGCGCCCATGGGTCGCACGTGGGGGATGCAGGAACAATGGGGTTGGTTACAGCGGCGATCGACCGGGCCTGGCACACCGCAGCGAAATGTCCTTTCTTCCCGCAGGCCTTGCAGATTGTGCTCCGCGCCGGGCAGCGCTGCCAGGGGTGCTTTGTCTGCCCACAGAAATAGCACTTGGGCCCCCCGGGGTTGGTTGGCTGCCGCGCGTCGCAGGCTTGGGGTTGGCTGGGGGCGGTCGCTGGTGGGGTCCACGTTGTCCAGGGGGGGGGGGGGTGCCGTGCAATCGGGGGCTTGTACATTACGGGAGGCTACCGTTAGTGAGGTCGCAAGTTTCTTGATCGCCGCGAGGTCGAGCGTACCCCTTCTAAGAGGCGCTGGCGGATGTACGCCGACCCTATGCCCGTAATGAAAGTATCCCTGATTAGGAGTTCAGAATGTTCAACAGCCGAAACTGCCTGGCAATCGCAGTTCCTCGCCAGGGCGTGCAGGGCACGCCAGAAATCTTCCAAGCAGCTGTAGGAGGCAACACATCTCTGCTTAATAAATTGATGCACTATCAACTACGGCGAGACGAGAGTTAGCGAGTAGTCGAGGCTTTATTAAGCAGAGATGTGTTGCCTCCTACAGCTGCAGCTCGGTGAGTACACACATTTATACTCCGCCTACTGGGCGAGCCAGCAGGCAGGGATCTACCCCCGTACCTGTAGTACAGGAGCTTTACCGTATTACTTCTCATATACGTCATATATACATACAGTGGTGACTACCACACCCTCCTCGTGCCCAGGTAGCCCTTTTATTAAAGACGCGACCATGATTTACCCTCTTCTTCAGGGGACAAGACTGTTTTTTGTAGACTGGATATTGTCCAGGTGAGGCCCATTTGTGGTTATCTGGAGGCCAGGAACGCCTCATTCCGCTGGGTGTATTGGCCTCTGCCCCTTCTCCAATCCACTGCGATATTTACCTTGCTGTTTACAGGCAAGTCCTGCCCATCTCCTATGTAAATTACAGCAGGAGACCAATGCAACTCCCATGGGTTGTCAAGGCCAAGCTAATTTGTAAACTTAAAATCCACACGCAGACAAATGTTCATCGGGCACTCTGGGCTGAGCCAGTTTTTACAAACTCAGTCATCGGCAGTGAAAATATTAGGACGGCATAACACTAACATGCTTTTGCACAACTAAAACAACTTGCATTTAAAAAGCCCCTTTAACATGGTAAAATGTCCCAAGGAGATTCACAGCAGAATTATCAGGTGCAATTGGACACTAACTCATATGAGAAAATATTAGGATAACTCAGGTGCTTGGTCTATGAGTTGGTTTTAAGGGAAAGAAAGGCCAAGGAAGAGACAGTGAGGTTTGGAGAGGAGATTCCGGAGCCTAGGACCCAGACAGCTGATGACAGGAACACCAAATGAAATTGGAACTGCGCAGAATTGGAGGAATGAAGAGTTCTCTGAGGTTTTAGGGATGAAGGGGTTTGGAGAGATAAGGAAGGGTGAAGTGACTTGAATACAAGGATTAGAATTTAAAAGTTGAGGCTTTTTGCTGGACCGACATCCGATGTAGGTCAGTGAATACACGGGTGATGGTTGAACAGGACTTGATACGACGTTCACGGTGCCAAAAATTCTTTTTTTTTAAACCAAATGCCACAAAGCGAATAATCAATTCTCATTTTATAAAAAAGAACCATGACTTCACTTAGAAAAATACAAAACAGCTAAAGCTAAGGCGCAAAATGTCTCCAGCATACCCGATGTGAATCAGGGACATCTGACAGAGACAATGGAAGTTTATGGAAGCACAATTAGTAGATTAAACATGGAGAATGCTGTCTTGTAAGTCATCAACCTCCCGGGTGAATGTGTCTCTTGGAATCAGCGTGGTGTCTGCTTCTTCTGTGCTAACCCTGCAATATATTTTTCAGGAGCCATTAAAATGTAAAGATGAGCTAAGATTGTCACATTCAGAGTTGAATTCTAATGATGCTAGCCTTCAGTAAAATTGCTTTCTTGCATTTCACGACGTGAAGCAGTTTAGTGCCAATAAATATTTGGTGGTATTATGATTAACCCTTCAAAATGCACATGCATACATACACGCATGCATGTGCACACACACACAGACATACACACAAAAACATGCATGCATGCACTTGTTCAGTTTATTTCCTTTCTGGCCTGGTACGATAGATGGTGCTGAGGCAGTATTAGCAGGATGCCTGAGGCACCACAGACAATAAAATAACATTTAGATGGCAGATGCCAAAAACACTTGATGCTAAAACATCTTGATATTTTCCTATGCCTGCATTAAGCACATTAGATTGTATACACTCATTTCTCTTCGCTATTTTGCTGGCATATATTCAAGCTCTCCCCTTCCTGGGGTATTGTTCCATGTGCAATGGTTGCTATGTTGCACAAATGGGTATTATTCATGTTTAAAAATTGATAGTGAGTCTTGGTAAGCTGCTCAGCCACTAGGAGCATCATAGTTGATTCTGATCCTTTCTTGACTGGGAAAGATTATTCCCGATGGAAGGTCATTTTAACATAACTCGTGATTAGGTTGTTCATCTGCTTTGCAGATTTTACCTTCCACAGGCTTCGATAACTCGAACACGAGAACTATAAAAAAGCAATGCACTGGAACTGAGTGATGCACCAGAATAAACGATGAAACTACAGCCTGCATTCATAAGGCACCTTCAAAACCTCAGGAAGTCCCAATCAATCTTTGAAATACTTTTGTAGTCTGGTACCTATTATAATGCAGGAGATGCAGCAGTCAATCTGTGCACAGCAAGTTTCAACAAACAACAATGAAATAAATTGCCAGATCATCTACCTTACCGAGTGGTTGAGAGATGAACATTGACCAGGAACTTGGAGAACCCTCTTCCTATTCGTATATGGTGTAAGACTTGAACCCATGACCTTCTGACTGAGAGATGACACTCCCACTGAGCTACAGCTGGCAGAGTGTATAGTCTTCACTTCGTATCTAACTATGCTCTACCTGACCAACAGATACTTCACAACTCAATATTGCAGATCCTAAAAATATGAAACAAAAGGGGGAGGTTTTAAACTAACTTTGCACAGGGTTAGGTTCCAGGACAAAGCATTAGAAAGGAATAAGTAAAATGCATTAAGGATTGGGAGATCCGGATAACACTAGGTTAGGAAATAGGTGAGGTCAGACGAAAAGGGAATGCAATAATGTTTAAGTTAGGTTTACTGTGCATGTATGTCAATGCACGGAGCATAGGGACTAAGATTGATGAGCTGCAGGTGCAGATAGCCACATGGGACTATGATTTTCTGATCTTAATAAAGGCTAAATGGCTCAAATAGGACAGGACAGTGTGCTACATATTCCTAGATACAAGATTTTCAAGAAACATAGGGGATGAATGAAAAGGAGGAAATGACAGCATTGATTAAGGAGAATATTAGTGCTGAAGAGAGAGATTGTTTGTCCTGGAGCGGTCAAGGACAGAATCTATTTGGTTAGAGTTAAGAAACAATAGAGGTGCTATTACACTGCTGGGTATCTAGGTCGCAAACTAGTGGGAAACATATAAAGTGACAAATGTGTAAGGAAATAATTGGGCACTTAAGTTGCCCTAATTTAGATGGGATAGCAATAGTGCAAAGAACAGAGAGGCAAAAGAGTTTCTAAAGTTTGTTCAGGAGAATTATTTTGGTCAGTCTGTTGCCAGCTCAATGAGAAAGATGCACTGCTGGATCTAGTTCCAGGGAACAAAGCAAAAAGTGGTTGAGATACTGGATGGGCTAATAATTGATAAATATTAAAAAGGCTAGTTTTACTCAAAGTTTATAAGAGGAAATGGTCCAGATTCATTCCCATTAGGGGGAAAGGTAGGGCAAGCAAGCCCCCAAAAAAGAGAGCAAGTGAAGCAGAAAAAGGGGGGCATATCATAGATGTCAGATTATTCATAAAATCATAGAGTTTACAGTACAGAAGGAGGCCATTCGGCCCATCAAGTCTGCACCCCACCCAAGCCCACACCACCAACCTAGCGGGAATCACCCATATACTTTCTCCATTGAGAACATGGAAAGACAATTCAGAAACCCAAGTTACCATAGAAGCAGTTGTTGCTGAACTGGGTAGGCAACGAGCATCGTCCCAGGTTTAAATTCAAAATGATCCAAAAGATGTGCAGGTTAGGTGGATTGGCCATGACAAATTGCCCCTTTGTGTCCAAAAAGGTTAGGTGGGGTTACAGGGATAGGGCGGGGGAGTGGACCAAGGTAGGATGCTCTTTCAGAGGGTCGGTGCAGACTCGATGGGTCAAATGGCCTCCTTCTGCACTGTAGTGATTCTATGATCAGTCTAAGCTACATGGACACAATTGCTTTTCAGTCTCAACCTATATTGAGGCGGTGAAACTTCTTTAGTCGATAAAGTGAAGGGAATGAAATCAACATTAGAATATAAAAGCAGAGCTAATAATTCAAAGAACAAATTCAAAACTCACAACAACATTTTGAGAATTTGATGGAAAAAAATCAGAAAATCAATAAACAAAAAGTAAAAATCGCCATAAAGCTGTCAGATTGGTGTGAAAGTCTAATTGATTTACATGTGTCCTTTAGGGAAGGAAACCCATGTCGTTACTTGTTACAGCCTAGGTAGAACTTCAGTCCCACATCAATGTGGTTGCCGCTTAACCGCCCTGGAAAGTGGCCTCTAGGAAGCAACTCAGTTGGATCAGGGTGGGGCGGGATGGTGGTGGAGTGGTTAGCACTGCTGCCTCATGCGCCGGGTTCGGTCCCAGCCCCGGGTCACTGTCCGTGTGGATGCACATTCTCCCCATGTCTGCATGGGTCTCACCCCCACAACCCAAAGATGTGCAGGGTAGGTGGATTGGCCACACTAAATTGCCCCATTATTGGAAAAAAAATGAATTGGTTACTTTAAATTTATTTTTAAAAAATTGTATCAGGGCAACTAGAAATAGGCAATAACTGGCGTCTTTGCCAGAGATGCCTCCATATTGTGAATTCGCTTTTTTAAAATATGGAATTCCCTATTTTTGTGTCCTCGCAGAACTTCTTTTAAAGGAGGAATCCCCCCTTTTGAGACCAGAGGGCAGTGGGATGGTTGGTGGAGGGTGGGAAGCTGTCGGGTTCAGGGCTGGCAGTGGCGCAGTCATTCAAAGATCCTGTGCATCCAGGCTGGGCCTCAGCTACACATGAATGAGAGGAAAAATATTCTTCACTTAAACTATTAAAAAAAAGCAGACAGCACTTTATCTGTGAAACACAAAGACAGCATATTTGGAGAATTAATTTAAATCACGCGGAGCACAATTCATAATCCATATTTCCAAAGATAATTTTTTGATGTGAGCAGAATTTGCTGCATGGAATGAATATGAATTACGAATTGATGGGATGAATCCTGAAACAAAATCAGTAATACAAATAAAGGAAGCAGTAAATTTCTGTACTTGAAAAAATTGATTCATGTTCTGTAGACACATACATTTCCTGTTTTGCTATTTCAATGGCAGTGTTCCCCAATTATATGAAAAGAAACTGAAATAATGAGGAGCTATTTTACAAAGTTGCAATAATTTACTGAATAAGACAATCCCTCTGCTGATTGCTAACAACCATATACTGAAGAATTGGAGAAAAACCCACTTTATCATGTCTTCTGGGTGGTTTCAGCCCTTTGCATTTATTCAATGAATTCATTAGAGGTTAATGGTGCAGGGGCTTCATTAAATAATTGTTGGTATTGTTTGTTGTTCATCGTCTTTTAGCTCCAAACAAAATTTGTTACTAAGGTTGAACATAATAATCATGTACAAATGGTCAAACTTATCATAGAATCCCTAGTGCAGAAGGAGGCCAATAAGCCCATTGAGTCTACACCGAATCTCTGAAACAACACTCCACCCTAACCCATTCTCCTCCCTATCCAATAACCCCTTAATCTAACCTACACATTTTTGGACACCAAGAGCAATTTATCACAGTCAATCCACCTAACCTGCACACCCTTGGACGTGGGAGGAAACCGGAAAACCCGGAGGAAATGACGCAGACACGGGGAGAATGTGCAAACTCCACACAGACAGTAACCCAAGACTGGAATTGACCCCGGTTCGCTGGCGCTGAGGCAACGGTGCTAACCACTCTGCCACCGTGCCATTCCAGCCACATCGATAGCCACATTTCAAATGTACACATTTTGAAACATTTGCACCAGGCTATTCCATGTTTGTTATTTTTTAAATGCATCTGCGTGATTATTTTGCTTTCTGTTTCAACAAAAATCATTCTGGATGTAATGATGCACCATCACAGGCTTCATTAGAAACACAAACTGTATTTCTTAATAAGAAAAACTGTACAGCGGTCGGCAGCCATAGGTCCCTCTATATCTACTGCATGGGTGGAATTCAACCAAAAAATTTCTAACAGCGCGATTCTCCGGAAAGATTTCTAAGTGTGGTAGCGAGCCGGAACCAACATTAATTGTTCCACTTAATGAGGTCCCACTGGCTTCTTGCCACAAGTGAAGGCTCTCTAGCCGATTCTCCAGGACCGCGCTCACCAGCCCCCCGCTAACAAAGTTGAGCAGCACTTGTACAGTCCCACTGTAGCTCGCAGCCTTGGCGCCGAGAAGACCGGCCCCAAGACTTGGCAATGGAGATCAGGGGAGGCTCCTCAACGCGGTGGAGGCCAGGAGGAATGTACTGTTCCCCCGAGGGTCTCGGAGGGTGACCCACAGGGCAGCCAGTGCTGCCTGGGATGAGGTAGTGGCAGCCGTATGCTCTGTGAGTGACCAGGAGGACTGGCTTCCAGTGTCGTAAGACAGTAAATGACCTACACCAGACAGCATGGGTGAGATGGGTGAGTTGACACCAATGCCCCCCACCCCCGAGACCTTTCCGCCCCTAAGTGAGCATTCATCCTCCCATCTACCTTCCATGCAGTCCCAAACCCTCCCTTCACCGCCCTCTCCCTTCAAACCCCCCCAACCCTTCCACCACTATGAACCACGTGTGGCTAATATACCCTTTCTGTGTCTCCGCAGGAGAATCTCTCCCACAATCGCCGGGAGAGGGCCCAGACCCACGGTGATGTGCCGGGCATACAAATCCTCACTACCTTCGAGGAGCGGGCCCTGAAGGTGTCAGGGGTGGCCAGGGACAGAGCGGTCACCAATGTGGAGGTTGACGGAACCACAGAGGTGAGGACCTGTCACACCTGAGTTGTCATTGCCATGCGGTTTGACTCATTCATCCCACTGACCACGTGTTCAATCTCCCATAGGTCCTCCAGCCGACGGCGCTAGCCCATCCCGGGTCTGTCCCCCTCTCCTGCCTCCCAGGAGAACACCTCAGAGGAGAGCTCCGAAGAAGACATGATCAACGCGTCACAACTGTCATCCTCACCTCCATCAGCGCAGATACACACACCTCGGTAGGAAACGTTAGTGGTCAGGGTTCTGGGGTCAATCTGGTGAGCACCACACAGTTGCTGATGCACATCAGGTGGAGGCAGGAACTCCCAGGCGAGACAGCAGTTAGAGGGCTGCTGGATCCCAGGCCCCAGCTGCGTCCCAGTCAGATGCTGAGCCTCTGGACCAGATTTACCCAGAGCTGATGGAGACTTTAGGGAGCGGCTGAGACATTCGGAGTGAGATGCCAGCGACACTCCAGCAGGTCCATAGCCAATTGGAGGAGTCTCACACAAAGTGGTCAGTTCTCAGTGAGTTAGAATTCCAACTATCTGCTTTCACTGTTGGTTAAGGGACCAGCTGTTAAACAGTATGGGCTAGTAATTTCTTTCTGTCTGGATTTTGGTTATGTAAAGGCCGGAGCATTGGGAGTCTGGGAGAAACACGAAATTTGGCCAAACTTGAGCCTCACCCGGTGAGATGTGGAAACCAATCATAAATAAGGACTAGATTTGGGTGTGGGGTTGGCAAAAAAGAATTAAGGTGCACCAGAGAGGGAAATTCAATAGCCGGACCAAAACAATGGGGGAAATGTTAATCCCCAAAAAGGGTGTGTTTGGGTCAGATGGACAGCAAAAATGCAAAAAATATGATCCCAACCCACTTTGACCTCATTCGTTATGATTGAAATGGAGGCAGGACAAGGGGATGGGTGACCATCCCACTCTCAGCAGGTGGACTACTTATTTAAATGTGTTAATGAGACTGCGTGCCTCAAATATTTATCTTTCTTACCTTTAATACTGGCCAGCCAGGAACGCACCAGTTGGAGGAAGGTGAGGATTGCTGCATTGGACAGATAAGTACTTTTCCAGCACTGCTTGCTGCCAGGTGAAGCGATAGTGTTTCCCCACCATCTGCCTGGCAAACCTGTTAACTTGTCCAACAATCAGAAGCAGCCACGTACAATACAATGCCCTTCCATTATCCTCCCTGGGCCACCGCCCCCCTGCCATGTCATTCATGGGCTCTCTTCTCTCTCCTCTCCTGCTCCCACAATCAGTGCCTTTCCACCCTGATCTCCCCTTCTCTCCCTCCTCTCCATTCCCAGGCAGAGGCCTGTATCCAGCCCGACATCCAGCAAACCTTGCAATCTGGCTGGTTGAACCTGGGAAACGGGAGTGCAAAAAATGATGAGCAGGACCTGCTGCTACATTCAGGGAAAATAAAACTGACCGAAACAGACTCTTCCAGTTTCCCAATGCCAAAAATACACCCCTGATCCCACTTAACCTCCCCACTAATGAGTCCACCTCAGTGAAGAAATGGCATGAAGGCCCAAGAGCCAGGGGCGAAATTCTCCCCCAACGGCGCGATGTCCGCCGACTGGCGCCAAAAATGGCGCCAATCATACGGGCATCGCGCCGGCCCGAAGGTGCGGAATGCTCCGCATCTTTGGGGGCCGAGCCCCAACATTGAGGGGCTAGGCCGGCGCCGGAGGGATTTCCGCCCCGCCAGCTGGCGGAAATGGCGTTTGTTGCCCCGCCAGCTGGCGGAAACGGCGTTTGTTGCCCCGCCAGCTGGCGCGGAAATGCGGCGCATGCGCGGGAGTGTCAGCGGCCGCCGACAGTTTCCCGCGCATGCGCGGTGGGGAGAGTCTCTTCTACCTCCGCCACGGTGGAGGCCGTGGCGGAGGCGGAAGGGAAAGAGTGCTCCCACGGCACAGGCCCGCCCGCGGATCGGTGGGCCCGGATCGCGGACCAGGCCACCGTGGGGGCACACCCCGGGGTCAGATCGCCCCGCGGCCCCCCCAGGACCCCGGAGCTCGCCCACGCCGCCTGGTACCAGCTTTGATTTACGCCGGTGGGACAGGCAATTTCTGGGCGGGACTTCGGCCCATCCGGGCCGGAGAATTGAGCGGGGGGTCCCGCCAACCGGCGCAGCCCGATTCCCGCCCCTGCCCAATCTCCGGTACCGGAGACTTCGGCGGGGGCGGGATTCACGGCGTCCAGCGGCCATTCTCCGACCCGGCGGGGGGTCGGAGAATGACGCCCCAGGAATCTAACACAGAGGTTGAGTTTTGATGAAAGCCAATCTAGCTGAAACATTAGCGCTGGGCAGGATTTCCCGGTCCCACCAGCCACAGGGAGACTGTTTGGATGCCCTTTAAACCATTAGATATGGCATATGAACCTTTGACCCCATGAGGTATCGGCAGGGAGGGCAAATTCATGCCCACCCCCATTACAAGATTTGCTGTGTTCTCAATGCATGTGTAAGTAATCAGCTGACCAGTTTAAGATTACATTTGGATTTGGATTTGGGTTTATTGTCACGTGTACCGAGGTGCAGTGAAAAGTATTGATCTGCGTACAGTCCAGACAGATCGTTCCTTACACATAAAACATAGGATATATGATAGATACATGCGGTCAGCCCCAGTGGAAAACAGTCTGACATCCACTCCTGCCACTGAACAGAACGGAAGATTCTGCACATGACTTCTCCCTCCATGGATGCTGTCTGACCTGGAGCGTCTTTTCCAGCATTTTTATCTTTTTGGCTACAGAAGTTCAAACTCTGTTCAAATAAAGTGACATCAGCAGAGAAAATAACTCTTGCCCTCCAACATCAGGGTGTTGTTAACGGATTACCAAATCTATCAAATTGTCGTTACCAAATACCTTCTAACATCGGCTCACCATTTGCATGTGTTAACATAAGAGCCATTTAGCCCCTCAAGCCTCTTCAGCCTATTAGATGATTCCAATCTGTAGTTCAATTCCAATTACCTGTCTTTGCTCTTGTATCTCCTAGCAGTCTTACCTGACAAAAATCTAATTTGAAACTGTAATTGCCACAGCATCCACAGCCTTTTGGGAGAGAGACTTCCCCATTTCCACTACTCTTTATGTACTTAGTGATTTCACACCTGAATTGCCAATTCCAACTTAAAGATTCCGCCTATTTGTTCTGTGTTCGCCCCGAGAGGAAATTGTTTTTCTGTCCCTACCCACAGACTCACCTTGGGCGAGATTCTCCTTTTGGGAGACTATGGGCTGGATTCTCTGTTTCAGTGACTATGTGGCGGCTCAAATGGAGAATTTGCGGGCATTTACGGGTGAAATTTCCGGCTCCCGCGCCGAAAATGGGTGGAGAATGGAGGACCTGCCAAAGGCGCGTCACCGCCGTTGCAACAGCGTGCAACGCATGACACAATTAAGCCAGTTCGGAGGGGCGGGGCATGGCTGACCGGCGGCAAACCAGAGGATTCTCTGCCCGATTGTCGATTATGATATCGGCGTCGGGCAATGGAGAATCCCATCCTAAATGTTGAAACCGATGCAGAATCCATGGAGTTGCACGACAGCACAACTGGCGCTGCACCTGGACCAATTCAGCTACTGTTAAGGGGCTAGCATTGGCGCCATGTGGAACACAATCGATTCCAATGAGAAACAGTGCTGGATTCGCCAGTTTCACGATTGACACTCAGGAGGCTGACAAGCTGCAGTCGCACATACACACTTAACCCCCCACACACACCATCCCAGCTAACAAGATGGCAGCAAGACGCGCGGCCCCACGCTTCACAGATGCTGAGCCGGAGAACATCCTGGACGCGGTGGAGGAGAGGCGGATGGCTCTGTACCCCGGCCCGGAAAGGAGGCTGCCAGTTGCCGCTACTCGCCATGCCTGGGTGCAGGTGGCAGAGACAGTCAGCGCCATGGGCAACACCGTCTGGACTGGCCAGCAGTGCCGAAAAAAACTGCATAACCTCCTCAGGGTGGCAAGAGTGAGTAGGCAGCGCTGTGCCCCTGGCACCAACCCCCGTCCCACACACCCATAACCCTACACCCCCCACCTGTAGGGCTGGTGAACCCCCACCCTGCACCACTTGTCGGCACCCTTAACGGTGGCCATGGCCGGGTGGTCTGGCCACTGGGGCCACCAGCTACCCACACCCTGGGCTGCATGTGTTGGACTGTCTAATGCCATCGTTTTCTATTTGCGCCCCCACCAGGAGAAGGTCGCCCACAACCGCTGGGAGAAGAGAAGACAGGAGGGGGGACCTGTGGCCTTTCACAAGGCAGAGCAGTGGGCCCTGGATGTGGTTGGCAGCCTGGAGGAACAGGAGGTCGCCAGGATGGAGTTTGGCCGCGGGCGAGGAATTGAGACCCTGCTGAGTTGCAGTTCCCCATGACATGGGTCAACCCTGCCCCCCAACACCACCCTCGCCCTCACCCCCACACCACCCTCACCCTCACCCCCACACCACACCCGCTCCCACACCACTCTCACCCCCATCTTCACCCCTCCCCCCACCTGAACTCCCCCCCCCCCCCCCCCCCCCCGCCCCGCCCCCCCCCCCCCCACCCTGGCGCACACATCGTGCGGCTTCCCATGCCTGCCTGGGCTCCATGTCCGGCCCATCCTCCTCCTCCCCGCATCTTCATTGTCAGACGAGGACTGACGTTCATCCTCCTCCTCCTGCACATCACCCCTCTGCTGTGTGATGTTGCGGAGGACGCAGCAGGCGGCCACCATGTGGGTGCCCCTCTCAGCATCATACTTGAGGGCCCCTCCAGAACGGTCCAAGCACCTGAGCTGCATTTTCAGGAGGCCGAAGCATTGCTTGATCACTCTCTTGGTTGCTGTATGGGCATCGTTGTAGCGGGTCTCCGCGTTGGTCTATGGCCTCAGGATAGGCGTGATTGGCCATGACAGCAGTGGGTAACCTCTGATGCCTGGAGTGAACCCCCCAGCCAGGGGGGGAGGGGGTGGTGGGGTGGAGTGGGGGGGGGGGGGGGGAGGGCGGCGTCTCCAAATGGTCAGTGATCGCGAGAGTGCTAGGATGAAGGCATCGTGCTCGCTGCCCAGACATCGTGCACACTGCCCGGGTATCGGCCGCAGACGTGTATGATGGTCACATATCAGCTGCATATTCATCGAGTGGAACTCCTTTTGGTTGGTGTAGAATGGCCTGTCATCTGAAGCTGTTCGTAGTGGGGCATGCATCCAGTCGATCACCCCCTGTACCCAAGGGTACTGAGCAATGGTGGTG
Source organism: Scyliorhinus torazame (assembly GCF_047496885.1). NCBI lineage: Eukaryota > Metazoa > Chordata > Chondrichthyes > Carcharhiniformes > Scyliorhinidae > Scyliorhinus > Scyliorhinus torazame. Next base: position 279,193,647 of record NC_092712.1, read on the forward strand.
AACCCAGCTGCCTGGGCATCATGGTGGGCTCTGTCCACGTTGAAATGGATGTGTTGAGCCGCCTGGGCATATAGGGCCTCCGTGATGGCACGGATGCACCTTTGCACCGAGGTCTGTGAGATCTTGGACAGGTCTCCACTCGGCGCCTGGAAGGACCCCGTCGCGTAAAGCTTCAGGGGGATCGTCACCTTAACGGCCATTGGGAGCGGGCAAATCCCCCATACTCCCGCGGTGCCAGATGTGCCATGATCCGACCATATCCCCGCTCAGCCGGAGTCTTCGACGGCATGCCTGGTCCGGCAGGTCCTCGAACGACAGACGTCCAGTCCACGCACGGTCTCATTTGGCCCCTCGTTGGCACCTGGTCCTCCTCGGCCAGTTGGGCAGCCGGCTCTCCATCCTGGGCAGCTGATTCCTGTTCCTCTGCGGAATGCTCAGCTACTTCACGCTCCGCTGCTGCAGCTTCCTCCTCCTCGAGCAGCTCCAGCTCGTACATCCACATGGTATTCCCCAGGTCTGTCGCAACTAGCAGGATGGCCACCGTTGCTGGTTGTATTCCAATGTCCATTTTGTGCAGGGGGTGAAAGATCGACATGTTAGCATGGTGCACAGCCCTCTGCCTAACCAGGTCCAACGGGCTACATGGAGGACCCGGTTGGCATTGGGGGCTCTGCCGCCGCGTGTTCCCCCACCCCCTACCTCCGCACCCCTGGCCACGTAGTTGACCGGCACCGTGGAGGCTTCTGGCCCTGGGGCAGCCCCTGATGCCAGGGGTACCATCAGCTGGCACTGGCCATGCCAGTGGTATGCTCTGCGACCCCCGCCTAATGCCCCCATAGGGGCTACAGTGGACGTTGTCCTAGGTGGGCCGCTGGCAGGTGGCGGCTGTGTGGGGGAGATATGGCGAGGGTGGTGCGTGGGGTTGGGGCACCCAATTGGCTGGTGTCCCTCTACAACCAGGGGCCAAGGTGGGTGGTCAGCGGGGTGTGCAGCAAGATGGCTGCCTTGCAGGCTGCAGCAATGGCGATCCGTGCCTGGGCACCGCTTCAGTCCCGTGGGGGGGGGGGGGGGGGGGGGGGGGGTCACCCCGGCCACTGGGCCTGTTCCCCCATCACCCCCCTCCCCCGACCCTTGCGGGGCCCTCCCCAACCCAGTAGCCCGGCCAGTGTCCGGCTCTGCAGCCCACAGTCGCTCCCTCTGTGTCCTATATCCTCCCTCTCCCTCAGCAGCCAACACACTGGTTTCACGATTTTTAAAAGCACACCTGAACCGCGCCATTGGGAACTCGGCCCATCGGAGGCGGAGAAAGTCAGAGGCTCTGGAGAATTCCGGGTTGGGCCTGCTAATGATATGCAAATGGTGTTTACTGCACGTGCGTTCCGGACCGCATTGATGCCACTGTCAAGGTGACGCACAATTACGATTTGGCGTGAAATCGGTGCCCACTGCAATTTTGGTGTCGCAACCTATTCACCGCCCAATTGCGTTTCGTGATTTTGCCGTCAGCCAACGGGGAATCCCGGCCCCTATCCTTTATTAACTCTGTGATTAGATCATTCCCCGTTTTCTCAGCTGAAAGGGATACCACTTGAGCCGTTGTATTTTGTGGAAAGAAATCCATTTTAAGTTGTCCTTGCATGAGGATTCATTTCGGTAACCAGAAAGGAATTAAACGTAGCCTTGTCGATATAAAGGAATCTGCACAATATCAGAGATAAGGAGTAGCAGCAGTAAATACGCAGCACCTCAAATGATAAGGAACAGGATACCAGAACTGTGCTGATTAGCAGCCCACAGTTGACATGCTAACCATTTTTTTCTCCTTCTCGATGTTGTTGGGCCGACTGTGTAATCCCAGCACTTTCTGCTGCTATTTCCCTTCTTCTTCTGGTCCCAGAGAGACAGTTGATAAACGACAAGAGCTGCATCAAGCAAAGGGACACGCAATCAAATGAAAATAAAATGTACTTGGCAGTCAATACATGCTGCGTAGAGCACCGAGATAAATCATAGGCTCACGCACGGTTCTGCTTCTCGAGGCAAAAAATTAAAAGGATTGGACTGTTGAATTATTGATAAGGGGAAAAGGCTTTATGGTAATTTTCCAAAGAACGCCTCCCAGATGAAGAAGCATGGAGTTGACTGTTTCTCAAATCTCTCTTTCTACCAAGGCTGTAAATCAAACTTATTGCAAAGTTGCAGCTCATTTGCATCAGCTATACAGAGGAGATGTCATAGTCAGAAATACATTATTGCAAATGGCTCTGCAAATCAGACTGTCAGGAGAATTTATCACTATCATCCTGAGTAGGCCATTGCCTGTTTTGTGAATTGAGAATAGAATCGAGTGTTAGAGCAGGTAAGGAGACTATTCGGCCCATCCTGTTGTTTGAAAGAGACGTGCAATCAGTCCCCACTTCTCTACCCTTTTTCCCATAGCCTTGCAATTCTCTACCCCTCTAAAGTGTTCAACCAAATCCCTTTTGAAAGTTATTACCGAATCTACTTCCACTGCCTTTAGTGCATTCAAGATAACTCACTGCAGAAAAACATTCCCACTCATCACTCCTTTAGATTTTTTCGTCAATTATCTTAAATTGCGTCCTCTGCCACTGGAAATGGTTATCCTTATTTACTCTGCCAACTCCCTTTGTGATATTGAACACCCCAATCAAATTTCCCATCGACACGAAGAAGACCAATCCCATCTTCTTTAGTCTCTCCAATTGAAGTCTCTCATCCCCGGAACCATTGCAGTGTATATTATTTTCCCCTTAAGTTTTATAAATAGATTTTGAAAGTTATTTTGCCCTCCTTCTCACAAAGTCTTCTCGCTGTTACTCACCTTTTTTGTTGAAGAGCCATTTCTCTCTTGTACCTCGAGCATGACCAGTGACCCTTCCATCAAGCAACTTCTCATAATGGCAAGATCACAAACCGATCACATGGGAAATCACCCTATAGTACCACAGTGTGAGAAGGCCACATCAGTACTGGGTGTGCGACATTTGATTGGGAAAGGTGAACCAGAATTTAAGACAGATATAAAGATATGGGGTAGAATTTAAATTTGGGGTTCTTGCCCACCAGCTGGAGAGCTGGCACCTAATTTCTAGAAGGTGCGCCACATTAAGTGCCAATCGAGCATTTAACTAAGCAGTAGCAGGCACTCCAGGGGATCAAGGACTCTGGGGGTGCCTGCCGAGAGCTGCCAGCCAATCAGAAGACAGAAGTTCTTCATTGCTCAGCACTGCCATCCAAGGAGGCGATGGCCGCTGCTGGTAATGCACCCATTAGAGGTCCAGGATCAGCAAGAGACCTCGGCCACAGGTGAGTGACGACAGGAGGAGGAAATCATGAGAGGAAGGAGGTTCAGCAGCAAGAGGAGGGTTGGCTCTCAGAGGGTGCCCCACTTCCCAATGCCAGGTCCCTCAATCTGATACTGAGTGCCTTTGAATAAGGGGCCACACCACACCCCAACCCAGGAAGCCCGCAAACAACCCTGATGGCGTTTGCTTTTCGGCTAATTCCAACATGGGGGAGATTTCATCCGCATCGATCTGCTGAATACCAACAGCAGTGGGGCGAGGACATTAACTGAACATTTAAGGGCCTCAATTAGCAGCAGTGCAAGATGACCATCCACAAGCCTTCCCGCCACAAATTTACTTGGAGCAGAAGATGGCTACCTGTAGCCTCCCGTCCATTTAAATGCAGCAAATGTGCCATGGGAAGGGCATTAAATTCTGCCAGTAGGGGGAGAAGACTCAATCGTCAAGAGCAATGTTATGCTAATTTGCCGATTATACCAAATCTGAGGCGTACATGACCAAGACAGACTAGTGATGTGAGAAGACAGAGAAATACGTTACGTTTTGGGAAAAGGAACAGTGTGTAGCACCATCGATAACACACAAGGCGAGACGTAGTGAACTCAATCGAGGCTTTATTGAGCAGACTTGTTCCCCAGCAGCTCAGTTACAGAATGCGGCTGCTGGGAGAACCTGGCTTCTTATACCCCGCCTTTCCGGGTGGAGCCCAGTAGGTTGCAGATCCAATCAGGACCCAGTATCTATCCACCAATAGCCTCTCGGCATCATGGTGTACCGTATTACCCCTAATACATACCACCACATTCACCCCTTGTTAAAAAAGAACCCGGCGGGGTGGTGGGTCGTATGGTGGTAGGGGTTTACAGGGTCGGTATTGTGCCTTAACCATTAACTATGTACAATAATGCCGCTTTTACTGGGCCACTGAATTATTTACATTACTTAAACCGATTCGATGAGCCGAGTGGGTGCCCTGGTCATCCTTTCCGATCGTCTCAGCCCGGGTGGTGGTGGTGGTGCTGGCTCGGGTCCTGTCGTCTCTGGGAGCGTTGCACTGTCCGTCCCTGTTTCCTTACTCCTGGGCGGGCCTGGGAGGAGAACCGATCCCCCCAGGAAGGGAGTAGCTGTGGGATGCACCAGCGGGAGTGAGGGGGTGATTGGTGTTGGGGGGGTGTGGGGGGCTCCGGCGGGCGCCAGGTCCCGCAGGGAGACCGTGTCCTGTCGGCCGTCGGGGTACACCACGTAGGCGTACTGCGGGTTTGCGTGGAGGAGATGCACCCTTTCCACCAACGGGTCTGATTTGTGCACCCGCACATGTTTCCGGAGCAGGATGGGTCCCGGGGCTGCCAGCCAGGTTGGAAGTGACATTCCGGAGGAGGATTTCCTAGGGAAAACAAGGAGGCGCTCGTGAGGCGTTTGGTTAGTCATGGTGCACAGCAGGGACCGGATACAGTGAAAGGCATCTGGGAGGACTTCCTACCAGCAGGAAATTGGGAGACTCCTAGAACGTAGGGCCAGTAGGACGGTCTTCCAGACCGTTCCGTTCTCCCTTTCTACCTGCCCGTTCCCCCGGGGGTTGTAACTGGTCGTCCTGCTCGAGGTTATGCCCTTGCTGAGCAGGAACTGACGCAGCTCGTCGCTCATGAAGGAGGACCCCCTGTCGCGATGGATGTAGGCGGGGAAACCGAACAGTGTAAAGATGGAGCAGAGGGCTTTAATGACTGTGGCTGCGGTCATGTCCGGGCAGGGGATGGCGAAGGGGAAACGGGAGTATTCGTCAACGACGTTTAGAAAGTACGTGTTGCGATCGGTGGAGGGGAGGGGACCTTTGAAATCCAAACTGAGGCGTTCAAAGGGTCGGGAAGCCTTTATCAGGTGCGCTCTATCTGGCCTGAAAAAATGCGGTTTGCACACTGCGCAGATTTGGCAGTTCCTGGTGACTGTTCGGACCTCCTCGACGGAGTAAGGGAGGTTGCGGGCCTTTATGAAGTGGTAGAAACGAGTGACCCCCGGGTGGCAGAGATCCTCGTGGAGGGCTTGGAGACGGTCCACCTGTGCGTTGGCACATGTGCCGTGAGATAGGGCATCGGACGGCTCGTTCAGCTTTCCGGGACGGTACAAGATCTCATAATTGTAGGTGGAGAGTTCGATCCTCCACCGCAGGATCTTGTCGTTTTTTATCTTGCCCCGCTGTGCATTATCGAACATGAAGGCTACCGACCTTCATGTCGAGGGTTAAGGAAAATCCCAAGGCTTTTTACACGTACATAAAAAGCAAGAGGGTAGCCAGGGAAAGGGTTGGCCCACTGAAGGATAGGCAAGGGAATCTATGTGTGGAGCCAGAGGAAATGGGTGAGGTACTAAATGAATACTTTGCATCAGTATTCACCAAAGAGAAGAAATTGGTCGATGTTGAGTCTGGAGAAGGGTGTGTAGATAGCCTGGGTCACATTGAGATCCAAAAAAACGGGGTGTTGTGTGTCTTAAAAAATATTAAGGTAGTTAAGTCCCCAGGGCCTGATGGAATCTATCCCAGAATACTGAAGGAGGCTGGAGAGGAAATTGCTGAGGCCTTGACATAAATCTTTGGATCCTCACTGTTTTCAGGTGATGTCCCGGTGGACTGGAGAATAGCCAATGTTGTTCCTCTGTTTAAGAAGGGTAGCAAGGATAATCCAGGGAACTACAGGCCGGTGAGCCTTACTTCAGTGGTAGGGAAATTACTGGAGAGAATTCTTCGAGACAGGATCTACTCCCATTTGGAAGCAAATGGACGTATTAGTGAGAGGCAGCATGGTTTTGTGAAGGGGAGGTCGTGTCTCACTAACTTGATAGAGTTTTTCGAGGAGGTCACAAAGATGATTGATGCAGGTAGGGCAGTGGATGTTGTCTATATGGACTTCAATAAGGCCTTTGACAAGGTCCCTCATGGTAGACTAGTACAAAAGGTGAAGTCACACGGGATCAGGGGTGAGCTGGCAAGGTGGATACAGAACTGGCTAGGTCATAGAAGTCAGAGAGTAGCAATGGAAGAATGCTTTTCTAATTGGAGGGCTGTGACCAGTGGTGTTCCGCAGGGATCAGTGCTGGGACCTTTGCTGTTTATAGTATATATAAATGATTTGGAGGAAAATGTAACTGGTCTGATTAGTAAGTTTGCAGACGACACAAAAGTTGGTGGAATTGCGGATAGCGATGAGGACTGTCAGAGGATACAGCAGGATTTAGATTGTTTGGAGACTTGGGCGGAGAGATGGCAGATGGAGTTTAATCGGGACAAATGTGAGGTAATGCATTTTGGAAGGTCTAATGCAGGTAGGGAATATACAGTGAATGGTAGAACCCTCAAGAGTATTGAAAGTCAAAGAGATCTAGGAGTACAGGTCCACAGGTCACTGAAAGGGGCAACACAGGTGGAGAAGGTAGCCAAGAAGGCATACGGCATGCTTGCCTTCATTGGTCGGGGCATTGAGTATAACAATTGGCAAGTCATGTTGCAGCTGTATAGAACCTTAGTTAGGCCACACTTGGAGTATAGTGTTCAATTCTGGTCGCCACACTAGCAGAAGGATGTGGAGGCTTTAGAGAGGGTGCAGAAGAGATTTACCAGAATGTTGCCTGGTATGGAGGGCATTAGCTATGAGGAGCGGTTGAATAAACTCGGTTTGTTCTCACTGGAACGAAGGAGGTTGAGGGGCGACCTGATAGAGGTCTACAAAATTATGAGGGGCATAGACAGAGTGGATAGTCAGAGGCTTTTCCCCGGGGTAGAGGGGTCAATTACTAGGGGGCATAGGTTTAAGGTGAGAGGGGCAAGGTTTAGAGTAGATGTACGAGGCAAGTTTTTTACACAGAGGGTAGTGAGTGCCTGGAACTCGCTACCGGAGGAGGTGGTGGAAGCAGGGACGATAGTGACATTTAAGGGGCATCTTGACAAATACATGAATAGGATGGGAATAGAGGGATGCGGACCCAGGAAGTGTAGAAGATTGTAGTTTAGTCGGGCAGCATGGTCGGCACGGGCTTGGAGGGCCGAAGGGCCTGTTCCTGTGCTGTACATTTCTTTGTTCTTTGACCGTTGGTCAGTGAGGAGAGTGAATCTCCTACCGGCCAGGTAATGCCTCCAATGTCGCACAGCTTCCACCATGGCTTGGGCCTCCTTTTCCACTGAGGAGTGGCGAATTTCTGAAGCGTGGAGGGTCTGGGAGAAAAAGTCCACGGGTCTGCCCACTTGGTTGAGAGTGGCCGCCAGAGCTACGTCGGATGCATCGCTCTCGACTTGGAAGGGGAGGGACTCGTCGATGGCGTGCATCGTGGCCTTTCTGATATCGGCTTTGATGCGGCTGAAGGCCTGGTGTGCCTCTGTCAACAGGGGAAAAGTAGTGGACTGGATTAGTGAGGGTGCCTTGTCTGCGTATTGGGGAACCCACTGGGCGTAGTAAGAAAAGAAGCCCAGGCAGCGTTTCAGGGCTTTGGCACAGTGGGGGAGAGGGAACTCCATGAGGGGGCGCATGCATTCAGGGACGGACAGCCCAGGATGTCTAGACGGTTGGTGCTAAACACGCATTTTTCCCTGTTGTAGGTGAGATTGAGGGCGTTAGCGGTCTGGAGGAATTTGTGGAGGTTGGCGTCGTGGTCCTGCTGGTCGTGGCCGCAGATGGTGACGTTGTCGAGGTACGGGAACATGGCCCGTAAACCGTGCTGGTCAACCATTCGGTCCATCTCCCGTTGGAAGACCGAGACTACGTTCGTGACGCCGAAGGAACCCTTAAAAAGTGGTATAGCCGCCCGTCTACTTCGAAGGCAGTGTACTTGCGGTCACTGGGGCGGATGGGGAGCTGGTGGTCGGCGGACTTAAGGTCCACGGTGGAGAAGACCTTGTATTGTGCAATCCGATTGATCTTGTCGGATATGCGGGGGGGAGGGTACGCATCTAGCTGCGTGTACCTGTTGATGGTCTGACTATAGTCTACGACCATCCTCTGCTTCTCCCCGGTCTTCACGACTACCACCTGGGCTCTCCAGGGACTATTGCTAGCCTGGATTATGCCTTCCTTTAGCAGCCGCTGGACTTCTGACCGGATAAATGTTCGGTCCAGGGCGCTGTATCGTTTTGCTCCTAGTGGCGACGGGCTTGCAATCCGGGGTGCGGTTCGCAAACAAGGAAGGCGGTTCAACCATGAGGGTCGCGAGGCCGCAGATAGTCAGTGGGGGTATAGGGCCGCCAAATTTGAATGTTAAGCTCTGGAGGTTGCATTGGAAATCCAACCCCAGGAGGGTGGGAGCGCAGAGGTGGGGAAGGACATGCAGCCGGTAATTTTTGAACTCTCTCCCCTGTACCGTTAGGGTTGCGATGCAGAACCCTTTGATTTCAACGGAGTGGGACCCCGCCGCCAGGAAAATTCTCTAGGTGCTTGGATGAATTACAAGGGAACAGCGTCTTACCGTGTCTGGATGAATAAAACTCTCCGTGCTCCCTGAGTCGATCAAACACGGCGTCTCGTACCCGTTCACCAGCACTTTCGTTGTTGCTGTCTGGAGCGTCCGGGGCCGCGACTGGTCCAGGGTCACCGATGCCAAACGTGGTTGCTGCATCTGGTCATTGTCTTCATGCAGCGTGTAGCCGTCCATGCTGGGGTCCTTGCCTGTCAGCCAAGATGGCGGCGTCCATGGATCGCACGCGGTCGGGGGTGGACAAAATGGCCGCTCCCATGGATCGCACGTGGCCCGCGGGTAACAAGATGGCAGCCCCCATCCCCCCCTCGCGGCGTCCGGGATCCAAAATGGCTGCGGTTGAGTCCGTGGTTCCGTTTCTTCCCCGGAGATAGCGGCGACCCCCCGGGACTGGCACACTGCTGCGTAGTGCCTCCTTTTGCCGCAGCTTTTACAGGTGGCCGAGCAGGCCGGGCAGCGCTGCCGGGGGTGTTTCGGCTGCCCGCAAAAATAGCAGCGGAGCCCCCTGGGTGGTCTGGGGTTCTGGCCGCGCAGGTGGCTCGGGCCCTGGCGGCCTCCCTCGCGTGGCCTCGCAAAACGCCCGCGCCTACGCCCCCGACCGCACTACAGCCCCTTGGGCTCCGTGGACCCCCGCCACGATCGACTCCCCGGCACCCCCCACCACACACACACAGAGGGCTACTAATTTCAATGTGCAATGCTTTTTAACACGTGGCTATTGATGTGGAAACTAAAATCATTGGAAAGGGAATTGCATAAATATTTGAAAAGGAAGAATATAAAAGAATTATTGAAAAGCCAGGGAAGGCTTACACTGGCAGGAAGCTCTGCATAATTCTGGGTGTTATATTCTTACATTCATTAAAGGTTTAATGAATGAGCAACCACTCTGATGAGAGGGAACCAATGGAATATTGGAATTCTGCCTTAAATCAATCTATGTAACAAGGAGCATTTGCTGGCTTTGGTTACCAGGTGCAACATTTTACAGGGTTGCTTTAGATCAGATAACGTACGTTAGAAACATAATTTTGTAGCAATCATTTACCTTGTTGCAATGAAGATTATAAATATACAAATCAGCAACATGTAACAATATCTATCCATGTAGAAATGAAAGCCTATGTTTTAAGGTGATATATAGGTCATTTCTCACTGCCCAATATGGGCGGCATGGTAGCACAGTGGTTAGCATTGTTGCTTCACAGCTCCAGGGCCTGGGTTTGATTCCTGGCTTGGGTCAATGTCTGTGCGGAGTCTGCACGTTTTCTCCGTGTCTCCGTGGGCTTCCTCCGCCTGCTCGGTTTCCTCCCACAGGCCCCAAAAGATGTGCTTGTTAGGTGAATTGGACATTCCGAATTCTCCCTCTGTGTACTCTGTCATGGGAGTGTCCCTTTAAGAAATGTGTGTTTATCAAATGGCTTCAGTGATGTCATTGTGTGGGTGGAGCTGGGCTGTGGCTCTGGGTTTTACTTTCATTTTGAGCTGGGAGCTGGCTGTGGCTCTTGAGTTTTACTTTCGGTTTACACAGTTGGAAGCTGGATTCAGACAAAGAAGTTTTCTCTTGCCTCTCTCTCTCTGCATGTTAAAAGGTGTCCAGATCACTTGATAATTTAAAAGTGATAACTGTTTTCTGGAAAGAATTCAAACCTACTATTTTGGTAAAAGGGTTTTTCTGGTTTATTGGGTGTTGTTATCAAATTGAAACAGTTGAAAGGGAAATTATTAACGGTTATATATATAGAGTACTGTAGCTGTGTGGGGTATTTATGGTTATAGTTGATAAAAATGTTTACTGTCTGTGTTTATAGAAATGTTAACTGAATTCCTAGAATAAACTTTGTTTTTGATTAAAAGTGCTTAAGGCCTCTGTTGAATAACACCTGAAAAGTAGGCCCTTATGGTCCTCATAACCAAAATCAATAAACGGTTGTGGGTCAGGTGAACTCCATGATATACATTGGGGTTTTCTAAACCCTGGTCCATAACAACCCGAACAGGTGCCGGAATGTGGCGACTAGGGGATTTTCACAGTAACTTCATTGCAGTGTTAATGTAAGCCTACTTGTGACACTATTAATATCTAATTCCTTCCCTCACTGTTTAAACTTTTGTAAGAAATTTTGGGGGGAGGAGTGGTATTAATGAATGCAACAAAACTTGAATTGGGTCGTTATACCGAATCTGAAACAAACAACCAATTGGAATAGGATTGTAAATTAAATGCCCAATCATTGTATTTTCAGGGCCCCTTGCAGCGGGCTTTCTGGCAGCGGCGGCATTTCACCATTGACCACCAGTGGAATCATTTGGTCCCACTGCTGTCTATGGTGCTTTGTATGACTCGCCTATCCCACCGCCAGGGAACCCACCGTGGGGAGGGTCAGCTTCAGCAAGACTGGAAGATGTCGCTGGCAGGACGGGCATGAAACTTCAATCAATTATTTTCATTCCTCTCTCCAATCTCTTCCCATTCACCAAAGTTGTTGACTCCATTCCATTCCCTGGCCATGGTCAAGGATCAAACCAATCCATTCGCAACCTCAGTGTCACATTTGATCCCAAGATGAACTACTGACTTCATATTCAGGACGTCACTAAGATTGTCTATTTCCATCTCTCTAACATCACCCAAATTTATTCCTGTCTCAGCTCATCGCAGCTGAAACCCTTTTAATAACTTTTGATGTGACAATTCTGGCACTCCTGGCTAGTGTCATTGAGAGTAGCTTTAAGAAATGGGTGTTTATAAATGGGTGTGCATATAAATATCTGTAATGAGAGTACCTTTAAGAAATGGGTGTTTATTACTGCAGTGATGTCAGAGAGTGGGTGGAGCTGGGCCGTCTGTCAGCTTTTTACTTTCGTTTTAGGCTGTTTGCTGCAGGGTGTGTTGTAGTTTTGTTTTCATAGCTGGATAGCTGCAATCACAGCCAGAATGTATATGAGTCTCTCTCTCTGCATTCTAAAAACTGTAAATCAATCCTTTGGTGATTTAAAACTAATAACTGCTCTCAGTAGTGATAATCTGATGTGCTTCTGTTAAAAGTTCTTTTTTAAGTCTTATGGATGTTAAAAGGAAAGCTGAAAGGATTACTTAGTGATGTAGTCTTTGGGGGTTGTATTTGAATTAATGGTTGCCAAGATGTTCACCGTATGTTTTAAAAAGATTAACTTGAGTTCATAGAATAAACATTGTCTTGCTTTAAAAAATGCTTTTCCATTTCTGCTGTACCACACCTGTAGAGTGGGCCGTGTGCTCCCCATACCACAATCTATTAAAAGTTGTGGGTCAGGTGAACTCCATAATGCACTTTGGGGTTCTTTAAACCCTGGCCCATAACACTAGTCTCCCAAATTCTACCTTCCGCAAGCTTGACGTCATCCAAAACTCTGTAGCCCATGTCCTAACTCACAGCAGGCCCCATTGCCCTATCACGCCTGTGCTTGCTGACCTACATTAACTCCCGGTCAAGCAATGTCTTAATTTTAAAATTCTCATCCTTGTTTGCAAATAGCTCCATGGCCTTGTCCCTCCTGATCTCTGTAATCACCCCACAACATTCTGGTCTATATTTTTGCCATGAAGGAGAGCTTCTCCATAGTGGTCAAAATAGAGGAACTGGCCGTATATCAAAATGCTCTCAGTAAGACTAATAATTGTGAATTCCTGTGAGATGCTTGCTCTATTCAACTTATTGGCGTAATGCTGGATTATTAGGGATATAACCTAGCCACAATTCCAGATAGTTTTCTCTTATCTGGAGACATGTGTCATGTTGCTTTTGTACCTGTTTTATTTACTGCAACCATAGCTGGTAAGTGTTGAACAATTAGGGATGTAAATGCTTCCACCTTATCTATGAAGAGTAAATCCTCTTGCTTGCTTCCTTCTTATGGTATCCATGACAGTGTGCCTGTTCGATACTACCCTTGGACATGCTCTGGTTGGAGTCATAGCTCATTAAACTTAATCTGAACCATTGGATTCTGAGCAGCACCTCCGCAATTGTTTTCATATTTAGAAGAGAGATGAAAGCCTTATTGGTCTGTTATACTTTTGTTTTTGCACACATGTTGCTAGCAATGCTTCTTTCTCAATTGTGGCAAATCTTTGTTTCTGTTCATGACCTTGAGCATAGTAAATTGGCCTATGTTTGCCATCTCCTTGCATCCAAAATAATATTTGCCTAGTCCTGTTGATGGTGCATCTGCTGCTACTAAGGTTGGTAACTCTGTGTCGTAATATACCAAAATTTCAGATGTGATTACAAGTTGTTTAAACTTTTCAAAAATGTTTTGCAGGTCCATGGTTCCAGAACCATTGTTTTTTAAAAATAAAATGTTTTATTAAAGATTTTCCAACCAACGTTATTACATAACAAAAACAGAAGTACAAATAATAATAAAAATAAACAAGAATTATTAAACAAAACAAGGTGGGTGTTGTCTTCCTATAAAACTTACATTATATCCCCAGTCCCCCCCCCCCCCCCCCCCCCACCCGCCACCTGAGCATCCCAGTTCCTGGCCACTTGTATCCCCAAGTACCGAAAGCTCCTCTCCACTATCTTGAGCGGGAGCTCCCTCAGTCTCTCCTCTTGGCCCCTAGCGTGGACCACGAACAGCTCACTCTTCCCCATGTTCAATTTATTCCCCGAGAAGCTCCTAAAGTCCCTCAGGATCCGCATGACCTCCCCCATCCCCTCTAGCGGGTCCGAAATGTACAACAACAGGTCATCCGCGTAGAGGGAGACCCGGTGTTACTCCCTCCCGCGCACCAGCCCCCTCCAATCCCTTGAAGTCCTGAGCGCAATGGCCAATGGCTCAATTGCCAGGGCAAGCAGCAATGGGGACAGGGGACACCCCTGTCTCGTCCCCCAGTGCAGCCTGAAATACTCCGACCTTAGCCGGTTCGTGGACACACTCGCTACAGGGGCCTGATGCAGCAGCTTGACCCACCCTATAAATCCCTCCCCAAATCCAAACCTGCCTAACGTCTCCCACAAATACTCCCACTCCACCCTGTCAAAGGCCTTCTCCGCGTCCATCGCAGCCACCACTTCCGCATCCCCCCCTCCAAGGGCATCACAGGAGCCTCCTCACATTCGTGTTCAGCTGCCTGCCCTTAACGAAACCCATCTGGTCCTCCCCAATCACTCCCGGGACACAGTCCTTTATTCTGGTGGCCAGAATTTTTGCCAACAGTTTGGCGTCTACATTCAGGAGCGATATCGGCCTGTAGGACCCACACTGAAGTGGGTCCTTCTCCTTCTTCAAGATAAGCGAAATCAATGCCTGCGACATTGTCAGAGGGAGGGTCCCTTTCTCCTTTGCCTCATTGAAGTTTCTTAGCATAAGCGGGCTCAGTAGCTCCGAGAACGTCTTATAAAATTCTAGGGGGAAGCCGTCCGGACCCGGGGCCTTGTCGACTGCATGCTTGCCAGCCCCCTGACTACCTCCTCCAACTCAATCAGGGCCCCCTGTAGCCACCTGGGTTGGCCACTTCCCGACTTAAAATGGAGAACCGCAAAGACAAAAGGGAAATTCAGCCAACACAGGCAAAAACGAGCAAGTGCAGAAATCCTGTGGATTGGAACTTGCAAAAACCAGACAGCACTGAAACCAACAGCTATCTGCATAGTAATGAGCGATTCCAAGGCACAATTGCAAAACTTGAATAAAGCCAAGCCAGACTCCTCAGCGTCAGCAGGAGCCAAGACAAAGGAAGGCCAACGGACATTCAGGGACTGCCCAGCGATCAGGGAACAACTCCAGTATTGGAGAAATCGATCCAAGTGATTGGAACGCAGTCCAATCATTTGGAACCAGGTACGGGGTCCGCCCCGAAGGGCGGGAAGCCCCTGGGGACTATAAAGTAGAGCCACAAGTTCAAATCATCCTTCTTGGCAGGGTCACTCAACAACGCAAATCAACCCCTGAGAGTGGACTGCCAAGCTGCCGCACCAACCAAGTAAGTCTCCAGTCAACGCATGCAATGAGATAGGCGCTCCTAGCTTTCAGTCCATACCAGCTTTTGAATCCTGCAGACTCAGATCGAACGAAAGGCCATTTGTTCCCCTGACCTGGTGGGCCAATTCCGAAGCTAAGTATAGGCCTTTTAGTGATAGAAATAGTCTAGAAAGTAGAGTTATATGCATAAGTAGTGACTTACTGTATATATTAAATGTGTTTTGATTTGAATCTTACTAATTGGTGTGTTGAGTTATTGATCAGTACTTGAACTTGAACCTCGTGGCGGTATCATAAAGATACCTGGCGACTCTCGAGCAAAGGTTAAACAAACAGAGCAAATTACAAATTAAGAGCCAAAAGTTAGCAACATATTACTGGCGACATCCTGACAGGACCAGACTTAGAAGTGGCTTGACCACTCCGGGAGAACACAAAAATTTTAATTAGAAATCCAATTGGGAACAGAAAAACCACAAGTGTTCAAGCAGTTCTGATCAATCCTCGTAATTCGGAAATGTGTTAATGCATGCGTAACTAAAAGGGCTATAAAGTAAAACTGATAGAGTTTTGTTGCGAAAAAACTGTCGGGAGTTTGTATTCCGGAAAATAGCGAAAGCCGTACCCGTAATTACAGCACCGCCTGAGAACCCCTCGCTCCAGATTTTAATAGAGTATTTAGAGAGGAAAGATGGCAATGCAGGCAATGCAACGCCTCATGAACCCTGAAGAATTTGTGGTCGCAGCGACCAGCAGCAGAGAAGGACAGTGTCCTGTTTGGGAAGAGGAAATCAGGAAGTACCTCAAAGGGAAAGGATGGCCCCTTTGAAGTGAATTCTGTGAGAATAAGGAAACAGGACCCGGGAGTATAGGACATACTTGGTGGGAGAACCTGTCAGAGATTCATAAGAAAAGCTTGGGAAAAGCCCGCAAGCTGATGGCAATCGTGTCCTGTCTGGCACAATTGCGAGGCACAGAGGAGGTCGTTCGGACGCTCTGTAAAGAGATAGAAGGAGTACATCGAATGAGCAAGGTCGATGTAAGTGAGGTTGAGAAAGAGAACATAGAGTTGAGAAGGAAGTTAGCAGCAAAGGACGGAGAGGTGGATGATGCCAAGTGGGCACACCAGTCTTGTCTGGCGCATTTAAGCAGCTTGCAGACACAGTACGAAAAGGCCTATCAGGACACGCAATGTGCAGTCCTGGTAAGAGAGGAAACAGAGAAACAGGTAGAGGCATTGCAAAGGCAGTGTAGCGACCTGAAAGCAGCATTACGAGCACTCCATGTTACCACCACGGAGCACAGACAGAGCTCACTAGCTCATGCGAAGTGCAGGAAGCAGATTGCAGAACTTCAGTCTTTGCTTTCAGTTCAGAATGGATTCCGGAGCACCTTTGGATCCCAGTTAGATACAGAAGACGGCCCGGATTGGGAAGAATTAAATGAGACCGCGCATAGATATGTTCAGGGAACATGTGCGCAAAGAAAGCCCCAGACGAGAAACGCGCCCCAACCCCCCACAGAGCAGATAGTTCAGGCACCAATGAATCCAGTAACCACCCACCGCACAATCACATCGGATGGAGATACAGAATTTCTTTATACCACCCCCTTAAGAACATAAGAACATAAGAACTAGAAGCAGGAGAAGGCCATCTGGCCCCTCGAGCCTGCTCCGCCATTCAATGAGGTCATGGCTGATCTTTTGTGGACTCAGCTCCACTTTCCGGCCCGAACACCATGACCTTTAATCCCTTTATTCTTCAAAAAACTATCTATCTTTATCTTAAAAACATTTAATGAAGGAGCCTCTACTGCTTCACTGGGCAAGGAATTCCATAGATTCACAACCCTTTGGGTGAAGAAGTTCCTCCTAAACTCAGTCCTAAATCTACTCCCCCTTATTTTGAGGCTATGCCCCCTAGTTCTGCTTTCACCCGCCAGTGGAAACAACCTGCCCGCATTTATCCTATCTATTCCCTTCATAATTTTATATGTTTCTATAAGATCCCCCCACATCCTTCTAAATTCCAACGAGTACAGTCCCAGTCTACTCAACCTCTCCTCGTAATCCAACCCCTTCAGCTCTGGGATTAACCTAGTGAATCTCCTCTGCACACCCTCCAGTGCCAGTACGTCCTTTCTCAAATAAGGAGACCAAAACTGAACACAATACTCCAGGTGTGGCCTTACTAACACCTTATACAATTGCAGCATAACCTCCCTAGTCTTAAACTCCATCCCTCAATGAATGACAAAATTCCATTTGCCTTCTTAATCACCTGTTGCACCTGTAAACCAACGTTTTGCGACTCATGCACTAGCACACCCAGGTCTCTCTGCACAGCAGCATGTTTTAATATTTTATAATTTAAATAATAATCCCTTTTGCTGTTATTCCTACCAAAATGGATAACCTCACATTTGTCAACATTGTATTCCATCTGCCAGACCCTAGCCCATTCACTTAGCCTATCCAAATCCCTCTGCAGACTTACGGTATCCTCTGCACTTTTTGCTTTACCACTCGTCTTAGTGTCGGCTGCAAACTTGGACACATTACCCTTGGTCCCCAACTCCAAGTCATCCATGTAAATTGTGAACAGTTGTGGGCCCAACACTGATCCCTGAGGGACACCACTAGCTACTGATTGCCAACCAGAGAAACACCCTTTAATCCCCACCCTTTGCTTTCTATTAATTAACCAATCCTCTATCCATGCTACTACTTTCCCCTTAATGCCATGCATCTTTATCTTATGCAGCAACCTTTTGTGTGGCACCTTGTCAAAGGCTTTCTGGAAATCCACATATACCACATCCATTGGCTCCCCGTTATCTACCGCACTGGTAATGTCCTCAAAAAGTTCCCCTAAATTAGTTAGGCACGACCTGCCCTTTATGAACCCATGCTGCGTTTGCCCAATGGGACAATTTCCATCCAGATGCCTCGCTATTTCTTCCTTGATGTTAGATTCCAGCATCTTCCCTACTACAGAAGTTAAGCTCACTGGCCTATAATTACCCACTTTCTGCCTACCTCCTTTTTTAAACAGTGGTGTCAGGTTTGCTAATTTCCAATCCGCCAGGACCACCCCAGTCTAGTGAATTTTGGTAAATTATCACTAGTGCATTTGCAATTTCTCTAGCCATCTCTTTTAGCACTCTGGGATGCATTCCATCAGGGCCAGGAGACTTGTCTACCTTTAGCCCCATTAGCTTGCCCATCACTACCTCCTTGGTGATAACAATCCTCTCAAGGTCCTCACCTGTCATAGCCTCATTTCCATCAGTCACTGGCATGTTATTTGTGTCTTCTACCGTGAAGACCGACCCAAAAAACCTGTTCAGTTCCTCAGCCATTTCCTCATCTCCCATTATTGAATCTCCCTTCTCATCCTTTAAATGACCAATATTTGCCTTAGCCACTCTTTTTTGTTTTATATATTTGTAGAAACTTTTACTATCTGTTTTTATATTCTGAGCAAGTTTACTCTCATAATCTATCTTACTCTTCTTTATAGCTTTTTTAGTAGCTTTCTGTTGCCCCCTAAAGATTTCCCAGTCCTCTAGTCTCCCACTAATCTTTGCTACTTTGTATGCTTTTTCCTTCAATTTGATACTCTCCCTTATTTCCTTAGATATTCACGGTCGATTTCCCCTCTTTCTACCGTCCTTCCTTTTTGTTGGTATAAACCTTTGCTGAGCATTGTGAAAAATCGCTTGGAAGATTCTCCACTGTTCCTCAACTGTTTCACCATAAAGTCTTTGCTCCCAGTCTACCTTAGCTAGTTCTTCTCTCATCCCATTGTAATCTCCTTTGTTTAAGCACAAAACACTAGTGCTTGATTTTACCTTCTCACCCTCCATCTGTATTTTAAATTCCACCATATTGTGATCGCCCCTTCCGAGAGGATCCCTAACTATGAGATCCTGAATCAATCCTGTCTCATTACACAGGACCAGATCTAGGACCACTTGTTCCCTCGTAGGTTCCATTACATACTGTTCTAGGAAACTATCGCGGATACATTCTATAAACTCCTCCTCAAGGCTGCCTTGACCGACCTGGTTAAACCAATCGACATGTAGATTTAAATCCCCCATGATAACTGCTGTACCATTTCTACATGCATCAGTTATTTCTTTGTTTATTGCCTGCCCCACCATAATGTTACTATTTTGTGGCCTATAGACTACTCCTATTAGTGACTTTTTCACCTTACTATTCCTGATTTCTACCCAAATGGATTCAACCTTATCCTCCATAGCACCGATGTCATCCCTTACTGTTGCCCGGATGTCATCCTTAAATAACAGAGCTACACCACCTCCCTTACCATCCACTCTGTCCTTCCGAATATTTTGATACCCTTGGATATTTAACTCCCAGTCGTGACCATCCTTTAACCATGTTTCAGTAATGGCCACTAAATCATAGTCATTCACGATGATTTGCGCCATCAACCCATTTACCTTATTCCAAATACTACGAGCATTCAGGTAAAGTACACTTATGTTGGGTTTTTTACCTCTGTTCTGAATCTTAACACCTCGATCAGTAACCTCTCCTAAGTTATATTCCCTCTTAACCTTTCTCCTAATTTTCCTTGTCGTTGAACCCATATCTTCATGTAACAACCTGCCGCGTCGCTTACCATTAATGTTTACACTTCCTGTTTTATTCCTTTTAGTATTCCTGGTCCTATTCACTGAGCTCCCCTCAGTCACTGTACCTTGTGCTGTCGCCCTTTTTGATTTTTGACTATGGCTTCTCTGCCTTACACTTTCCCCCTTACTGCCTTTTGTTTCTGTCCCTGTTTTACCACCTCCCAACTTCCTGCATCGGTTCCCATCCCCCTGACACATTAGTTTAAACTCTCCCCAACAGCTCGAGCAAACCCCCCCCCCCCCCCCCCCCCCCCCAATGGACATCGGTTCCAGTCCTGCCCAGGTACAGACTGTCCGGTTTGTACTGGTCCCACCTCCCCCAGAACTGGTTCCAATGCCCCAGGAATTTGAATCCCTCCCTCTTGCACCATCTCTCGAGCCACACATTCATCCTATCTATCCTGACATCTATCTAACCGTGACCCAATTACGGGACGTGTGCGAGAAAATCACACCGTTCCTCCCCACCTCAGACCCCCACCACTTCTTTGCTAGAGTAAAGCAGCAGGCGACCATGTGCGGCCTGGTGAGCGTGAGCACGTGAAGCTCACAGTTTTGAGTTTAGACCCTTCGGTCGTAGCAGCCCTTCCCAACCCACAGAATGTAGGAGGAGGCACCCTTGCAGAAATGCACACAGCGATCCTAGACGCGATCGGCTACAACAGAGGTGACCCCGTAGAAGGCCTGAATAAGTGCAGGCAGAAAAAGACAGAACACCCCACAGCGTTTGCTGGATGCCTGTGGATTCACTTTACAGCCGTTTTCGGTAATCTAGACCGCGCCCATTTGTCCCAAGACGGTATGGCCAAATGGACCCGCACTCTTATCTCCCATGCCACAGGGGCAGGGCAAAAAGCCTGTACCAACTATGACCCCTCAGAGGAAGCCCACAATGAGAAATGGATTTAAAAAAGATTGTCCCACTCCTGGGAGCAATCTGTCCAAAACAAACCCGCAGTTAGGAAACCCGAGGAAAAGCAGGCAAAAGCAGACATCCAAGTGGTGAAAACGCACCAGAACCCCGCATGGGTGAACGAAGGCAGGAACAGCCCCCCACAAAAGCCACAGGAGTGTTATAACTGTGGACAGTTAGGACACTTTGCACGATAATGCAATGCCCCACGAAAGCCACAGAGAGCCCAGCAGGCAGGCACTCTGAATAAGAATAGGAAAGAGCCCATGCATAGTGTGAGCACCCGTTCAGACCAGATGGACCTGAGCGGAACGGACTGACGGTGTTCAGGCTCCCCCAGTTGGGTCTGCGACACCCTTTGGGATAGGTCCGGCCGACCACATGTTGCAGCAAAGATACGGGGACAGCCCATCGAATTTCTCTGGGACACAGGAGGGCCCCGCACCACAATTAATTCCTCCACCATGTTTCAGAAAGACACGTGGCCCACTACAGCCACCATCACCCTCAGCGGCTTCACAGGCCACTCACAGCAGGGACACATCACAGCCCCTGTACCCATTCAGATTGGCAATATAACGACAAAGCACCCTGATCTACCCCACACAGCAGAACACATTTTGGGAATTGACTTCATGAACTCCCACCACCTTTCATTTGATCCGGTAAACCAATGTGTTTGGAAAATGGCAAAATCCGCAAGAGCCCTCGCAACGCTCACAATAAGTGAATACGCAAACAAGATTAGCGCAGTCGGCAAATTTTGGTTTGACACGACCACGATTAGCACAGACAAGCAGGTTAGGGCAGTTCTGCAGAAGCACAGGACAGCATTCGCGACCCACAAACACGACTGTGGCTGGATGACTGGTTCCATTCAAATCACAGGACCTGACCCTAGACCCCGAAAGCAATACGGATTTTCCCAAGAGGCAGAGGGAGAAATCGCAAAGGTTATCGACAGCTTATTAGAGCAGGGCATACTCCGATCAGTAGCCTCCAGTAATAATGCCCCGATTTAGCCAGTGAGAAAGCCCGATGGATCATGGCGACTGACCATCGATTACCAGGAACTCAATGAAGTCACCCGCGCAGCAGCACCCACGGTAGCCACAAGTCCCGAGACCATGCTCAACTCACGATATTTTACGGTTTTGGACATCAATAACGGATTCTGGTCCATTCCGTTGGCAAAAGCGTGCCAATACAAATTTGCCTTCACTTTTAAAGGTCAGCAGTACACGTGGACATGCCTTCCACAAGGATTCCACAACTCCCCCTCCATTTTCCACTGACAGCTGGCAAATGGATTATCAAAATTTTCTCGCCCCGAATGACTGGTCCAGTATGTGGACGACCTATTACTGCAGACAGACACCAAAGCAGAGCATATCGAGCTTCTGTCCAAACTCCTGCAACTCCTACAACAGATTGGCTGCAAAGTAAACCCCAGAAAGGCCCAGATTTTGGAAAACAAAGTGATATATTTGGGTACGATTATCACGCACGGTAAACGCGAGATCGAGCACAAAAGAATTGACTCGATTGCCAAATTGCCCTTCCCTAGAATGTTTCAGCCCTCCGGTCATTTTTAGGACTGGTTGGCTACTGCCAAAACCACATTGACGGTTTCGCCAGCAAGGCAGCACCCCTCTCGGAACTCCTAAAGAAAGGAGCCCCTTGGGAATGGCTTCCGCAGCATACGGATGCTGTGGATGCTTTGAAAAGAGCCCTCATTGCAGCCCCCGCACTACAAGTTCCAGACCCGCTTTCCCCCTATGCTATAGAGATAGCTAGCACCGACCGTATCCCTTCGCCCGTGCTCCTCCAGGAACGGCACGGACAGTTAAGGCCCGTGGCTTACGCATCCAGAGCAGGGATTTTTGGCCTGTGAAAGGCACCTGCTCGCAGTTTTCTGGGCAGTTCAATATTTTTCCTACATAACCGGACTAAACCCCATCACAATGCTCACGGAACACACCCCCACCCAACTTTTGCTAGACGGACGACTTAAGGACGGTACAGTTAGTCAAATTAGAGCAGCCAGATGGACCCTTCTTTTGCAGGGATGGGACTTCACTGTTAAAAGGACCAAGACCCACACTTTCCTAGCCGACAACCTTCAGTACCCAGGCACCCCCCAGGAATGTGAAATCATCTCACCGCACCACAACACAGACCCCTTTATTGCAAAAACACCCCCCAGAAAGATAGGTAGTTCACCCCAGAGCCCCCAGCACACAGACACGTGTGCACCTCTAAGGATATATGTGGATGGTTCTTCCACAGTATTAGCAGGGAAGCGCATTACAGGATGCGGCAGATATGTCGAGGACGCACAGGGACGCCCCCTAGAAGAGATCTCCTTAAAACTACCAGGCCACATAGGTGTGCAGGCGGCAGAACTAGCAGCTGTTGCGTATATTATAGATCACCCAGATTCCTTCCCCAGCCCAGCAGACATATACTTGGACAGCCTCTATGTCTGCAACAGCCTTACAGAATTCCTACCCCTGTGGAAAGCAAGAGGATTTGTTTCCGCAGACGGAAAACCCCTCCCTTCGGCCCCTTTGCTCCACCACATTTTAGAGAAAGCACAGAACAGGACCTTTGGTATTGTTAAAGTTCGCAGTCACCACCGTTCCTCCCCCCCTGGAAATGTAAAAGCCGACGCACTGGCAAAAGCAGGTTCCAGGCATGGATATTTTTGGACACCCCCCGAAAGCACTCCAGTGAATGCAGTTCAGGTCTCGCAGACTAATATCGAGGATTTAGTGCAGGCCCAGAAGCAGGATAGCAATCTCAGGGAGATTTTGAAAGGACAATTTCCAGCACCTTACGTTAGATTTAAAAATGCACTGACCACATATGACGGTGTGGTGTTAAAAGACACCCTTTATGTGGTTCCTGAACAGGACAGGAATCAACTTATTTGTTTATTCCATGACAGTCATGGACATCAGGGAATTGATCCCACTACAGCCCACCTCTGTTGGTGGCCAAGTTTAAAAGAAGACGTAACGCACTACATTGAGAATTGCCTTATCTGTGCCCAGAACAATCCGGGCAGATACGCAAAGAAGGCTCAGCTTAGTCACACCCGCCCCGTTAATGGCCCCTGGACTAACCTCCAGACTGATTTTATAGGACCATTGCCCCCTTGCAGGAATGGTTACAAGTACGTATTAGTCGTCACAGACACTTTTACGGAATGGGTAGAAGCATTCCCATCCAGAACTAACACGGCAAAGACCACCGCAAAGATCTTAACCCACCACATCTTTACGAGATGGGAACTCCCCCGCAGCATTGAATCCGACCAAGGTTCCCATTTTATGGGACGTGTCATGAAGAACGTCCTCACAATATTTGGCATTACCCAAAAATTCCACATCGCATACCACCCCCAGTGGTATCGTGGAGCGCATGAATCGGACCCTAAAAACAACCCTCAGGAAAATGGTCCAACAGAACAACACCACTTGGGATTCAGTCCTCCCTTTTGTGCTGATGTTTTTAAGAAATACTGTCTTGACATCCACAGGTTACACCCCACACACTCTCAAGACCGGATGCCCCATGAAAGGTACAGAATTTTTATTAGGATTGGACTTGACCAGCCCCGAAGTGACGGCCTCACACACGAGAACGCAGTCAAACAGTTAGTTGAAAATGTGAAAATGGCTCAGCTAGCTGCCGCAGTAAGAAAGAAAGAAACAGAGCAAGGGAGAAACAGAGTAAGGCCTGTTTTGACAAGACAGTGCATGCGACTGAGTTTGAGGTAGGACAGCAGGTCATGCTCTCAATTTACAACCCCAACACATTCCTTTCACCGAAGTATTCGGGTCCGTACTCCATTGCGGATAAAGTAAGCCCCTCCGTCTATAAAATTAAGTACCCCAATGGAAAGACTGCGTGGTTCCATGTTGACCAGCTTAAGGCATATGGCCCACAGTCCAATCACGCACATCACGTCATGCTCAACGCAGCAGACCACGCCCCGCCCACAGCCAATGTATCCCTACCCTCCCCCAACACGCCCACCACATCCACGGACTCGCCCTCGACTCCACCCCCGACCTCTAGACTCCGCCCCAGAACGCCCACATGTTTGCAGCAGAGACAGCGACTGTGACAGAGACAATAGCCACAGCACGCCTCCCTACTATCCCCAGGCAACAGGACCCATACCCAGCGAATCTGACCATGATTCGAGTGATCCCTTCCTGATCACATTCCTCAATAAACCCCACCAAAGACCACCACCCTACGATGACGATTCCGTCCCCACAGAACTAGACACCACCTTTTGGCATCGCGATAATTCATACAGGCTCGTCCGAAACGACGAGATGGACCCCAAATCACACCATGCAGCCCTATCAGCCCTTATACATTCGAGAGTATGGCATCCGGGAGAAGATGACGACTTTGAGTCAGACTCCCAAAGCGAGAACCCCTTTGCGACCCTGTTCGCAACTGATAACTGAGGTGTCCAGATGATGTTTTAAATGGAACCGCTTGAGAGAAACGGTGTCCTTTCTGATGGAACTTGCAGCATGTTTAATGTTGTTTGTTAGTGTTATTGTTAAATCTTGTTTGTGCACTCGGAAGTTCCACGGCCACACGCCATATTTGTCTGCAGAAACCTATGAAAACTTGCCAGCACGCTCATCGGCAGAAACCGCTGAGAGCTTGCCAGCCCCTGTTCATAACTGCTCTTCTGGTTCGAAGGTAGAACCTTTACGGCAACGCCCCCCACGATGACTACATTTCTTGCCCATTCTAGTCGGTTGCTCAGGATGTGGAGAAACTGCATTGGTGTCCGCCCTGCCTGAGGACACCCCCTCTGGTCAGCTACGCTCGGGTAGAGCACAAATGGCATTGGTCGCCGTCCTACCCGGGGATTCCATCCAAATCTTACCCGTCGCGGCCCATATGCACCTCATTTCGGTACTCTTGGTTCAAAAAGTTTTGTTTTGTTTTCCGGCAACCCATAGGTTGCCATCCCTATGCTATTTACATCCTCAAACATTTGGATGGTACATTGCACAGCCTGCGAGACAGCTCGCACTGTTTCAGTATTTTTAAGTGTGTCTTGTCCTAAATATTCGGTTTTTTTAAATGAGGGAGTCAAACATGGTGACAAATTGTAAAGGGACAATTGGCACTAAAGGACAGACATACTAACAGACGAGATATTAACCAAGATAGTAACAGAAACTATGCTTGATCCCACAGAACTCCAGAAGCCCCAAGAAAAGAAAAGAAGAGAAGAGAAAGAAGAAGAACAATGAGGACATCCTCCGTGTTGATCACCACCATTATAATGTGTATTCTGTTGCGCGCGAACGCGAACCCCCTGACCCCAATCTTCCCGGCCGTTAATGATTCACTTCCCCATAGCACCCAGAGCCCAGTAACAGGCAACACCACACCATCATGGTGTGATAAGCTCATAACATGGTACTCCCTTTCCTACGTAGTCAAATCCCTATTAGTGTTGGTGATAATCTGCAGCATCGTGCAGACTATCCGCATGAGGAAATGGCGAAGGAGAGCCTACCGCGCTAGCACCCCGGTATTCAGAATGAGATCCCCTATTTTCGGTTTTCACCAGGCCCCCGAACTCCTTGATCTACAATAAAGACCATTTGTGTTGCATCTTTTGTAAATAAAGAAATGGAAATATTGTACAACCATGTGCTTGACTGCCAAGCCAGAGGAAAAATGTGAATGCTGCTAATATTTTGGATTGTTTGGGAAGTTAATATGACTGAATGTTTTAGTGAGTGTAGTTTATTGAGGACAGTTAGAGGTACCGTTATTTTTGTGTTGTAATGCATGTCCCTGTCTGACATAGCGTCACTTAGAAATTGTTAGTTAAAAATTTTACTGCATAGGTATGGTCAGTGTAGAGGCCACTGAAGCGTGCTCACTGGGTCAGGGAATGAAGACAACACAGTTATGTGATCCTTCACGTTTCGCATTAGGGATCACAAGGAGGGAGTGTAGCCACCTGGGTTGGCCACTTCCCGACTTAAAATGGAGAACCGCAAAGACTAAAGGGAAATTCAGCCAACACAGGCAAAAACGAGCAAGTGCAGAAATCCTGTGTCTTGGAACTTGCAAAAACCAGACAGCACTGAAACCAACAGCTATCTGCATAGTAATGAGCGATTCCAAGGCACAATTGCAAAACTTGAATAAAGCCAAGCCAGACTCCTCAGCGTCAGCAGGAGCCAAGACAAAGGAAGGCCAACGGACATTCAGGGACTGCCCAGCCATCAGGGAACAACTCCAGTATTGGAGAAATCGATCCAAGTGATCTGAACGCAGTCCAATCATTTGAAACCAGGTACGGGGTCTGCCCCGAAGGGCGGGAATCCCCTGGGGACTATAAAGTAGAGCCCCCAAGTTCAAATCGTCCTTCTTGGCAGGGTCACTCAACAATGCGAATCAACCCCTGAGAGTGAACTGCCCAAGCTGCCGCACCAACCAAGTAAGTCTCCAGTCAACGCACGCTATGAGATAGGCGCTCCTAGCTATCAGTCCATACCAGCTTTTGAATCCTGCAGACTCAGATCGAACGAAAGGCCATTTGTTCCCCTGACCTGGTGGGCCAGTTCCGAAGCTAAGTATAGGCCTTTTAGTGATAGAAATAGTCCAGAAAGTAGAGTTATATGCATAAGTAGTGACTTACTGTCTATAATAAATGTGTTTTGATTTGAATCTTACTAATTGGTGTGTTGAGTTATTGATCAGTACTTGAACTTGAACCTTGTGGCGGTATCATAAAGATACCTGGCGACTCTCGAGCAAAGGTTAAACAAACAGAGCAAATTACGAATTAAAAGCCAACAAAAGTTAGCAACACCCCATTCCCTCCACCCGCTCCACCCTCGGGAACCTCAACTGGTCCACAAGCTGCCTCATCCTTTCCCCCTCCCCAGGGTGTCCCGACTTGTATAACCTCCTGTAGAACTCTCTGAAGACTTCATTGACCCTCTCTGGGGTCAGCACCATGTTGCCCTCCCTATCCCTCACTCTCCCAATCTCTCTGGCCGCCTCCCTCCTGCGTAGTTGGTGCGCCAGCTTCCTATTCGCCTTCTCCCCATACTCGTAGACTGCCCCTTATACTTTCCTTAACTGTGCCTCCACCTTCCCCGTGGTCAGCAAATCGAACTCCGCCTGAAGTTTTCGGCGTTCGTTCAGCAGCCCCCCCTCTGGGCCTCCGCATATCTCCTGTCTATCTGGAGTATCTCTCCCACCAGCCTCTCCATCTCCGCCCTCTCCTTCTTCTCTTTGTGCGACCTGATGGAGATTAACTCTCCCCTCACGACCGCCTTCAAAGCCTCCCACACCACTGCGACCGTTGCCTCCCCTGTGTCATTCGCTCCCACATAGTTCTCAATGCTCCTCCTTATCCGCCCACACACCTCCTCATCCGCCAGCAGCCCCACATCCAGTCTCCAGAGAGGGCGCTGGCCCCGCTCCGCGCCCAGCCGCAGGTCCACCCAGTGCGGGGCATGGTCCGAGACTGCAATGGCTGAGTATTCAACACCCTCCACCCTCGGGATCAGCGCCCTACTCAACACAAAGAAGTCTATCCGCGAATAGACTTTGTGGACGTGGGAGAAAAAGGAGAACTTCTTTGCCCTTGGCCGCGCAAACCTCCACGGGTCCACACCCCCCATTTGGCCCATGAACTCCCACGGGGCCCTGGCCGCTGCCGGCCTGTTTCCCTACCTGGACTTGGAACGGTCCGAAATTGGGTCCAAGACCGTATTAAAGTCCCCTCCCATAATAAGGTTACTTGACTCCAAGTCCGGGATCCTACCCAACACCCGCTTCATGAAGTCCGCATCGTCCCAGTTTGGGGCATACACATTCACTAGCACCACCGGGGCCCCCTGCAGCTTGCCACTCACCATTATATACCTGCCCCCCTTGTCCGCCACGATACTCCCCGCCTCAAATGCCACTCGTTTACTAACCAAAATTGCCACCCCTCTGGTCTTTGAGTCTAACCCTGAGTGAAACACCTGTCCCACCCATCCTTTCCTTATCCCCGCGAGCTTTAAGTGCGTCTCTTGCAACATTGCCACGTCCGCCTTCAACCCCTTTAAATGCGAGAACACGCGGGACTCTTGACCGGCCCATTCAGGCCCCTCACGTTCCATGTGATCAGCCTGGTTGGCCACCTCCCCATCCTACCGACTAATCATCTCCCTTTTTCGGCCAGCCACGTGCCCCCGCCTCCCGATTCCAGTCCCCCAGCCCGACTCTCCATCCATTCCCCTCACCTGGCTCCCCTTCAGTCAGCACAGCAGCACCGCTTCCCCCCCAAACCCCCCATCCCACTACTCCCCCTCTGCCAAGCATCCGCTTTGCTCTGATTTCCCCCCCACTATACTTCCGTAAGTCAGCTCACCCATGCTGACCCCGGCTGCTCCCGCCCCTATATGCCGACCCTAAACATGTTGCCTCCTTTGGGTCACCCAACCCCCCCCCCCTCCCCCACAGGGTAGAGGGGCAAGTGCCAACCGGGACATTTCACCCCCATACAACTGTCCCGTATCAAAGTAATGGTGCCTGTCCTGGTATGTTCGCCGGATGAAGGAGCCCAAACTTCGCCCCTTTGCTGTGGAGGACCGCCTTAGCCGGGTTGAACCCCGCACGCCTCCTCGCCAACTCAGCTCCTAAGTCCTGGTAGATGCGGATCTCGCCATTCTCCCACTTACTGCTCCGCTCTTTCTTTGCCCACCGCAGGACTCGCTCCCGGCCTGTCAAACGATGAAAGCGTATCACCATCGCCCTCGGTGGCTTGTTCACCCTTGGCTTTCTGGCGAGGACCCTGTGCGCCCCACCAGCTACAACGGCCGAAGGAAGGCCCCCGCGCCCATCAGCGTCCCAAACTTTGTGGTCACGTACGTATTCGCGTCTGCCCTCTCCGCTCCTTCGGGAAGGCCCAGGATCTGCAGATTATGGCTCCAAGACCTGTACTCAAGGTCATCTAGCCTCTCTTGCCATCTCTTATGTAGCCTTGTGCGCCTCCACCTTCACCGCCAGGCCCAGGATCTCGTCCTCCTTGCTCTCCTTCCCCTGCGCCATCTGGGCCACCACAATCTTCTCCATGGAGGCCAACATCTCCGTTTTAAGCTCCACAAAGCAACTTTTTAAGAATTCTTGTTCTTTGGCCCACTGGGCCCACACCTCCCGATCGTCTCCGGCCGCCATTTTGTTTTCCCACTCCTCGTTCTCTCCATGCAGCCCCGGGGGGAACCTCTCCCGCACCCATTCCCACACTGGTCTCAGCCTCCAAATGCCGCCGCCATCTCGTTCAGCGGCCCGAAATACCGACCTCGGCGGGAGCTGCCGTGAACACGCGACCTAGCAGATCATGGCCACCGCCGGAAGTCATCCTAGAACCATTGTTGAACCTATCGGCTTGCTTGAAAATGCCCAGGGACCAATGCCAAATTTGATAGGAACCTGTCCACTTGATTAGCCATTCAGAGGAATCTTTGAAGCCCAGTAATGTTCCCAGGCTTTGGAAATTCTCGGGTAACTTTAGTTTTTTGTCTATCAGCTGTGATTCCAGTTAGTTGTACCATGTGACCCAGATATTTTATGACATTTATTTAATTCAAAGTTAGGCCTGTGTCCAAAAGACTCCCAGGACCGCTGTAACTAATTCAGTGGTCATGCTCTTTTCTTGTTGAGCCATGTGTAGGTATGTTGTCCAAATGACATATTACTCCTTCCATTACTTCTGAGGTTCAAGACATTGTTCTCTAGAAAAGTTCAGGAGAGAACAAAATTCTAAATGGTAATCTCTTGAAACAATAAAGACTGAGTAAGACCATAAGGTGTAGGAGCAGTATTCGGCTATTCGGACCATCGGGTTTGCTCCGCCATTCGATCATGACTGTACAAAGAGAACAAAGAACAATACAGCACAGGAACAGGCCCTTCGGCCCTCCAAGCCTGTGCTTGATACCACCTGGTCATGATACCACCCTTGGCCAAAACTCTAAAGAACAAAGAGCAATACAGCACAATACGTTTCTCGTCTCCATTCTCCTGCTTTCTCCCTGAAACCGCTGATCCCCTTAATAAGACCATACGAATGGTGTTATAAGTACCTCCAGAGGCAAATGTCAAAATCTGCTGTTTGCAGCTGATTTGCTGAATAAAGTACTCTTGGCTAGTTTGGCATGGCTCTCATCCACTGAGGCCATTGAGTGAATCGTATGTTCCACTGATTTATCAAGTTGAGATAAAACCTCACATTTTCTTAGAGAGCTGTTTGGCTTTGGCCGCGTGCCCATTCCTGAACACCATTTAGTTGGCATGGTGACCAGTGAAATAACTCCTGGCTGTTGCACCTTCTCAACTTAACCCTTGGGCTGGATTCTCCGAATGCCGGTGCCGTAATCGCATTCGCCGATTGGCCGGAGAATCCGTTTTTACGCCAAAACGAAGGCGGCGCCGTTTTTCGGGCGTTCTGCCCCCTCAGAAACAGCGTAATCGCTGAGAGCGCCGCACGCCTGAGGTCCTCCCCCGATGCTGCGCCTCCCATGGGGGACTTCCTGACGACGTAGGGCGCGTTTCCTCACAGTTTCCGTGGACCTAGTGTGGTAGCTGCGGTCTGTGTCCAGCGCCGCCATAGTTGGGGTGGGAGCCATTCCGCTGGCCGGGGAGGCTTTGGCGGGCGCTGGGGGCACTGTTGGGGGTGGTCCGGGGATGGCAGGACGGGTCCGAGGCGGCCAACGCCATGTTGTATGGCGTGGTCTACGTAGGTCGCCGCCATGCGCATCCACGGCCACAGACCCGGCAATTCTCCATTCGTTACCTGGGGGCTTTACATGGCGTGGCTGCTAGCCCCCCACCGGGCGGAGCATCAGTGCGGGTGCGGCGCCAACTTTTTGGTCGTAAGACCATGGGCAGCACGGTAGCACAGTGGGTAGCACTGTTACTTCACAGCTCCAGGGTCCCAGGTTCAATTCCCAACTTTGGTCACTGTCTGTGTGGAGTCTGCATGTTCTCCCTGTGTCTGCGTGGGTTTCCTCCGGGTGCCCTGGTTTCCGCCCACAAGTCCCGAAAATCATGCTGTTCGGTGAATTGGACATTCTGAATTCTCCCTCAGTGTACCCAACAGATGCCGGAGTGTGGCGATTGGGGACTTTTCGCAGTAACTTCACTGCAGTGTTAATGTAAGCCTACTTGTGACAATAAAGATGAAAGATTATTATTATAATGCTCTGGGCAGTGAATCCAGCCCCTTGTCTCTGTCCTCGAGTGGGTGAGAAATTTTGCTCGGTGTAAAGAGGTAGACATTGGCTGAGCATCTGCTCATTGGGGATGTGGTACTTGCTGTTCAGTTTCTGTAGGCCTGTAAATCTATAGAATCCCTACTGTGTCAAAGAAGGCCATTCGGCCAATCGTGTATGCATTGACCCTCCAAATGAACACTTTACCTAGGCCCACTCTCCTGCTCTATCCCCGTAAACCCACGTATTGATCATGGCCAATCCACCTAATCTGCACATCTTTGGACTGTGGGAGGAAACCGGAGCACCCGGAGGAAACCCACTCAGACACGGGGAGAACGTGCAAACTCCATGCAGACAGTCACCCAAGGCCTGAATCGAACTCAGGCCCCTTGTGCTGTTAGGCAGCAGTGCTAACCACTGTGCCACAGTGCCACCTCCAATTAATAATTTTGGAAGCTCATTACTGCTGTAATGCTCACCAGCAACTTTGACCACTTTATAGATGAGCTTCAGTTTTAAGCTTGGCTGTCTACTTAGTATAGATTTTCTATGACAGAGAGATTCAAACATTTCTCTATATTTATACTTCAGTTTTGCCACAGGTTGTCCTTTGACTTTCAATCCAGTCCATCTAGGACCTGTAATTTGATAGATGAAGTTGCAATGTCATCTGCTTCAGCCATTTTACCTCATCTGATAAAACAGAAACTCCTGCTCCTGTGTCTAATTTTAAAGTCTGTGGGTGTCCATCCACTTCGAGTTTAATACTCCAGTACTTATTTGCAGCATCATTTATCTCTTCTAAGTTATTTCCTTTGTTTGTTCTTCCACTTTGCGTATTTGGTTTTGATTTAAAATTTTCTCTCTCTTCTTAAGAGTTGTCAACAGTTTTGAACAACAAACGGTTTTGAAGTGGTCTACTTTTCCACAGTTGTGGCACTCTGCTCCCCCATGGTGAACATTCTTCTCTCTGTGTGGCTTGTTCCCACCACAACAATGGCATTTCAAGGTGGTAGTTGGAGTGCTTTTCCCCACTTTGGCAGGCTTAGTCTTTGGGACACTTTGTTTTCCATGGCTCACACATTGAATGGTCTCACTCAACCTTCACTAGACCTCGCCTTCTCTGCTAACAAACACCATGGGCTGGAGTCTCCATTTCTGAGGCTAAATGTCGGCGCCAACGGAGAATCCATGGTGTTCCACGGCGCGAACATCGATGCGAATCCCTCACCGATTCCGGTACCGGTGAGGGGCTAGCACCGGCACCACGTGAAACACCCGCGGATCATGCGGAGAATCGGCAGGTCCCGGGTCACGCATGCGCAGGGCTGACAGGCTGCAGCCACGCACGCCTACACCCCCACCGGTCACGCCGTACTGGACTGCTTACCGACCCACTCACCCCAGGCCTAGCAGAAGCCCCCCAGGCAGCGGCACAGATATCGGCCGAGTGTGGTGGCACTGGACACTGTCCGCAGCTGGCACGACAGGTTCCCGACCGCTAGGACCACACGTGGTCCGCGCCATCAGGAACTCGGCGGAGCATCCGTGGGTGGCCCGGCTGATGATGTGCCAACAATGATGCCGATTTGGAGGGGGTGGAGCATCGCGAACCGGCCCGACTCCGGGTCGGAAGCCATTCTCCACCCGACCGTCGTTCCCGATTTCGGCGTCGGGCGACGGGTGACGGAAAATTCCACCCCCTATTTTGTTTTCTGAGCTGAGTTTGCCTCGTCAGCTATACTGCTTTTGTTAATGTTCATTTCTCCCGTCTGTAAGACATCTGATAATACTCTGTCTAGGACCCACAGAGATGAAAAATGCAAGAGTCAAGCAACTTTAAGTAAGCAGCGCCAGGGAAAAGGTGGGGTGTGCAGGGATCCATTATCTGGGACCTAACTAGCAATAGTAAACATGATGAATAACACACAGAAGCTCATGGCATACAATGGATCAATGTGGGAGAGCAAATCAGTTTCAAAACATAAGCCACAAGCACACTGAATGAGATCAAATTAATTTTTAAACACATTTTCTTCCAAATGGCTGGCTCTTGAATACCTCAGAATCGGGTGATCATTCCTTATATCCAAGCCTGTGATTTATTTTAAGGTACAACATTTTATGTGAACAATTTCTTTATATAGGCTTCCAGCGTCCCGGATGGCTTCATCTGCAGAAAGTGCACCCAACTGCAGCTCCTCACAGACCGCATGGTTCGGTTGGAGCAGCAATTGGATGCACTTAGGAGCATGCAGGTGGCGGAAAGCGTCATAGATCGCAGTTATGTAAATGTGGTCACACCCAAGGTGCAGGCAGAGAAATGGGTGACCACCAGAAAGGGCAGGCAGTCAGTGCAGGAATCCCCTGTGGTTGTCCCCCTCTCGAACAGATATACCCCTTTGGATACTGTCGGGGGGGATAGCCTATCAGGGGAAAACAGCAGCAGCCAGAGCAGTGGCACCACGGCTGTCTCTGATGTTCAGAAGGGAGGGTCAAAGCGCAGAAGAGTAATAGTAATAGGGGACTCTATAGTCAGGGGCACAGATAGGCGCTTCTGTGGACGTGAAAGAGACTCCAGGATGGTATGTTGCCTCCCTGGTGCCAGGGTCCAGGATGTCTCCGAACGGGTAGAGGGAATCGTGAAGGGGGAGGGAAAACAGGCAGAGGTCGTTGTACATATTGGTACTAACGACATAGGCAGGAAGGGGCATGAGGTCCTGCAGCAGGAGTTCAGGGAGCTAGGCAGAAAGTTAAAAGACAGGACCTCGAGGGTTGTAATCTCGGGATTACTCCCTGTGCCACGTGCCAGTGAGGCTAGAAATAGGAAGATAGAGCAGACAAACACGTGGCTAAACAGCTGGTGTAGGAGGGAGGGTTTCCGTTATCTGGACCACTGGGAGCTCTTCCGGGGCAGGTGTGACCTGTATAAGATGGACGGGTTGCATCTAAACCGGAGAGGCATAAATATCCTGGCCGCGAGGTTTGCTAGTGTCACACGGGAGGGTTTAAACTAGTATGGCAGGGGGGTGGGCACGGGAGCAATAGGTCAGAAGGTGAGAGCATTGAGGGAGAACTAGGGAATAGGGACAGTGTGGCTCTGAGGCAGAGCAGACGGGGAGAAGTTGCTGAACACAGCGGGTCTGGTGGCCTGAAGTGCATATGTTTTAATGCAAGGAGCATTACGGGTAAGGCAGATGAACTTAGAGCTTGGATTACTACTTGGAACTATGATGTTGTTGCCATTACAGAGACCTGGTTGAGGGAAGGGCAGGATTGGCAGCTAAACGTTCCAGGATTTAGATGTTTCAGGCGGGATAGAGGGGGATGTAAAAGGGGAGGCGGAGTTGCGCTACTTGTTCGGGAGAATATCACAGCTATACTGCGAGAGGACACCTCAGAGGGCAGTGAGGCTATATGGGTAGAGATCAGGAATAAGAAGGGTGTAGTCACAATGTTGGGGGTATACTACAGGCCTCCCAACAGCCAGCGGGAGATTGAGGAGCAGATAGGTAGACAGATTTTGGAAAAGAGTAAAAACAACAGGGTTGTGGTGATGGGAGACTTCAACTTCCCCAATATTGACTGGGACTCACTTAGTGCCAGGGGCTTAGACGGGGCGGAGTTTGTAAGGAGCATCCAGGAGGGCTTCTTAAAACAATATGTAAACAGTCCAACTAGGGAAGGGGCGGTACTGGACCTGGTATTGGGGAATGAGCCCGGCCAGGTGGTAGATGTTTCAGTAGGGGAGCATTTTGGTAACAGTGACCACAATTCAGTAAGTTTTAAAGTACTGGTGGACAAGGATAAGAGTGGTCCGAGAATGAATGTGCTAAATTGGGGGAAGGCTAATTATAACAATATTAGGCGGGAACTGAAGAACATAGATTGGGGGCGGATGTTTGAGGGCAAATCAACATCTGACATGTGGGAGGCTTTCAAGTGTCAGTTGAAAGGAATACAGGACAGGCATGTTCCTGTGAGGAAGAAAGATAAATACGGCAATTTTCGGGAACCTTGGATGACGAGTGATATTGTAGGCCTCGTCAAAAAGAAAAAGGAGGCATTTGTCAGGGCTAAAAGGCTGGGAACAGACGAAGCCTGTGTGGCATATAAGGAAAGTAGGAAGGAACTTAAGCAAGGAGTCAGGAGGGCTAGAAGGGGTCATGAAAAGTCATTGGCAAATAGGGTTAAGGAAAATCCCAAGGCTTTTTACACGTACATAAAAAGCAAGAGGGTAGCCAGGGAAAGGGTTGGCCCACTGAAGGATAGGCAAGGGAATCTATGTGCGGAGCCAGAGGAAATGGGCGAGGTACTAAATGAATACTTTGCATCAGTATTCACCAAAGAGAAGGAATTGGTAGATGTTGAGTCTGGAGAAGGGGGTGTAGATAGCCTGGGTCACATTGTGATCCAAAAAGACGAGGTGTTGGGTGTCTTAAAAAATATTAAGGTAGATAAGTCCCCAGGGCCTGATGGGATCTACCCCAGAATACTGAAGGAGGCTGGAGAGGAAATTGCTGAGGCCTTGACAGAAATCTTTGGATCCTCGCTGTCTTCAGGGGATGTCCCGGAGGACTGGAGAATAGCCAATGTTGTTCCTCTGTTTAAGAAGGGTAGCAAGGATAATCCCGGGAACTACAGGCCGGTGAGCCTTACTTCAGTGGTAGGGAAATTACTGGAGAGAATTCTTCGAGACAGGATCTACTCCCATTTGGAAGCAAATGGACGTATTAGCGAGAGGCAGCACGGTTTTGTGAAGGGGAGGTCGTGGCTCACTAACTTGATAGAGTTTTTCGAGGAGGTCACTAAGATGATTGATGCAGGTAGGGCAATAGATGTTGTCTATATGGACTTCAGTAAGGCCTTTGACAAGGTCCCTCATGGTAGACTAGTACAAAAGGTGAAGTCACACGGGATCAGGGGTGAACTGGCAAGGTGGATACAGAACTGGCTAGGCCATAGAAGGCAGAGGGTAGCAATAGAGGGATGCTTTTCTAATTGGAGGGCTGTGACCAGTGGTGTTCCACAGGGATCAGTGTTGGGACCTTTGCTGTTTGTAGTATATATAAATGATTTGGAGGAAAATGTAACTGGTCTGATTAGTAAGTTTGCAGACGACACAAAGGTTGGTGGAATTGCGGATGGCGATGAGGACTGTTTGAGGATACAGCAGGATTTAGATTGTCTGGAGACTTGGGCGGAGAGATGGCAGATGGAGTTTAATCCGGACAAATGTGAGGTAATGCATTTTGGAAGGGCTAATGCAGGTAGGGAATATACAGTGAATGGTAGAACCCTCAAGAGTATTGAAAGTCAAAGAGATCTAGGAGTACAGGTCCACAGGTCATTGAAAGGGGCAACACAGGTGGAGAAGGTAGTCAAGAAGGCATACGGCATGCTTGCCTTCATTGGCCGGAGCATTGAGTATAAGAATTGGCAAGTCATGTTGCAGCTGTATAGAACCTTAGTTAGGCCACACTTGTAGTATAGTGTTCAATTCTGGTCGCCACACTACCAGAAGGATGTGAAGGCTTTAGAGAGGGTGCAGAAGAGATTTACCAGAATGTTGCCTGGTATGGAGGGCATAAGCTATGAGGAGCGATTGAATAAACTCGGTTTGTTCTCACTGGAACGAAGGAGGTTGAGGGGCGACCTGATAGAGGTATACAAAATTATGAGGGGCATAGACAGAGTGGATAGTCAGAGGCTTTTCCCCAGGGTAGAGGGGTCAATTACTAGGGGGCATAGGTTTAAGGTGAGAGGGGCAAGGTTTAGAGTAGATGTACGAGGCAAGTTTTTTACGCAGAGGGTCGTGGGTGCCTGGAACTCGCTACCGGAGGAGGTAGTGGAAGCAGGGACGATAGGGACATTTAAGGGGCATCTTGACAAATATATGAATAGGATGGGAATAGAAGGATACGGCCCCAGGAAGTGTAGAAGATTGTAGTTTAGTCGGGCAGTATGGTCGGCACGGGCTTGGAGGGCCGAAGGGCCTGTTCCTGTGCTGTACATTTCTTTGTTCTTTGTCTTTGTTTATATGATTGATCTCTTTCTTTGTCACCCCTCTACTCCCTACTGTATATCATTCTATCTCATTCTGTTCCACAATCTTTACACTGTTGAACATTTCACTACCCTCATACCTTTCTTCCTCCTATAATCAATGAGTGTAGAAGGTCACTGTGGGCTTCACGTTTAGGGCAATGATGACCTTCTTTGAGACTACCGCTTCATGCTTTCGCTGAGTATAAATTTAATCCTCGGCCCATCAATCAAGAATCTAGAAATAATAATGTTGGGCTTGTGGGAACCAACATTATTTTCTTCATTTATTTTAGCTGAAGTGTAGGTATGTGGAGAATGTCAGAAGTAGTGGCAAGGGACTATTCATCTGCGTTTTGCATTCCCCTGGAGATCTGCGGCCTTCTAAATAGTGATTACAAAAGGCAAACAGAGGGAAGAGAAAGGTCTATGTTTGCTGATTAAAAGCCATGTTAATATCCATAATGAATTTAGGCAGTCTGCTGCAGCTGAAGCCAATGAAAAAAATGAACAATTTACTTTGAATCAAATCAAAATTTCATGAGCTTAATGAAGGGGAAGATTCATAAATATCAGGAGGGCAGTGAAGAAAGGGTAATGTTGCAGAGAAGTCTGTAATTCGAGAGCATGGCTGTAATTATTATCGCCGCCGTCTGGTTCTGGGTAGGGAATTGTGAAGCTAAGCCGCAATATTTACTGGGGGGATTTCACCAAGTTGAGGGGTGGGGAGTTCTGTATGTTGTGGTGTGCTTTTCTTCAAAAAACAGATTTATTTAGAAATTAAAGTCGGACAGGACTAAATCAGACTGCAGATTCGGTATTGTCCACTTAGTGCGACTGCCACAGATCATCTGTGGGGAACTGTCTCAGGATAAACGGCACTAAGATAGTCAGTACAAACGATAGAAGGACACCCTGAAAAAATAGGACAAATTGTTTCATTTCACACCACCTGTCCTGGGAAAAGACTGAAGCTGACTGGCCCACATGGATTAAAGCACTGAAACGTGGTTCAGCATGCTTTGAGGACCATCTACACCAAACTCACAACACCTGACTTGCCCAGAGGAAGGTCAAAAGGTGAAACTGCAGGTGTTCCCCCAAGCGCCTGCAACAACAACATGAACCCCGCGTTTTTGCCAATCCCGCATCGGACCCCAGTCATGAACCGACGACAGAATATGATGGAATCGCTTACAGCTTGGACATACTCAATCAAAGAGTCTACCACCATTGCTGCACAGCTATTTTGCTCTCCGACATTCCAAAGCTATTCATCACCAGGAAATCTGTTCGTAATTTGTCAACTCAGGAGAAGAGTAAGAGTGTCAATCCTTAAATAGCCTGTGTTACAAATGCAATGTTTTAGAAGATGATTGTGTTTTGGGACTCTCTCTTTAATGCCAGGTAAAATGGTGTGTAGCACAATCAATCACTCACGAGACGAGATGAGAAGGAGTCAATCAATGGCTTTATTACGCAGACTTGTTCCCCAGCAGCACAGTTACAGAATGCGTCTGCTGGGAGAACCCGGGCTCTTATACTCCGCCTTACTGGGTGGAGCCAGCAGGCGGCTGATCCAATCGGGATCCAGTGTCTATCCACCAATAGACTCTCGGCATCCCAGGGTACCTTAATACCCCTAATACATACCACCACATGGAGTACTGAAGAGGATCATGTGATTCACTTCAAATTCTGGCTGACGACAATCAAGGCTTGGTTGCATGGTGAGAGGGGAGGCCCAGTTTGAGCTTTACTGGAAGCCCAAGTGTAAAATGTTCCCACCTGAAAATAAACAAAATAGAAGCTGTGGATAGACTTTTTGGACATTAAAGGAGAGAGAAGAGGTCTCACAGAAAGAAAAAGACAAATACCTGCAGAGTTAGAGGGTCATTTACGGCGCTCAAGGAGGCCATTAGGCCTGTCGAGTCACTGCAGATTCTCCATGGAACAGTTGAGTCTGTCTCATTTGCCCACTCGATTTCCTAAGTCCTGCAATGTTATTTCCTTCAGTGCCCATCCAATTTCCTTTTCAATTCATTGATTGTTTCACTGGTATGGTAAACTGAGAGGAGAAGCTATGTGTTCTCTGCAAGCTACCATGGCAGAGTGCAGGGGGAAGGACCATCTCTGGTTGAATAGATGCGGCCCACGGCAATCTAAAGTCACTTGAAGAGGTACTCTGACACGGCCAGGAAGAAAATTTGCCAGAGTAGATCTTACTATGGTAGTCAGTTTGGAAATTCTCTGAAAACTGAGGCAGCACCTGTAGAGGGTCTGTTGACATTACTACTCTGCAAAGGGGACAGATGTGAACCTATTTGGAAGCTGGGAGTGACTGTGAACTGTTTCCTAGAAAAACTGTAATCCTGTAGCATGTAGGCTATAATGTATATGTATATGGCATGGGATTATCGATCATGTTAAAACATTAATAATAGTTAACATTCTGTCGTTTGGAATATTAGTTGTCTATTAAATGGTGTTTAGATGATGTTGCTTTTACTTCATTTGTTACAGCAGAGGTCTTTAAAACTTTAAATCTTGTCCTGTGATCCTTTCAGCTGGCGGCTGGGAATTCAAATCTCTTTCTTAAAGTTGTCAGTCCCTAACTAATAATAACACTTGCCACATTGCAATAGATTTCAATAGATGCTGCTCGTGAATTTTGGTGTCTAAAATTGATCGTAGTGCTAGTCTTGGCACTAATCGGGTGATTGTGAATTCATTTCCTGTTTTACAGTCTGGGTATTCTTGCTCGCCCATTTTGTGTCACCATCAAAGATCAATTTCAGGACTTCCGATGGCGGCCATGGAGGTTGCATATTTAGCAGCTCCCGCTAATGATAGTCTTTTCGTGGCCTTCACGCCGGTCTGTTGCAGGAATTTTGTAAGAAAAAGGTGCAGAAGTGGGAGCTGAAGAGAATGACCCTTAGTTAATGGAGTTGCGATCCAAAGGTGCCCGGAAAAAAGCGAACCAGTGGGTTGAGACAAGCGAGAAGCGGGCAATGCACGCAAAGATGGCAGATGTGCATGAAATGGCCCTGCCGGCTCAGTGGTCGATGGACCAGTTGGTGAGCTTCCTGAATGAGAAGTTCACCCAACAGCGGAAGGAGAGTGCGGAGGACCTGGCCCGGGAGGTGGACTCGATCAAGGCGGTGGTTGACCGCGTGGAGACGAGACTGACAGCCCAGGGTCAGGCGATCCAGAGGTTGGAGGAGCTGGCGGGGGAGCATGAGGAACAGTCCACATCGATGGCAGCAGAGATTGGGCTGATGTGTGACCAGCAGAAGCGACTGATGGAGTAAGTGGAGGACCTGTAGAACCGTCCTCGGAGGCAGAACATCTGGATCGTGGGTCTGCCGGAGGGAATCAAAGGATCGGATGCAGGTGCTCACGTAGGGAAGGTGCTGGAGAAGCTGCTTGGGGAAGGTGAGTTCGACCGGCCTTTGGAGGTGGATCGTGCCCACGGGGCACTGATGTGCAAGCCCCAGGGGGGGCAAGCCGCTGAGGGTGTTGGTGGTGCGATTGCATCGGTTCACAGAACACATCATGAGGTGAGCTAGGCAGACGAGGCGATGCACCTGAGAGGATGTCGAGATTCGGCTGCACCAGGACCTGGGGGCAGAGCTGGCGAAGAGGAGGGCGAGCTTTAATAAGGTCACGTTGGCCCTGTACAAGAAGGACGTAAAGTTCGGACTACTGTACCCAGCCCACCTATGGGTGACCTAAGGGGACTGGGAGTTGTACTTTGGCTCAGCGGAGGAGGCAGCGGACTTCATCAAGGAGAGTGGACTGGCAGGCGAAGGATGACCTTGAACTTTGATTGAGGAGAGCTGAACTATACGGTGAAAAACTTTGTGTTTATGTTGTGTGGATTTCTTTTTTTTTTCTCCGTTTTTCTGCTCCGGTTGGGGTTTGGCCGGTATACTGTGCTTCTGTTAAGGGAAAAGGGGTTGGCCTTTGTGTTCGGACCTTGGGAGGGATTGCATGTTTGTTTTTTCTTCTTGCCTTTGTTTTGACAGTTTGCACGAAGAACGGGGGAGGGGAATCAGTGGGGGGTAGGATGCTAGGCGCCATGGGCAGGGGCTGCCAGGCTAGCTGGGCGGGCTAGTTCACGGAAGCAAAGTGGGGGGCGAGCTGAAGATCGAAGTGGGGGAGGGATGGGAGGGGGAGTGGGGGATTGGGTGGGAGGGGGGATTACACTGCTGACGGAGGGGGGGGGGTGGACTTTCGAAATGGAGGAGGAGGAGGAAGGTTGATGACGGTAGTTGCCCGAGGCGGGCCGGGAGAGGTGCTGGATATGGGCCGCAGACTGGCCTAGGAGAGGTTATGGTTGGTCAGCAGGGAAGGGTGGGCAGGGTGCCCCTTGACCAGGCTGGTCATGTGGAACGTTCGGGGACTGAATGCGCCAGTCAAAGGGCCCGTGTGTTTGCGCACTTGAGGCAACTGAAGGCGGACGTGACCATGTTGCAGGAGACACATCTGAAGGTGGGGGATCAGATTAGGTTAAGGAAGGGATGGGTTGGGCAGGTGTTCCATTCAGGGTTAGACTTTAAAACGAGGAGGGTGGCGATCTTGGTTAATAAGCGGGTGGCATTCGAGGTGGGGAATATAGAAGCGGATCCGCGAGGTAGATATGTTATGGTTAGTGGGAAGCTGGAGGGAATGGCCGTGGTATTGGTAAATATATATGCCCCAAACTGGGATGATGTGGAGTTTGTTAGACGTGTACTGGGGAAGATCCCAGACCTAGATTCGCAATGACTGATTATGGAAGGAGATTTCAATAGGGTGCTGGATCCAAGGTTGAACCGGTCGAGTTCTCGGTCTGGGTAGGTATCAGCTCTGGCAAAGGAGCTTCGGGGGTTCATGGAGCGCATGGGGGATGGGTCGATCCGTGGAGATTTGGGAGGCCGAGGAGTAAGGAGTTTTCATTCTACTCCCATGAGCATAAGGTGTATTCCCAGATAGACTTCTTTGTTAAGGACAAAACACTGCTGGCTGAGGTGGCAGATGCTGACTATTCAGCAATAGTGGTGTCAGACCACGACCCACACTGGGTGGACTTGCAACTTAGCAAGGGAAAGGCCCACGCTCGCAATGGAGGCTGGATGTGGAGCTGTTAGTGGAGAAGGAGGTATGTGAGCGGTTGAGGGAGGCCATTCGGGGATATATAGGGATCAATGACACAGGTGAGGTTGCAGCGGGGTGGTTTGGGAGGCACTGAAGGCAGTTATTAGGGGACAATTCATCTCAATTCGGGTCCATAAG
This sequence comes from Scyliorhinus torazame, assembly GCF_047496885.1. Lineage (NCBI taxonomy): Eukaryota > Metazoa > Chordata > Chondrichthyes > Carcharhiniformes > Scyliorhinidae > Scyliorhinus > Scyliorhinus torazame. The sequence continues at coordinate 279,236,591 of NC_092712.1, forward strand.
GAGACGAATGAGCGGGCGGAGTTGGACAGACTGGTAGGCAAAATTTTACAGGTGGACAGGAGGTACGCGGAGTCTCCGGATGATGGGCTTTTGAACATAGAATTTACGGTGCAGAAGGAGGCCATTCAGCCGTTCGAGTCTGCACTGGCCCTTGTGAAGAGCACCCCACTAAAGCCCCACACCTCCACCCTATCCCCGTAACCCAGCAACCCCGCCTAACTGTCATAATATACACCAGTATATCATGGTGCAGACACACACTGATGGACACACAGTGGGACCAATCAACGTACACAACACCGCAGCCAATCACCAGTGAGAGCACACGCACTATAAAGACAGGGGGCATCAGAGTTCCCACTCATTCGAGTAGCAGCTAGCTAGGAGCACAGAGCTCACAGCCTGCAACACAGACATTCACCATGTGCTGAGTGCTTCAACTGGTTAGGACAAGGCAAAGGTCTTTAGTTAATGCTGGTATCGTATTTACCCACAGCTGAAGTATGTTTAAATAGTTAACCTTGTAATAAAATAGTGTTGCACTACTCCAAGTGTTGGTGACCTGTATATGATCCAAGAACACCCAACACATCATGATACCAGGCGTAGTTGCATACAAGCACTTCTTAGACCTACCTGCAAGTGATCTGCCTTCCGCCAGCATTCCGTCATCTTGTGACATGGACAACATCAGCCCACCGCCACCGCTCTGCATCGCCGGCAACCTTGGGACCAACTGGAAGATTTTCAAACAGCTCTTCCAGCTCTTCCTCGAAGCCACGGACAGGGAGGGCACCTTGTATACCAGAAAGATTGCTCTTCTCCTCTCCACGGCCGGGGACCATGCCATCCACATTTTCAACTCTCTCACCTTTGCAGATGACGAAGACAAGACGAAGTTCAAGACGGTTCTCCTCAAATTTGACACTCACTGCAGCGTAGAGGTGAATGAAAGTTTTGAACGCTATGCATTCCAGCAGCGTTTGCAGGGTAAGGATGAACCTTTCCAATCCTTTTTCACGCACCTCCGCATCCTTGCGCAATCTTGCAGGTACGGGCCCACCTCCGACTCCATGATACCCGACCAGATCGTTTTCGGTGTTCAGTCGCACCCCCTACGTCAGCAGCTCCTCAAAGTAAAGCAACTCACCCTAGCGACCGCCATAGAGACCTGTGTCCTACATGAAAATGCCACCAGTCGGTACTCCCATATTCAAGCGGCTGAAACGGCGCGGCAAGGTCCCCACGAGGCGGAAAGGGTCCAAGTGATTGAACACCTCCAGGGCCTCAGCCTGGATGAGGGCGGTCATTTCGCGGGCTTTTCGCGGACACCCGCGCTTGTACGCACCAAATGAGGGGACGGCGACATGGAGGAACGTAATGCGCAGGCGCGCACCACGCAGGACTGCACCGCGCATGCGCGGTGGCGCAGCGAACGTGCTGACGTCACGACGTGCGGCAACTGTGGCTCCACCCATTTAAAGCGGCAATGCACCGCAAAATCTCGACAATGCCTATGATGTGGAAGACTTGGCCACTATGCTGCCTGCTGCCGAGCAGCTCAGCCTGCCACTTCATATCGCTTCAGCCAGCTTCGCGGGAATGTTCGCGCAATTCAACCCACGGTCACGAGTCCGATACCGACCTCCCACACAGCAGTGACACCGAGGACCCGAAGGCGCCTTTTCGAGTCGGTGTCGTAACGATAAACAAGCTGTCCCCGAAGCAAAGACACCAGCCGCTGTCGGTATACAGCATCGATCCAGACAATGAGTGGTGTGCCACCCTGACGGTCAGCCGGTCCCAAATACGATTCCGCCTGGACACTGGCGCAACTCATCTCATGGCGTGGTCTGCTTTCCAAAGCCTTCATGTCAAACCAACCATTCTCCCATCGGCCTGCCAGCTATTGGACTACAGTGGCAACATCATTCCTGTTACTGGCTCATGCCAACTCGAAGTGACGCACAAGTCACGAAAAGCCATCCCTCCTTTCGAGATCATGGGCTCCTCGAAGGACTCTCTGCTTGGCGCACAGGCGTGCAAATTGCTAAACCTCGTTCAAAGAGTTCACTCTCTCTCTCCTGATGACACGTCTGCCTTCCGGGATGCTGACTTCAGAGCGCAATTCAATGCCATCATCGACCAGCACCGCGTCGTCGTCGAAGTCATGGGCACGCTCCCATATACTTACAAGATCATACTCAAACAGAACACCACGCCTGTGGTGCATGCACCTCACAGAGTCCCAGAACCCCTCAAGGACCGCCTCAAGCAGCAGCTGCAGGACCTCCAAGACCAAGGAGTGATCTCCAGAGTTACGGAACCAACCGACTGGGTCAGTTCCATGGTGTGCGTAAAGAAGCCTTCCGGCGAGTTCAGAATCTGCATTGATCCAAAGGATCTGAATCGCAACATAATGAGGGAGCATTACCCAATCCCCAAGCGCAAAGAGATCACATGAAGCTGGACCGCATTGTTATCCCACACAGCATGCGCCAGCTTGTCTTGGAACAGCTACACGAGGGCCATCTTGGCCTGGAGAAGTGCCGCCGACGGGCCTGAGAGGCTGTGTACTGGCCCGGCATCAATGATGACATCGCCAACACAGTGCTCAACTGCCCCACCTGGCAGCGGTTCCAGCCGGCCCAACCACGTGAGACCCTACAGCCCCATGAGTTGGTCACATCCCCTTGGTCCAAGGTCGGCATCGACCTGTTCCACGCGCTGGGCAGGCACTATGTCCCGATTGTAGACTACTTTTCAAACTACCCGGAGGTGGTACGTTTGCACGACATCATATCATCTGCAGTCGTCCGTGCCTGTAAGGACACCTTTGCTCGACACGGCATCCCACTCACTGTGATGTCGGACAATGGCCCCTGCTTCGCAAGCCAAGAATGGTCCAACTTTGCCAGGAGGTACAACTTTGTGCATGTGACATCCAGTCCCCTGTACCCCCAATCCAACGGCAAAGCAGAGAAGGGCGTCCACATAGTCAAACGGCTCCTCTGCAAGGCTGCCGATGCTGGGTCCGATTTCTACCTCGCCCTGCTGGCCTATCACTCGGCCCCACTGTCCACTGGCCTGTGGCCAGCCCAGCTGCTCATGGGTCGCACCCTGAGGACGACAGTGCCGTCCATTCACGTCCCAGACCTCGACCACGGTCCGGTCCTTCAACGAATGCAACTGTCTCGTGCACAGCACAAGGCGGCTCATGACACCCGTACAGCTGATCTCCCTGCTCTGGCTCCAGATGACAATGTCCGCATCCATCTTCCGGATGGTGGCTGGTCTGCAACTGCTGTGGTTCTTCGGCAGGTGGATCCCCGGTCGTTCCTGGTTCGTCTACCGGATGGCTCCATTCTGCGCCGTAATTGGCATGCCCTTCATCTCGTTCCACGCTCGCTACGTGATCCTCCGCCAGTGCCACACCCTCCTGTTGTCCCTGACCTGGACTATGCAGAGATTCCGGTTAGTCTGCACCCTCCTCACTCTGACGCAGTCCAGCCCGCTCCTCAGCTGGTGGCTCCTGACCCACCCTTGAGGCGGTCAACCAGAATTCGTCGCCCACCTCAGAGACTTAATTTGTGAACTTTGCAGTAATGGACTCTCTGGTCTGTTCTGTTCTTCCGTTTAATCGTTCAAGTGGTTTGTGTATAGTGTTCATCTCGTTATTTGTGTGACACACTGTTTTAAATTAATGTTAAAATTATAATAGCCTCAATAAAATATTTTGTAGAAAAAAGATCAATCTCAGCCAGCAGGGGGCATCAGTTAGTGAGCCTGATCTATAATGCTCCCAATTCACTGGAAAATTGAAAATGCCACCAGTCAAGCTCTCCTGATATATTCTCAGTCTAAGCAAGATCACACACTGGGCCAGAGAGTCTGTAAAAACATACTATTTTGATAAATGCCGTGCACGTACAGCACTGGCTACCAAGAAACCAACCACGTATTTCGCGAATGGATCATTTCCTGTTTAATTGAGCTGACTCAAATTGGACATGTTGTATAATCGTGAAGCAAAATTCACCATGAGACGTGCACAGGGGATCTTCATTCTTTGGATTACATTATTCCAAACAATGAATTTCATCTGCTTGACTGGCTGGAAATGCCACATCATCTCCGAAGTGCATTTTCCTTGTTAAATTGCTTGTTGCCTAATATTCTAAGCTCCGTTACTTTAAAGTAACCTCCGTTACTTTATGTGGGTTTTTTTTCAAATTAACTAGCACGACTTCTCCAAACTGTGCAGTCATTTTGGAAAACCCGGTTTTTATTGAAGAATTCACAAAACGAATGAACCACCTGAAATGCCATGAAGCAAGTTATATCTGAGCTCCTTTCTGTCAGTTGGACTGTTGGAAAAAATCATTTATTTTCTGAATTGTATGTGCCTGCTCATAAAAACGAAGAATGACAATGGCCGCGAGTGAAAGAATAATAGAATCAAAGCAAGTAATAGTCAGTTACAAAAAAGGACAAACAAAATGAAGAGCTGCTCATGCATTAATCTGACAGCTAACCTATAAATAACTGCTCAAGACTAAAGAAAATGTCTCATAGAGATAAAAAGCCAGGAACTTTTTCTGTTATCTTCCCCAGAATTTGGGTTTACAGTCTACAAGTAATTTGAGACATGGCCCGGATTTTCATTTAGGTTCAGGAAAAACTGACTCGCTCACTCTTTGGGCTTCTGGACTGCACGTCCGATCCATCCGTGACTTTGCCCAGGATCTTTGTGTTTGAGCACCACAATGGGAGTGGGGGAGGTCTGTGATTGCAAGGGGCAAGCTGTTTAGAAGCTATTGCCATTCTCAGACTCAGCAACCCAGCTCTCAAAATTATTTAAATGCCCTCTCAACCTCACCCCAGTTTAAAATTTGTGCCAGAACGTGGCGACTCTCTGCGAGCTCTCCCAAAAATATCCTCTTTTTAATAATAATTACTTACTGTCACAAGTAGGCTTCAATGAAGTTACTGTGAAAAGTCACATTCCAGCACCTATTCAGGGAGGCCGGTACAGGAATTGAACCTACACTGCTGGCCTTGTTCTGCATTACCAGCCAGCTGCTTAGTCCACTGTGCTAAATCAACCCCTAGAAAAAGGCAGCTAGCAGAAAATGGTTTTACATTCTTTTTACATCTTTTTACATCTCTTATAACTGTACTAATCTTTTAACATTTAATTCTAACACTAACATTGTCATTAACCTTTCTCTTTTCTATGTATTTACATTGTGTACCTTGTGTTGCCCTGTTATGTATTTTCTTTTTCTTTTAATGTCTTTTCATGTACTAAATGATCGTTTGAGCTGCTCCCAGAAAAATACTTTTCACTGTACCTCGGTACACGTGACAATAAACATATCCAATCCAATCCAATCCAATCTGTTTGCTGCTCACCCACCCTCCATGCTACCTCCAGGCCCCTTTCGATCCTCCATGTCATCGCAGGCAGCCTGACCGCCATCCAATGTCAGAAGAAGACCAATGACCTTCACCGAGCTGCAAGGGTAAGTTACCACTTCTTTCCTGGCATCAGTTCCACCTGCCTCCCCTCAAATTCCCAAACCACCTCACACACAGATCACTGGCCGACACCTCACACCCTTCCCACACCGATCTCCATGCTTGTTCCTCAGAACCCCTGGTGACCACCAGCAGCCCTGAGACCCCAGACCTTTGCCATGAATATTACGGAGGCCGTACTCAGCTGCTCTCCCCAGATCCAGACACTTAGCCTTTGTTTATTTTTTAAAAATAAATTTAGAGTGCCCAATTCACTTATTCCAATTAAGGGGCAATTTAACGTGGCCAATCCACCTACCCTGCATATCTTTGGATTGTGGGGGCGAAACCCACACAAACACAGGGAGAATGTGCAAACTCCACACGGACAGTGACACAGAGCCGGGATCGAACCTGGTACCTCAGCATCGTGAGGCAGCAGTGCTATCCGCTGTGCCACCGTGCTGCCCTATACCCTTTGTTTATGAGAAGACCCACAGTGGTGAAGCCCAACTCTTAGAGTTTGATTATTGGCTGCTGCCTCTATGGTGCAGACTCTCCTAGAGTTGAGGCCTCAAAGATGGTATGCACTAATCATCCTCTGAGGTATGGCACGTGTACCCTGGAGGAGGCACTTGAGAGTTGAGAATATTTTGTTTATTAAACGGTCAACAGTAACAAAGATTTAAAATCAACTACGTAACATTCCACATATCGCATTAACCATTAAACAACAAGGAAATGTCGCCTTTCCATATTGGTATCAATGCAAAGCTCAATTAGCTCATTTTCACAAAAAACAAACACGGTATCACCCCTCGCAGGTTCCAACAGAAATGGTGGATAAGCCTGAGAATGTGTTATCACGTCCCGAACTTTGTCGTAGAAATGATCTGTCCATCAATGTGTGACTTGTTCCACGTATCAGTGCCATTCTCCGTCCAGGAACCGCAGCTGTGCAGGCCCTCCCACACGGCCCAATCTCACTGGAACCAAATCCTGGCATCCACATATTCCACTGGCACTCAAGGGGCAATTGAGCATCGTTGACCTTCAGACTGTTTAACCCATAGTGACGTATCAGTTACATGCAGCAATCACCACACCGGCAACAAAACTTCAGTAATCAGCGAAAGCATCTCTTCAACTGTGTCACCAGTGGGCTAAACAGCTGACTTGTAATGCAGAATAATGGCAGCAGTGCGGGTTCAATTCCCATACCGGCCTCCCCGAACAGGTGCCGGAATGTGGTGACTAGGGGCTTTTCACAGTAACTTCATTGAAGCCTACATCTGACAATAAGTGATTATTATTATTATGTCGTGCACCAGGTCCCACAGCATCTTCTTGCTTAAACCGGATTGTCTTCCGGATTCATACGTCTCCCTGGGTCCAGTGTTCAAGGACCCAGGTATCTGAGAAAAAATTGTCCTTCTTTCCGACTACAGCAACCTCCAGGCATCTGCAACCACCAGCAAGAGCAAGCAGCAGAGGATTTTAAGGTGCTCTCACAACTAACAAGGCTAATTCCTCATTTTCAATAGCCTCCAGCTGTGAAGCTAGAGGCTGGTCACAGTCAAAGGGAGTGAAATTGACTTTCAGCATTGAACCTCAGCAGGGCTCTGTCCTGGAAGGGATAGACAGGCTGCCGCTGTGGCTGTCCCTGTTGCCGGTCTCCACAATATTTAAGATGGCTTGAAGACCTCATCGATGCTCACATGATTTCTTGCAATTGAGTCCCACGAGGCCGCTGCGTTTGACTTCAATCTCGCTAATGAGATTGAATTAAATGCAAAGAGAGTTAAAGATATTCTCGTCACCCTTGGGCGAGATCTGGAACTCGCCATCAGGAGTGGGGCTGGGTGAACTGCAAACTGGCAGTTCCGGTAAGAATCTCGATTTTGTCCTTTCCCGCTATTTACCCGGCATGCCCAGATCCGCACCGAGTGCAATACGGTGGTGAAATCGCGCCCTTGAACCTTTGGTTTTCCTCTCTCTGACAGGCCTCAGATAGCCACAATCTGTAGCAGTCAATGTTCTGGAGACTAAATCATTTCACATACTACTCAAATCAGGATGGAAAGTGCCGTATTGAAAATGACACTCGTTTGGAAGCAAATTATTTTTGTAATGACCAAATGTTACTGAAAATGACTACTCCACAAGCACAACCAAAAAATGACCGAAACACTCAGCAGATCAGACAAGTGAAACAGAATTAATGTTTCAGGTCACTGACTCTTAATCAGATCTGGAAGATGGCAGAGATGAGCAGCTTTTAACTGAACAGAGCTGGGGAAAGGGGGGGGGACGGGGACGCGGGGGGAGTGCTGGGTCAGGGAAAGAACAAAAGAGAAAGGTCTGTAATACTGTGCAGGGCAGGAGTGATCAAATGGCAAGAGGAATAATGATGGCAAGACAGAATGAAGTAAATTGAGATAAGTACAGAAATAAAAGATTGGTCCAGAGGTGATGTAAATGGTTGCATAATGCCCAAGGGGATATCATGTATTTTCCATTTCAAATACATACACTGGCATTTGCTATGGCTTTTAATAATTACCTCAACCCAGTATAAAGAGTCACTATATACAGGCCATATGTAATTGAAAGTATCTAGCCAGTCGTTATCTACTTTACGCATTCCTTTCATGCCTGCAATATAATGTTGAACTGATTTTCTGCTTTTAATGTGGAGTCAGATGCTGAACGTGGGATAAGAAGGGAAAATTGCAAAGTAACAATGCAATCCTGGAATAGTTCAGGTGTTTTAACTTCAGTTCCACTGTTAAAAGCTGCCTCCCCTCCTTTTGTGTCCTCTGCACGCTTTGGTCGAGGCCACACTCCACTTTATTTTGAGGGACCACTTTATTTTGGCGAGTATAAACCTGACTGCTCTTTTCATTGTGATATTCTCAGAACTCCTTTCGGTAACTCCTTACTTCAGACATAGAATAAAGAAGCCATGAAGTCGAGAAGAACACTTGCTACGTCTGACATGTGGAGGCTTCTTTTATTTCCTTTTCTTCTCACCCTATTGTCAGAGGAGTTGCTCGTTTCAGTAAAACCCTCTTTCATTTTTAGCCTATGCTTTATTTTCAATTGATTAATGTGATGCACTATCAATTACGACGAGACGAGAGTAGAGAGTAATCGAGGCTGCATTAAGCAGAGATGTGTTGCCTCCTGCAGCCGCTACCAGAAATGGCTGCAGCTCGTGAGCACACACATTTATACTCCGCCAACTGGGCGGAACCAGCAGGCAGGGATCTACCCCCATACCTGTAGTACAGGAGCCTTACCGTATTACCTCACATATACATATTTTACAAATAGTGGTGACTACCACAGTAGTCACCACTGTTTGTATAATACGTATATTAGAGGTAATACGGTCGCATACGCTTAAGGTCTACCCACCTCCATCTTTGCAAACCTCACTCTGGATTGTAAGCCCATCGCCACCAGGAGCAGACGGTACAGCGCCCAGGATAGGACCACCATCAGGTCGGAGGTCCAGCGGCTACTGCGAGAAGGCATCATTGAGGCCAGCAACTGCCCCTGGAGAGCCCAAGTGGTGGTTGTAAAGACTGGGGAGAAACACAGGATGGTCATTGACTACAGTCAGACCATCAATCGGTACACGCAGCTCAACGCGTACCCCCTCCTACGCATATCTGATATGGTCAATCAGATTCACAGTACCGGGTCTTCCCTACAGTGAACCTGAATCCGCCTACCACCAGCTCCCCATCCGAAAGGCGGACAGCCAATACACTGCGTTCGAAGCAGACGGCCGCCGTTACCACTTCCTTTGGGTTCCCTTCGGCATCGCTAATGGGGTCTCGGTCTTCAAACGGGAGATGGACCGAATGGTTGACCGGTTCGGACTGCGGGCCTCCTTCCCATACCTCGATAACGTCACCATCTGCGGCCACGACCAGCAGGGCCACGACGCTAAGCTTTTCAAATTTCTCCACACCACCAAACTCCTGAACCTCACGTATAACAAGGTGACGTGCGTGTTCAGCACCAACCGCTTAGACATCCTTGGCTATGTGGTGCAAAATGGAGTTCTAGGGCCCTACCCCGATCGCATGCGCCCCTCATGGAACTCCCCCTCCCCCACTGCCCCATGGCCCTCAAACGATGCCTGGGGTTCTTCTCATACTGCGCCCAGTACTATGCAAGCACGTGCGGCTCCACAAGGCGATCCCGTTGGTTGAGAGGGTACAGCTGCTACATGCGAACCCGCAGTACGCCTACGTGGCGTACCCCGGCGGCCACCAAGACACAGTCTCCCTCAGGGACCTGGCACCTCCCGGATGATCTCCACTCCATCCGATCACTACTGTGTACCACGACCAACCAAACCCCTCCCGAACGTCTCCTTGTCTTCCCTAGGAAGTCCTCCTCCGGGACCTCGCCCCCAACCTGGCTGGCAGCTCCTGGACCCATCCTTCTCCGCAAACATGTGCCGGCGCACAGGTCGGACCCATTGGTCAAGAGGGTCCACCTCCTGCACACTAACCCTCAATACGCCTACATGGTGTATCCCGATGGTCGACAGGGTACGGTCTCCCTACGGGACCTAGCGCCCGCTGGATCCCCACCCACACCTCCAGTAACGACACCATCCTCCCTCCCACTGGCGCACCCCACAGCCGCCCCCTTCCCAGGTGGATTGGTCCTTCCACTGGTCCCTTCTAGGAGTGATGAAGCTTCTGAAGGAGCCGAAGCCACGGTCCCGGAGCCACGGATGCCCGAGCCGGCGCTTGCATCACCGCCGAAGCTACGACGATCGCAGAGGACGACCAGGGCCCCCGATCGACTAATTGCTTCACTCTGACTATAAATAATTATTGTAAATAGTTGCGACATGTAACGAGGCAAAACACTGTGCTAATGTATACCAGGTACCACCATAACCTACACCTCTATCACTGTATAACGCAAGGCCACCCCCCCCGCCGGCCTCTTTTTTTAACAGGGGGTGAATGTGGTAGGCGGTATTAGGGGTATTACGGTACCCTGAATAATGCTGTAAGACCATTGGTGTGGGAGGTACCTGAGACTGCTATTTCAATTGGTGAAGCTTACCTGCTGGTTCCGCCCAGTAAGGCGGAGTATAAGAGCCCGTGTCTCCCCAGCAGCTGCATTCAGTACCTGCGCTACTGGGGGAAACATCTAGTGTAATAAAGCCTTCAATTGTCTCCAATCTCGTCTCAGGAGTTATTGATCGAGCATCAGCACTATCAATTATGACGAGACGGGATTAGAGAGTAATCGAGACTTTATTAAGCAGAGATGTGTTGCCTCCTGCAGGTGAAATGGGAGCAGCTCGGTGTGCACACACATTTATACTCTGCCTACTGGGCAGAACCAGCAGGCAGGGATCTACCCCCGCACCTGTAGTACAGGAGCCTTACCGTATTACCTCTAATACACGTACTATACAAACAGTGGTGACTACCACATCAACATGCACGCGAACATGATTGTGAACAGAAAGATCAAAAGGAAGCAAATGCAGAACAAAACATGAAGTTCAGAGCTACAACACTAAAGCCAGAGGACAGCGTACTTGTGAGTGATGACCATGTTGAGAAAGAAACAATCCTTTCGACATTCAGCCATTGATCATGACCAGCACCAAAGGATTAATGATCACTGCTCAGCATGGTTTTCAAATCATGATAAAAAGCACATCAAGGCACAGAAAACTTTATTCATAAGCATTGAATCCAATATTTGAATTGAATTGAATCCGACATCAAGGTCAGCATCTGAGACCCCAGTTGTCAAACCTCTTCCTCTCCTAGTGTCTCCCTGGTCCTTGCTTTCTTTTTCATTCAAACAGCTGCCTCAGTAATGGCAGCCATGATGCACGATCAATTGCACAAAGACGTGAGTTGTATACAACTGAGGCTTTATTGTTCTAAGATGTGTGGCCTCCCACAGCAGCTGGCGAAATGGCTGCAGCATGGAGGGCACACATATTTATACTCCGTCGACTGGGCGGAGCTAGCAGGTAGGGACTACTAACGAACCTGTCCATCCGGAACAGTCATAGTCCCGGATGAGTGGGATTAGGGCCCGCCAGAAATCTTCTATGGACTCACCATGGAGTTGAGAGCGAGTGGCGAGTACGTGCCTGGCGAAGGGCGTGTTCATATTCTGAGCGTAATTCTCCTTGAGAAGCGTCATGGCTTTGGCGTAGTTCGGCGCATGCTGGATTAGCGGAAAGACGCTGGAGCTCAACCTCGACTACTGGATCTGTATCTTCTGAGCCTCCGAGACAGGGGTGGACGCCGAGTTGATGTACGCCTCGAAGCAAGCTAGCCAGTGTTAAAAGTCCTTTTTGGCGTCGCTTGAATGCGGATCCAGCTGCAGGCGATCCAGTTTGATACGGAGGTCCACCTTTTGAAAATCTTAGAGCAATAAATTGATGCACGATCAATTGCACAAAGACGTGAGTTGGGTACAACTGTGACTTTATTGCTCTAAGATGTGTGGCCTCCCACAGTAGCTGGCGAAATGGCTGCAGCATGGAGGACACACATATTTATACTCTGCCTACTGGGCGGAGCCAGCAGGCAGGGACTACTAATGAAACTGTAGTACAGGTCCTACCATACATCACCTAATAGAGGTGCAACAGTGGTTTACCACAAGCCACATGTTTTTAAATGGGACCCACAATTTAGCAGCCCCACCTCCACCCTGTACCACCATTGTTAATCGGCCACACAACCCACCCACCAGCCAATGAGCAGAACTCTCTGGAAATAATTACAGGCTGTGATCATATTCCGACCCCTGCACTTACTCCCCCCATTCCCCTTAACTTCAGAGTGAGTATGGGACACAGATGTGAACACTGTGCTTCACAGCTCCAGGGTCCAAGGTTCGATTCCCGGCTTGGGTCACTGTCTGTGCGGAGTCTGCACGTTCTCCCCGTGTCTGCGTGGGTTCCCTCCGGGTGCTCCGGTTTCCTCCCACAAGTCCCGAAAGACGTACTTGTTAGGTGACCTGGACATTCTGAATTCTCCCTCCATGTATCCGAACAGGCGCCGGAGTGTGGCGACCAGGGGCTTTCCGCATTAACTTCATTGCAGTGTTAATGTAAGCTTACTTTGATGCACTATCAATTACGACGAGACGAGAGAAGAGAGTAATCGCAGCTTTATTAAGCAGAGATGTGTTGCCTCCTGCAGCTGCTGCCGAAATGGCTGCAGCTCGGTGAGCACACACATTTATACTCCGCCTACTGGGCGGAGCCAGCAGGCAGGGATCTACCCCCGTATCTGTAGTACAGGAACCTTTCCGTAAACTTCTCATATACGTAATATATACAAACAGTGGTGACTACCACATTCCCCCCCTGATAAAAGGAGTCCAGCGGGGGTGGTGGAAAACTATTTACATGTATGTGAGCATTTTTTAAGCGTACAGTTTGGGGAAAAGTTCACAGGTTTAGCTGGTCGGGTGCCTTGATTCTCCGTTGTGAGCGCTGCAGTCCCGGTGGTGATGCAGGCGCCGGCTTGGTCGCCGGTGACTCCGGGAACATGTAGTCCTCATCTTCATCCCCGGGTGAGACTAACGGGAGGACGGATCGTCCTGGAGAGGGGCTGTGGTGAGGTGCGCTGGGGGGGTGGGGGGGGGGGGGGGATGGGTGGCGCCGGGGCAGTTGGAGTAGGGGTGGGGAACCAGCTGGTGCCAGGTCCCTGAGGGAGACTGTGTCTCCACCTCAAGATTTTATCATTTTTGATCTTGCCCCGCTGTGTGTTATTGAACATGAAGGCAACTGACCGTTGGTCAGTGAGGAGAGTGAATCTCCTGCCAGCCAGGTAATGCCTCCAATGCCGCACAGCTTCTACAATGGCTTGGACCTCCGTTTCGACGGAGGAGTGCCGAATTTCAGAGTCGTGGAGGGTGCGGGAAAAGAAAGCCACAGGTCTGCCCGCCTGGTTGAGGGTGGTGGCCAGAGCAACGTCTGATGCATCGCTCTCAACTTGAAAGGGGAAGGTCTCGTTGACTGCGTTCATTGTGGCCGTGGCGATGTCGGCCTTGATACGGTTGAAGGCCTGGCGAGCCTCGGCCATCAGGGGGAAAACTGTGGAGTGAATGAGTGGGCGGGCCTTGTCCGCATAGTTTGGGACCCACTGGGCATAGTATGAGAAGAACCTCAGGCATCGTTTGAGGGCCTTGGGGCAGTGGGGGAGGGGGTGTTCCATGAGGGGGCGCATGCGATCGGGGTCGGGCCCATGTAGCCGAGGATGGCTAAGCGGTTGGTGCTGAACACGCACTTCTCCTTGTTATACGTGAGGTTCAGGAGTTTTGCGGTGTGGAGAAATTTGGAAAGGTTAGCGTCGTGGTCCTGCTGGTCGTGGCCGCAGATGGTGACGTTATCCAGGTACGGGAAGGTGGCCCGCAGTCCATACTGGTCAACCATTCAGTCCATCTCCCGTTGGAAGACCGAGACCCCATTAGTGACGCCGAAGGGAACACTAAGGAAGTGGTAAAGGCGGCCGTCTGCTTCGAACGCAGTGTATTGGCGGTCCGCCTTGCGAATGGGGAGCTGGTGGGAGGCAGATTTCAGGTCCACTGAAGAGAAGACCCGATACTGTGCAATCTGATGGACCATATCAGAAATGCGTGGTAGGGGGTATGCGTCGAGCTACGTATACCGATTGATGGTCTGACTGTAATCAATGACCATCCTGTGTTTATCCGCAGTCTTTACAACTACCACTTGGGCTCTCCAGGGGTTGTTGCTGGCCTCGATGATGCCTTCCCGCAGTAGCCACTGGACCTGATGAAGGTCCTGTCCTGGGCACTGTACCGTCTGCTCCTGGTGGAAACGGTTTTGCAATCCGGGATGAGGTTTGCAAACAAGGAAGGTGGGTCGACCTTAAGGGTCGTGAGGCCGTATAGAGTAAGGGGTGGTAGGGGCCCGCCGAATTTTAGAGTTAGACTTTGGAGGTTGCACTGGAAGTCCAGGCTGAGTAGCAAGGCAGCGCAGAGGTTGGGGAGGACGTAGAGCCGGAAGTTGCTGAACTCTATGCCCTGGACGGTGAGGGTGGCGGCGCTGTACCCCCGGATCTCCACGGAGTGGGATCCGGAGGCCAGGGAGATTCATTGGGTAATGGGGTGCACCGCGAGGGAGCAGCGCCTTACCGTATCAGGCTGGATGAAGCTCTTCGTGTTCCCGGAGTCGAGAAGGCAAGGTGTCTTGTGGCCATCGACTTTCACCGTCATTGTCGCGGTTGCGAGGTTATGTGGCCGGGACTGGTCGAGCGTGATGGAGGCGAGCTGCGGCTGGTGTTGGTGGGCCCCGGGCTGGTCGGCGGCGGTTGCAGGCGATGAGTGGCCCGATGAGGTGCCCGACGAGCAGGGGTCCTGAGGCGGCGTCCAAAATGGCGCCGAAGATGACAGCTTTAAAGGTGGCAGTGCCACGGGCCGTACGAGGTCTGATGGGGGGAAGATGGCGGCGCCCATGGGCCGCACGTGGGTTGCGGGGACGAAAATGGCGGCACCCACGGGTCGCACGTGGGGGGTGCAGGAACAATGGGCATGGTTACAGCGGCGATCGACCGGGCCTGGCACACCGCAGCAAAATGTCCCTTCTTCCCGCAGGCCTTGCAGATTGCGCTCCGCGCCGGCCTGTGCTGCCGGATGTGCTTTGTCTGCCGACAGAAATAGCACTTCTGCCCCCCCCTCGGGGTTGGTTGGCTGCCGCGCGGTGCAGGCTTGGGATTGGCTGGGGGCGGAGGCTGGTGGGGTCCACAATGTCCAGGAGGGGGTCGCCGTGTGGTCGGGGGCTTGTACATTACGGGAGGCTACCGTTAGTGAGGTCGCGAGTTTCTTGGTCACTGCGAGGTCGAGCGTACCCCCTTCTAAGAGGCGCTGGCGGATGTACGCCGACCCTGTGCCCGTAACGAAAGCGTCCCTGATTAGGAGTTTGGAATGTTCAACGGCCCAGATTGCCTGGCAATCGCAGTTCCTCGTCAGGTCATGCAGGGCATGCCAGAAATCGTCCAATGAGTCACCGGGGAGTTGTTATCGTGGACAGGAGGTGCCTGCGTAGCGTTTGTTGATCGGCCGGGTGCAGTTCTCTTTCAGAAGCGCCATGGCCTCAGTGGAGTTGGGCGCATCCCGGATAAGAGGAAAAATATCGGAGCTCAACTGTGTGTACAGGATCTGGAGTTTCTGTGCTTCTGAGGGTGGATCTGTCACTGCTCCGATGTAGGCTTCAAAGCAAGCTAGCCAGTGGTCGAAGGCCGACGTGGCTTTGTCTGCTTGAGGGTGCAGCTGCAGGCGATCTGGCTTGATGCGCAGGTCCATCGCTGTAAAATCTCTGCTTAATAAATTGATGCACTATCAATTACGACGAGACGAGAGTAGAGAGTAAGCAAGTCTTTATTAAGCAGAGATGTGTTGCCTCCTGCAGCTGCTGCCAAAATGGCTGCAGCTCAGTGAGCACACACATTTATACTCCGTCTACTGGGCCAAGCCAGCAGGCAGGGATCTACCCCCGTACCTGTAGTACAGGAGCCTTACAGCATTACTTCTCATATACGTATTATATACAAACAGTGGTGACTACCACATACTTGTGACACAAATAAACTTTGTCATTATTTGTCACCTGATACTGGAGGCAAAATCCTGCCAGTCATCTTTGGGATGACATGTTAAGCTAAGGCCCTCAGATCATGGTGTCCAACTGTGCGGTATTTTATCCCCAGTCTGCTCGCTGCTCTAGTCCCCACTCTGCTCGCTGCTCTAATCCACGCTCTGCTTGCTGCTCTAATCCCCGCTCTGCTCACTGCTCTAATCCCCGCTCTACTCACTGTTCTAATCCCCGCTCTACTCACTGCTCTAATCATCGCTCTGCTCGTTGCTCTAATCCCCGCTCTACTCACTGCTCTAATCCCTGCTCTACTCACTGCTCTAATCCCCGCTCTACTCACTGCTCTAATCATCGCTCTGCTCACTGCTCTAATCAACGCTCTGCTCGCTGCTCTAAACCCCACTCCGCTCGCTGCTCTAATCCCCGCTCCGCTCGCTGCTCTAGTCCCGACTCCGCTCGCTGCTCTAATCCACGCTCTGCTCGCTGCTCTAATCCCTGCTCCGCTCACTGCTCTAATCACCACCCTGTTTACTACTCTAATCCCTGTCCTGCTCACTGCTGTAATCCCTGCTCTACTCACTGTTCTAATCCTCGCTCTGCTCGCTGCTCTAATCCACACTCTGCTCGCTGCTCTAATCCCCGCTCTACTCACTGCTCTAATCCACGCTCTGCTCACTGCTCTAATCCCCGCTCTGCTCACTGCTTTAATCCCGCTCTGCTCGCTGCTCTAATCCCCGCTCTGCTCACTGCTCTAATCACCACTCAGTTTACTGCTCTAATCCACGCTCTGCTCACTGCTCTAATCCCCGCTCTACTCACTGTTCTAATCCCTGCTCAACTCACTGCTCTAATCATCGCTCTGCTCACTGCTCTAATCATCGTTCTGCTCGCTGCTCTAATCACCACTCTGCTCGCTGTTCTAAACCCGCTCTGCTCACTGAGCTAATCATTACTCACCTTACTGCTCTAATCCCCACTCCGCTCACTGTTCAAATCCCCACTCTGCTCACTGCTCTAATCCCCACACTGCTCACTGCTCTAATCATCACTCTGCTCGCTGCTCTAATCCCAATCTGCTCACTGCTCTAATCATCACTCTGCCTGCTTCTCTAATCACCACTCTGCTCGCTGCTCTAGCTCTTGCTCTGCTCGCTGCTCTAGTTCCCGCTCTGCTCACTGCTCTAGTTCCAGCTCTGCTTGCTGCTCTAATCCCTGCTCTGCTCGCTGCTCTAATCCCCGCTCTGCTCACTGCTCTAATCCCCGCTCTGCTCACTACTCTAATCCCCGCTCTGCTCACTGCTCTAATCCCCATTCTGCTCACTGCTCTAATCCCCGTTCTGCTCGCTGCTCTAATCCCCGTTCTGCTCGCGGCTCTAATCCCCGCTCTGCTCACTGCTCTAATCCCCGTTCTGCTCACTGCTCTAATCCCCGTTCTGCTCGCTGCTCTAATCCCCATTCTGCTCGCTGCTCTAATCCCCGCTCTGCTCACTGCTCTAATCCCCGTTCTGCTCACTGCTCTAATCCCTGTTCTGATCACTGCTCTAATCCCCGTTCTGATCACTGCTCTAATCCCCGTTCTGCTCGCTGCTCTAATCCCTGTTCTGCTCGCTGCTCTAATCCCCGTTCTGATCACTGCTCTAATCCCCGTTCTGCTCGCTGCTCTAATGCCGCTCTGCTCACTGCTCAAATGCCCGCTCTGCTCACTGCTCTAATCCCCGCTCTGCTCGCTGCTCTAATCCCCACTCTGCTCACTGCTCTAATCACCGCTCTGTTCATTGCTCTAATGCCGCTCTGCTCACTGCTGTAATCCCCGCTCTGCTCACTGCTCTAATCTCCGCTCCGCTCACTGCTCTAATCCCCGCTCTACTCACTGCTCTAATCCACGCTCTGCTCACTGCTCTAATCCCCACTCTGCTCACTGCTTTAATCACGCTCTGCTCACTGCTCTAATCCCCACTCTGCTCACTGCTTTAATCCCGCTCTGCTCACTGCTCTAATCCCCGCTCTGCTCACTGCTCTAATCACCGCTCTGCTCACTGCTCTAATCCCCGTTCTGCTCGCTGCTCTAATCCCCGCTCTACTCACTGCTCTAATCCACGCTCTGCTCACTGCTCTAATCCCCGCTCTGCTCACTGCTTTAATCCCGCTCTGCTCACTGCTCTAATCCCCGCTCTGCTCACTGCTCTAATCACCGCTCTGCTCACTGCTCTAATCCCCGTTCTGCTCACTGCTCTAATCCCCGTTCTTCTCACTGCTCTAATGCCGCTCTGCTCACTGCTCAAATGCCCGTTCTGCTCACCGCTCCAATCCCCGCTCCACTCACTGCTCTAATCCCCACTCTGTTCATTGCTCTAATGCCGCTCTGCTCACTGCTCTAATGCTCGCTCTGCTCACCGCTCCAATCCCTGCTCCGCTAACTGTTCTAATCCCCGCTCCACTCGCTGCTCTAATCCCCGCTCCACTCGCTACTCTAATCCCCGTTCTGCTCGCTGATCTAATCCCTGCTCCGCTCGCTGCTCAAATCCCCGCTCTGCTCACTGCTCTAATCCCCGCTCCGCTCGCTACTCTAATCCCCGTTCTGCTCGCTGCTCTAATCCCCGCTCTGCTCGCTGCTCTAATCCCCGTTCTGCTCGCTGCTCTAATCCCTGCTCCGCTCGCTGCTCAAATCCCCGCTCTGCTCACTGCTCTAATCCCTGCTCCGCTCGCTACTCTAATCCCCGCTCCACTCGCTGCTCTAATCCCCGTTCTGCTCGCTGCTCTAATCCCTGCGCCGCTCGCTGCTCTAATCCCCGTTCTGCTCGCTGCTCTAATCCCTGCGCCGCTCGCTGCTCAAATCCCCGCTCCGCTCGCTGCTCTAATCCCCGCTCTGCTCGCTGCTTTAATCTCTGCTCTGCTCGCTGTTCTAAACCCTGCTCTGCTCGCTGTTTAAATCCCTGCTCTACATGGTGATCTAATCCCCGCTCTGCTCACTGCTCAAATCCCCGCTCCACTCACTGCAATAATCCCCGCTCTACTCGCTGCTCTAATCCCCGCTCTGTTTACTGCCCGAATCCCCGCTTTGCTCAATGCTCTAATCCCCGCTCTACTCGCTGCTCTAATCCCAGCTCTGTTTACTGCTCTAATCACCACTCTGCTCGCTGCTCTAATCACCGCTCTACTTGCTGCTCTAATTCCCGCTCTGCTCGCTGCTCTTGTTCCTGCTCTGCTCGCTGCTCTACTCACCGCTCAGCTCGCTGCTCTACTCACTGCTCTGCTCACTGCTCTAATCCCCGCTCTGCCCGTTGCTCTAATCCCCGCTCCGCTCGCTGCTCGAATCCCCGCTCTGCTCGCTGCTCTAATCATCACTCTGCTCACTGCTCTAATCCCCGCTCTGCTCGTTGCTCTAATCCCCGCTCTGCTCACTGCTCTAATCCCCGCTACGCTCGCTGCTAGAATTCCCGCTCTGCTTGCTGCTCTAATCACCGCTCTGCTCGCTGCTCTCATCTCCGTTCTGCTCACTGCTCTAATCCCCACTCTGCTCGGTGCTCTAATCACCACTCTGTCGTTGCTCTAATCCCCGCTCTGCTCACTGCTCTAATCACCACTCTGCTCGGTGCCCTAATTCCCACTCTGGACGCTGCTCTAAAACCCTCTCTGCTCATTGCTTTAATCACTAGAATGCAAAAGATCTGCTTTTGTTGTCTCGACATGTTCAATGGGGCCCTGCAGCGTAGTTCTCAGAGGGTCTCCCGCATTTTCGATGTCTGCTGTGTCCTCTATGACAGGGGGACGCCCACGATGAAGAAGCCCAGGAGTAGTGGAATGTCTCCTCTGATGAGGAGGCAGTCCAGGAGGGAGTGAAGGGAGAGCTGAAGATGAGCTGAAAGATTGAGGCCAGGCCGGGGCAAGGGTTCGAAAGGGCAGGAGGACCAGGGATGCCCTCATCACTTCTCATAGGAACATGGAAATTAGGAGCAGAAGTAGGCAATTCAGCCCCTTGAGCCTGCTCCCGCCATGCAATCAGATCTCTTCCTGGTCTCAAATCCACCTCCCCACCTATTCCCCATATCCCTATAACCTCTTTTTTAAAATCAAAAATATATCTATCTCCTTCTTGCAATCATTTAATGACTCAGAATCTACTGCACTATGGAGCAGCAAGTTCCACAAATTCACCACCCTCTGCGAGAAGTAGTTCCTCCTCATCTCAGTTCTAAATCTATCGCCTCCCAACCAATATCTGTGATCTCTCGTTTTAGATTGTCCCACAAGGGGGAACATTTGGCTTATCAATCCCTTTTAGCATTTTATACACCTCGATCAGATCCCTTCTCATCCTTCTAAACTCCAGCGAGTATAAGCCCAAACTGTTCAATCTCGCCTCATAAATCAACTCTTTCATCCCCGGAATCAATCTAGTGAGCCTCCTCTAAACTGCCTCCAATGTCATCACATCAAATCAGGAGACCAAAACTGGGCACAATACTCCAGATGTTGTCTCACCAACACCCTATACAATTGAAACAACACTTCTCTACTTTTATACTCCAGTCCTTTTGCAATAAACGCTAACATTCCATTTGCCTTTCAAATTGCATGCTGTACCTGCATACAGACTTTCTGCGATTCATGAACAAAGACTCCTGGATCATTCTACTCAGATGCATCTTGAGTCTGCTTTCCATTTAGATAATAATTTGCCTTTCTATATTTTTGGCCAAAATGAATAACCTCACACTTATCCACATTAAACGACATTTGCCAAATTTTGGCCCAGTCTCCTAATTTATTTATGTCCACCTGCAAACTCTTTATCTCCTCTTCACTGCCTGCTTTCCCATCTATTTTGCTATATTGCACTCTGTCCCTGCTTATAGATCATTTATAGTTGAGGACTAGCACCGCACTAGTTACAGTTCACCAGCCAGAGAAGGACCCATCTATCCTGACCTGCTGCTTTATGTCAGGGGATTGGGGTAAAGCCAGCGGCAGAGACCGAGCCAGCGGCAGGGATCCCCCCGCGCCCCCATGCGGCAGGAGAATGCGGGGTACGACGAGCGGCGGCCTGGACCAAAGCGGGGACCGAGCCAGCAGCAGGGACCAACCCCCCCGCCCACCCCCCGCCAACAGCGGCTACCACGAGGCAGGCGACGGAACAAAGGAGGACTCCCGGCCCGACCAGAAGCCTCTCTCTCTCTCGACCCTCCTGACCCGGTGTGTGGGCGAGTGAACTTCTCCCTTTCTTTATATAGAAAAAACCTTTTGAAAACTTTTTGAAAAGAAGACTCTTAAAGAGAAAGAACCATTTTTAAAACTTTTTTTGAAAGAGGGGTTTAAGGGAGGGAAAAAGTGTCAAAGGAGAGAAGGGAGGGGGAAAGAAAAGGGAGAAAAAAGGGGAAAGATCGAAAAGAGGGAAAGAAATTGCCAGAAGAGAGCCAAAGCAGAGGGAGAAAGGGCACCACAAGCAGAAGGGGCTGTGGGCGAGCCAGCTCAGACGAGCCAACCAGCGCACCAAGCGACGGAACGGAAAGTTCACCGCAACAAAAAGAACTGGGCAGACAGGAGCATTTTCCCCCTGGGCCAGGGGGGAACTGGAACTGGGAGGCAGCCTTTGCCGAAGCACTGAGGGAACATCAACAGGAAAACAGGGCAGAGGCCAGAGCAAACATGGAGGCCGCGGTGCAGGCAGCAATGGCCAAGGCCCTGGGGGAGGTGCAGCTCACCCTGGGCAGAGCAGAGGACAAACTGGAAGCCCAAGAGGAGGAACTGGAAGCCCAAGAGGCGACCATTCAGGAGCTGGAAAAAACCGCGACTGACATGACCGACCGGATCATGGCCCTGGAGAACAAGGTGGCGAGACTGCTCATAATGCAGGGGAGCCTGAAGGGCAGAGTGGATGATCAGGAAAACCACTCAATAAGGCAAAATGTAAGGATAGCGGGCCTACCAGGGGGGATCGAGGGTAGAAACCCCAAGGCATACGTGGCCGAGTTGCTGGGCAACTTAGTGGGGAGAAAAACTTTCCCCAGCCCACCAGAAATGGACAGAGCACAACAGTCGCTGCGCCCGAAGCCCAAGGCAGGGGATCACCCGAGGGCAGTTATCGCTAAACTGCACCGGTACCAAGACAGGGAAACAATCCTGTGCGGGCCATCCAAAACAGAACCTGCAATTGGGAAGGTCACTTCATTAGAGTTTACGAGGACATTGGGGCAGACCTAGCCAGGAGACAGGCCAAATTCAATTGAGCGAAAGCAGCTCTTTTCAAGAACAACGTGCGTTTTGGAATGCTGTACCCAGCGAAACTCTGGGTCACATATCAAGAAAGAGAGTACTTCTTCACAGCCCCCTCCGAAGCAAACAACTTTGTTGAGGAACACGGGCTGGAAAACCAACAGCTAGGGTAGAAATAAGGGGCAACAACACACCGACGGGACGGGGAAGGGGGGGTGTGTGGGGTGGGGGGGGGGGCGGGGGTGAGGCAACGACAGCCCCCCCACCCCCACCCCTGCCACGGCGAGCGCACCCTGAACAAAAAACAAACCACTACCCAAGGGGCCGCTTCAGGTGGGAGACCAGGCCCCAGCACGAGGGAACGAGAGTAGCGGAGAAGGGAGAGCAAGCGAGAGAAGTGCAGGGTAGGCTGGGGAAGAGCGGGCAGAAAACTATAGAGGCCTGGCAAGGGAGAAGCGAGACAGTAACTCCCGAGAGGGGGGCCACGGCACTAGCAGGAACGCGAGCGCCGGGGGCATGCAACAAAGTAGGGCCGCAGCGCGCCCCCAAGAGGGGGGAGAGCGCCAGGCAGGGGCGGGGGGGGAACCACTCAACAGAGGCGGGAGAGCAAACGGGGATATGAACAGGGGAAAGAGTCCCCTGGAACGTAAGGGGACTCAATGGCCTAGTGAAAAGATCCAGAGTCCCCGTCCACTTAAGAAATATGAAGGCCAACATAGTCTTCCTCCAAGAGATACACCTGCGACAGTAGGACAGACTGCGGGTAAGAAAGGGCTGAGTGGGACAAACCTACCATTCCTGCTATGGAACGAGGGCCAGGGGGCGTGGCAATACTGATCAGCAAGAGGATGATTTTTAGGGCGACAAAGATGGTTATGGACCCAGGGGGACGGTACGTCATGGTCAGCGGGGCCCTGGATGGAGCACCGGTAGTACTAGTTAACGTGTACGCTCCCAACTGGGACGACATGAGCTTCATCAAAAAGACCATGGCAGAAATCCCTGACATAGCGACGCACTGGCTAATCATGGGGGGGGGGGGGGGGGGGGGGGGGGGGGGGGGGGGGGGGGGAACGACACTTCAACTGTGTCCAGGATCCAATGACTGACAGATCAAGCCCCAAAACGGGGAAAACCTCAAGCATGGCAAGTGGACCCCTGGAGGTTCACTCACCCAGGGGAGAAGGAGTTCTCCTTCTTCTCCCCAGTACACAAAGAATTGACTTCTTTGTGGTGGGGAAAACGGTGCTTCCGTGGATAGACAAAGTGGAATACTCCGCAATTGTGATATCCGTCCACACTCCACACTACATGGACGTGAGGCTGGAGACGGGCAGGGCCCAACGCCCCACATGGAGGTTGGA